>NC_141549.1:76287500-76587500 GCF_021556685.1 Rattus norvegicus | reverse complement strand
CAGTCTTGGTCTTCTAGAATTTAAAATGCATTGCTCCAGACTTTTGTGAGTTTCAATTTCTACTTGATCTTAGAGCATAAGCCATTGGTGTTCTGTTCAGGAAATTTTCCCCTGTGCCCATGTGTTCGAGGCTCTTCCCCACTTTCTCTTCTATTACTTTCAGTGTATCTGGTTTTATGTGGAGGTCTTTGATCCATTTAGACTTGATTTCAGCCCTGAGTTTGATTATTTCCTGCTATCTACTCCTCTTGGGTGTATTTGCTTCTTTTTGTTCTAGAGCTTTCAGGTGCGCTGTCAAGCTGCTGATGTATGTTCTCTCCAGTTTCTTTTTGGAGGACTCAGAGCTATGAGTTTTCCTCTTAGCACTGTTTTCTTTATGTCCCATAAGTTTGGGTATGTTGTGTCTTCACTTTCATTAAATTCTAAGAAGTCTTTAATTTCTTTGTTTATTTCTTTCTTGACCAAGTAACCATTGAATAGAACATTGTTCAGCTTCCATGTGTACGTGGGCTTTCTGTTGTTATTGAAGACCAACCTTAGTTTGTGGTGATCTGATAGGATGCATGTAATTAGTTTGATCTTCTTGTATCTGTTGAGACCTGTTTTGTGACCAAGTATATGGTCAGTTTTGGAGAAGGTACTATGAGGTGCTAAGAAGAAGGTTTATTATTTTTGTTTGTTCTCTCTATTATAATTTGTAGAGCTGGATTTGTGGAAAGATATTGTGTAAATTTGGTATTGTCATGGAATATCTTGGTTTCTCCATCTATGTTCATTGAGAGTTTTGCTGGGTATAGTAGCCTGGGCTGGCATTTGTGTTACTTGATCTTTTTCCCTACTGCTTTTAATATTCTTTCCTTGTTTTGTGCATTTGGTGTTTTGATTATTATGTGATGGTAGGAATTTCTTTTCCAGTCCATTCTATTTGGAGTTCTGTAGACTTCTTGTATGTTCATAGGCATCTCTTTCTTTAGGTTATGGAAGTTTTCTTCTATAATTTTGTTGAAGATATTTACTGGCCCTTTATGTTGGGAGTCTTCACTCTCTTCTATACCTATTATCCTTAGGTTTGGTCTTCTTGTGTGTCCTCGATTTCCAGGTTGTTTGGGGTTAGGAACTTTTTCTATTTTGCATTTTTTTGACTGTTTCGTCAATGTTTTCTATGGTATCTTCTGCACCTGAGATTCTCTCTTCTATCTCTTGTATTCTGTTGGTGATGACTATGTCTATGACTCCTGATCTCTTTCCTAGGTTTTCTATCTCCAGGGTTGTCTCCCTTTGTGATTTCTTTGTTGTTCCTATGTCTATTTTTAGATCCTGGATGGTTTTGTTCAATTCCTTCACCTGTTTGGTTGTGTTTTCCTGTAATTCTTTAAGGGATTTTTGTGTTTCTTCTTTAAGGTCTCCTAACTGTTTATATGTGTTCTCCTGTATTTCTTTAAGGGAGTTATTTATGTCCTTCTTAAAGTCCTCTATCATCCTCATGAGATGTAATTTTAAATCCGAATCTTGCTTTTCCAGTGTGTTGGGGTATCCAGGATTTGCTATAGTGGAAGAACTAGGTTCTGATGATGCCAAGTGGCCTTGGCTTCTGTTGCTTAGGTTCTTGTGCTTGCCTCTTGACATCTGGTTATCTATGGGTTAGTAGGCCTTGCTGTCTCTGACTGGAGCCTGAACCTCCTGTGAGCCTGTAAGCCTGTGAACTTAGGAGTAACAGTGCTCCTTGGAGACCAGCTCCAAGGTGGGATTTGGGTCCGGAGAGCTATGCCACAGGGTTAACTCTGGGGCACAGATGGAGACCAGAAGTATCCTGTCCCCAGTTGCTCCATGGTTCCTGAGTCCTGTGGTCTCCTGGCAGGACCCTTTTGACCAGTTTTTGGAGCAAAAATGCCCATCTCACCAGTGACTTGGTATTCTTTTCCTCAATGTATGCCTATAATTTGACAGTTTGGTCTTTTGATGGTTCCTCACATTTCCTACATTTTCTTTTCCTGTGACTTTTTTTATTCTTTACTTATTTCATCTATATTCTTTATTTTATATTTGATATTATATGTTCTTCTTGGTTCATTCTACTGGTAAGGCTTTCTCCTGAGTTTTCTGAATAGGATTTTGAAATTTTCAGTTCCATATTTATTTCGTCTTGTGTTTTTTTTTTTTTCAATATTTGCATCAGCCTTTAAATCCTGAATCCTCTTCCTCATTTATTCATCTGTGGACCTGCATTTTCTTGGACAACTCTCAAGCATATTGTTATCATCTTGGATTTCAATGAAGTATTTGTTCATGTTTTCTTTAAATTTCTTGATTTCTTCAATACAGTTTACGAATGTGATCGCAGGTTCTGCATCCTGATTTTCATTAGACACCACTTCTACAGGACCAGTGTGTTTAATGAGAGACTTGCTGTTTTGGCCATTTATGCTGGGTTTTTTTTGTTTTTTTTGTTTTTTTTTTTTTCAATTTGGTTTGTGTGTGTGACCCTCTTTTTTTTTTTTTTTTTTAATGTTCTTAAGCATTTGGCCTTCTTGCCAAGTGTCTTTTTTTTTTCTTTTCTTTTCTTTTCTTTTTTTCGGGGCTGGGGATTGAACCCAGGACCTTGCGCTTCCTAGGCAAGCGCTCTACCACTGAGCCAAATTCCCCCCCCCCCCCACTCTCTTTTCTTCTTTGTATGTCTGAACTGATAATCTGGCTGCCTTAGATTGGGCTAAAGTAGGAGCTGTGTGACTGGAGACAGGCTGGGTAAAACTCGTAGGGTGAGTTTTTTGACTTAATGAGGCAAAACTAGCTCCCAAACCTTGGGTCTGATGCTGGGCCTAAGGGTGGAGAAGTAGTAATGGGTGGAGGAAGACGAGAAGAGGAAAGGAGTGACTCCATAGTTAAAGACAGTTCTCAAAGTAGGTTCAAAGTCTACACCTATGGGTGCTAAGATGGCCGCAGGTGAGAAGGATGGATGATGGAGGAGAGATGGGAAAGGGAAGAAGCAACTTACCCAGGAAAGGCAAATAACAATAAGAAAGCTTTGAGGGTGGGGCGTCTGAAACTAGATTTGTGGTTTTACACATGGCAATGGGTTTAGTGAGTCATTGTCTTAGAGGTCTAGGGAGGTGACTTTCATTTTGAAAGATGACATCTTCTTGGTAAATATGTCTTGTTGGAAGACAGATCTAAATTTGAATTGGACTTATTTCCTTTCTTGCTGTGTGACAACGGGGGTGGTACCCAACATTTTTTTAGTTCACTTTTTCATCTGTAAAACTGAGGATGAGGATACTATCTTACAGCTGTGTGTGGCTCAAAGATGAATTATCTAAAGTAGATAGTAGTAACTCATGTACTCCTTAAGAGGGTTTACTATAATCTTGTGAATTGATTTTTCTAGTTCTAAACTTTACATTTCAGTAATTTTTGAATTAATTTTGGCAGTAGAAGCTACTATCTTTAATATTTTGGCTCATCCAATGTGTACTTTGGTGGTCAAAATGAGAATAATCCATTTTAAAATCATCAGTAGGAAGCAGAGGCAGGCAGGTCTCTGGATTTGAGGCCAGTCTGGGCTACAGAGTGAGTGCCAGGACAGCCAGGGCTACAAACAAACAAACAAACAAACAAACAAACAAACACATTCAGAATAGACTAATGGCTGTGTTACCTGGAGAAAAGAGCCAAAGTCTCAAGATGTTTTCTTTCTAGTAATTTAACAAGAATATCTCCAGTTGTTAAACTTTGTATTAGTGTGTTTTTATTGCTGGGAAGAGACACCATGATGAAAGCACTTGTAAAGAAAAAAAAAAGAATTTAATTGGGGTCTTGCTTACAGCTAGCTGCATATGAAACTTGCTAAATTTTAAGGAGGAAAAGATTGGCCTGAGGAACTGAAGAGAGAGTTAAAAAGAATATCAGGAACTGGACCTGGTGGTACATCCTTATAATCCCAAGGCTTGGGAGGATGAGGCAGAAGGACTGAGAGTGCAGTGTCAGCCCAGGCTACATAGTTCTTGGAGAGCATGGGCTACATAGGGAAACCCCAACAAAATAAGAAGCAGAAGAGAAGAAGGAGGAGGAGATAAAGGCAGAGGAGGAGGAGGAGATCTGCCACCCTTCTTGGTATCTTGGTACAAAAAAAAAGTTTTGGGAAGAGAAGTAGGCTGAAGCCTTACTTTCTTTTACTGTTGCTATGATAAAATACTCTGATAATGGTAATTTCAGGAAGAAAGGGTTTATTGTGGCTCCTGTTTCAAGGGTATAGTCCATTATGGTAAGGAAGCAAAGCTATCAGGTGATTGAAGCAACTGGGTATTTTGCACTTAATTAGAGAGCAGAGATAGAGAGGTTACTTGCTACTTCTCAGCTCCTTTCCTCTGCTTACAACATACAGGATCTCGTCCAGGGCATGACCCTACCAACAATTAAGTTGTGTCTTCCTACATAAATGAGCATAATCAAGCTAATTCATCTCAGACACTCTCAGGGATTAACCTTAATCTAGATCATTTCTTGCAGGTGTCTGGACTCCTCAGTGAGTCTTGATCAGTGGTTCTCAACCTGTGGGTCATGTCCCCTCTGTGGGTAGAACAACCCTTGCATAGGGATTGTAAATCAGGTCTCGCCGTTCACGGGGGACACCTAAGACCATCAGAAAACACAGATAATTACAATTCATAGCAGTAGCAAAATTACAGTTATAAAGTAATAGCAAAAATAATTTTGTGGTTGGAGGTCATCACAACAGGAGGAACTGTATTAAGGTTCACAGCATTAGGAAGGGTGAGAACCACTGTTCTTGATTCTATAATACTGATAATTGACATTTATACATAAGTATAAGAACCATCACAGGTTGTCCAAATACCAGTACAGTGGCATCTTCTGCCACCCTGTGGGACAGGGCTGTGATTGGCTAGCGTAGGAAGCACACCACTAGATATTCCTTTTCCCCCTGGATCCGTCAGTCTGTGGCTTCCTTGCTGTCTTGCACAGAAGCCCGTGTGAGGGTAGGCTTATGAGTTCACCTGCTGAAGAAGCAGGATGGGTTCCCTTGACCACTATCCTCGGTAGAAGATGAAGCACAGGCAAGAGGCAGTTGCTTAAGTTTGAACTCCAAAGCCATTGATGGGAAGAACTGTGGGGAGGGGAACTCAGAACTTCTCACATCTCAGGGAGTAATGAGCCCAGAGCATGGCAGAGCTTAAATGAGTCCTGTTCTAGGCTGTTGACAGTGTCCCTAGGGGAAGGGGACACAGTGGCCAATTCTGTACTGTTTTTGTGCTTTGCCTTAATTTATTTTGTTTTATAAGAATGCTTTTGTGTGCATGATGTGTACGTGTAGCATGTATATATTCTTGGTGTCTGCAGAGAACAGGAATCCCTGACACTGGAGTTATGAATAATTCCAAGCCACCATGTGGATGCTGGGAACCAACGCCAGGTTCCCTGTGAGAGCAACATGTGCTCCTTGCTGCTGAGCCTTCTCTTTAATCTCTTCATTTGTTTTCTGACCTCAGTGATGAAAACTGGGTTTTTTGGCCTTCCTTCCTCGCAGTTATCAGCCCTGGGCTCATAATCAACCCCACCCTTGACGATAGGGTTCTCCCATGGCTCTTTTATAAGTGGAAAGCAATAGGGAGGAATGCTAAGATAGACGCATCTAAATGGCTCACTTGCTCCCTGCCACTCACATTAGCCCAGCTAAGTCATGTTACTGGGAAAAGAGCTCCTCACCTTTCTCTCCAAAGCTCTCATTTGAAAGACACCTTCACCATTTCTCTATTTACAGCTTGTGTTGTAAATGTAACTTATCACTGTAGGTTTTTGTTTGTTTTTTTGTTCAGGTTCTCTTGGCTCTTCTTTCTGTTTTTAAATGGTCCATAATACATACTCAGTCACTCAGTAAACGTGACTTGAATATTATAATAGTTAGCATCAATCGTCTTGACAACATCCAAACTTACCCAGATGATGGGCCACTGGGCATGCCTATAGGAGACTATTTGGTTGTTATTTGAGGTGGAAAAACCTGCTCACCGGGAATGGTACCATTCCCTAGCTGGGAATCTGGACCATGTAGGTAGAGCAAGGCATCAGAGTGGTAGTGACATTCATTTCTTGCTCTGTTTTCTGATCCTGACGGGGGAAGCAACATGACCAGCTGTGTCAAGCTTCACTTGCTTTGACCTGCCTACCTATGTTGGACTTACACCCTGTTCTGTAGACAAAATAAGACTTTCTCTCTTAAATTACTTTTGCCAGGATGTTTGTTTATCACAGCAACAGGAAAAGAAATGAAGATGGAAACTGGTATTGAGAAGAGTGGCCATTGCTGTGGTAAATGTGACTATCAAGTCCAAAGGCCTTTGGGACTGCTTAGAGGAGGGATGTGGAAGTATGGAAGTTTGGGTTAGAAAAGTCATTGAATGCTGCAAGCACAGATTAACAGGTCATTCTCACAGGATCAAAGAATGCAAAAATTCCAAGAGAAATGCTTACAGCAAGGCATGGCATATTAGGTTTCAAAGAGGAATGAGGACCCTATTGGGAACTGAGGTATTGCTGTGATGATGGGGTCACAGGTCTAGCTTCATTCTGCTTGTGTGTTGAACAGTTGATAGAGGTTCCATCCTGTTCTGGGACTGGAACTTAGCAGCATTGTCCTCCAGGCACTGTTTGAGAGATGGGAGTGATGTATAAGTAAGAGAATCACAGTGTCTGTTTTGTCATTTTGTGCGTGTATTTGCATCAGCGCACTCATGCTGTGGACCAAGTACGGAGATCAGAAGACAAGTTGTAGGAGTTGGTTCTTTCCTTCCACCGTGTAGATCTTCAGGACTGGTCTTAGGCTATTAGGCTTGGTGTCAAGCACTTTGCCTGTTGTGCCATCTTGCTAAGCTTGGGGATCATAGAGTCTTGCTCCACAGTTTCAAAGTTCTGCTAAGGCAAGGCAATAGGTGATAGGATCTGTCAGTTGTATGAAGCTGGGAGGATGATGCTAAGCTTGCAGTAGAGACCCTAAAGTATTGGAGATGCCCCGACCATAGTATATGTACTGAAGAAGGTTTGAGCATGGGTTGGACCCAACCCTGAAGGGACTCTAAGTGAACCCCAGTCTTTGGGAGCCCAGTTGATTACACTATAAGTCCCAGTTGCCGGACATGAATCTGCAGGATTTGGTGTTTGCCTGGCTTAGTTTTAATTTGCTTTTTTTGTGTGTGTGCTTGTCTCTTGCTACACCTCAATCCTTCCATTTTGGAATAGGAATGTTTAATCTTGCCATTATATATTAGAAGCATGTCTTATTGTTTTGGGTTTTATAGAAGCTTATATTTCAGAGACTTTGGACTTTTAAAAGTGCTAGAATTTGGGGCTGGAGAGATGGCTCAGCGGTTAAGAGCACTGACTGCTCTTCCAGAGGTCCTGAGTTCAAATCCCAGCAACCACATGGTGGCTCACAACCATCTGTAGCGGGATCCAATGCCCTCTTCTGGTGTGTCTGAAGACAGCGTCAGTGTACTCATGTACATAAAATAAATCCATCTTTAAAAAAAAAAAGTGCTAGAATTTGAAGTGCTAGAATGTATATTTTTGAAGTTAAACAGAATGCATTTACATTATAAGGCGGTCACGAGCCTACAAAGAGGAGTAAAAGATTGTGGTTTAAACATGGAGTGCTTTCATGTTATGGTGACAAGGGGTAGAGTTGCGATGGTTAGTGTTGACTGTTATCTTGTCAGGATCTAGAATCACATGGAAGATGGACCTCTGGGCATGCCTATGGTAGATTATCTTCGATTGCATAATTGAGGTGGGAAGAGCTGCCCATTGTGAGTTACACCATCTCCCCAGACAAGGACTATATAAATAGAGAAAAGCAACTCAGTAGTAGCTGATGAACCAGCCTGTCTCCATCTTCTGCTTGAAAGCCACCTTATAGTAAAGACAAACTAGGCTCATTTCTCTTTATGATTAAGTCTGTTTCTCAAGGATTGGGCAATGTCCCTTCTGAAGTTTTGGCTGCAAATGGTTCTGTTGTGCCTGTTCCAGGAGATGGAACTATGGCTTTGTTCTAAATAACCATATTGCAACCCTACCTTTGTTTCAAAAAGTTGTTATGACCACTCTGCAATCATGCCTTTGTTCCAGGAGATTGTCGTGACCATATTGCTTGTTATGTTGCTTCTGTAACCCTGCCATTTGCCAGCCAAACCCGCGTTTGCAAACTCTCTACTCCTAATTATAAAAACACTTATCTTACTTTGTCCAAGACTGATATTTTATTCCTTCCTGTAGGGAGAGACAGCCCATGTATACAAATAAAAAAGCTTGCTTCAATTCCTTTGGCCATGATGATTTGGGTCGGTGGCCTTTCTGTACTCATCTGGGGGATTAGCAGTAGCAAGCCTTCACTACTCTCTGTTCCTGATTATGTAGGCGATGTGGCCAGGTAACTTCCTGCTACCTGTGGTTACCCACCATGATGAACTGTATCCTTGAACTGTGAGTTAGAGCAAAACCTCCCTCCATTAAGTTACTTTTGTCAGGGTATTTAACACAGCTGCAGGAAAAGAAAGTAACACAAATACATTTGCAAGCAAGTTTACAGAAGAACAAAAAACCCTCCTCCAACGGTTTTTTAACAAAACAAGGCAGCTATGTCTTTTGTGATGCACAAAGAAGTGGGAAGAAGAAGCCAGTGGCTTCCCTTATTCTAGGCGTAGATAATTACAGCCTTACAGATGATGTTTCTGCACTCCTCTCCCATGGGATTTGCTCTGCTAAGGAATGTGTCATGCCATCAACCCCAGCTCTTTTCCACGGATAAATGTTCCCCTGACGAAAAGAGTCCCCACCACCCTTCGTTTAGCTATCAGGAACAGTTCTGTTTACCCAAATCCTGTCTCCAAGTAGCCAACATGAAGGTGCCGGGTAACAACCCCTACTGTACTTAATCACTTCCACATGGTCCTTCACTCCACCGAAGATTGTTTCAGCTGCTAATTTTCAAAGTCCGCCCCGCCCAGCCCCCCAAGCAGGACCTCCACTCTGCCATGCGCCCCACAGTTTTCTTCTTCCAGAAAACTCTCCGTGTATCTTGATTCCACAACAGCACAGGGCTGGGCTAGGGCTCGGGGGGTGCTGGGGAGTATGTTCTTAATTTTTCTCCCTGTAAGTTCTCTTTCTGCCAAAGCCCTTGGCCAGGATCCAGAAATGGCACATTTAATAATACCCAGTGTATTTGGGTGATACTTCATAATTACATTGGTGCTGGTGAAATTGTTGCCTTCAGGATAATTCCTGAGCACAGTGAAAGCGGACAGCCGTGTGGGCCCCGTGCGCCCCCTACTGGGAGATCAGAGAGTCAAGAAGGAAGCAGAGAAGAGAAGGGAAGAAGAAAGGGATGCCAAGTGTGCCCGCTTGCCTTTGGTAGGGAAAGGAGACGGGTTTGTTAAAGGGAAAGGCTTTTTAAGGCTCAAGGACTGGAGATGGGAGAGTAGACCGCACCATGGCTGGTACCTGGGCATGTGATCAGGTCTTTGACTATTCCTTTAGTGGTCGCCACATTGTGCTTTCTTAAGGTACTCGCCATCCAGGCTCAGCGCCCCCTTTAAAGTTTGCACTTGAGACCCAAAGGGGATACAAAGGGAGAAGGGTTTGGGAAAGGCTGTGCTAGGTGAAGGGACAATACCTGATACCAATAGCGGGGCCACTGGGGACCGAGGCATATGGCCAGCTCCTTGGCCATAGCTTCAGAATATGTGCTAGCAAGGCCACCTAAGAAGCGGCTGCTCTTAAGCTTGGTTGAAACCGCGTGAAGGCAAACATTCTAATGGGCTTTAGTTGCCAGGTCTTTCAATAGCCGTGCTGGTCGTCAGTAGCACACAGTTCAGAAGTATGTCGCTGTAAGACCTCTTCTCCAAGTGGCTCTCATTCTAGATCTGAAGTTTGGATATGAGGTGCCAGGACACAGCTTTAGCCCCAAGAAACTGTCATCACCCCCAGGAGACATCTCTTTATGGCTGTTGCTCAAGAGCACATGTACCCAAGGCCACAGCAGAACCTACAATGCAGACAACTCAGAGATTCAAGGATGCAAAACTCCAGAGGGCACCTGCCGGTCACGCTTGGGCTCCGCTCTGAGCTGGTGACAGCAGCTTTGTGCCCTTGTCGGTTTCCCAACTTTCCTAACAATTCAGGGAGGATCGTGATAGTTTCAGGCCAAAGGAGCTTAAAAATCCAAGATATGATTTATTCAGAACAAAAGACGTAAGAATGACATTATCGAGAACTCTGCCCTGGTCCCCGTGTTCAGAGGCCAAGTCCACAAACAAAGGAAAACAAAAACCAAAAAGGAAAATGAAAACAAGATGAGCTACCGTGAGGCGACATGGTGGGTCCTGGATGGGCTACAGTGAGCTAACAGCCATTCAACTTGACTTCACCATCACCGCCTTCCTTCTTGTGTCATGGAGGCTCCAGAGAGTAAATACTTGCAGCAAGAGGCTGACAGCAGACATTTATTTCTTTTAACTCTGGAGGCTAAGAAGTCCAAGATCAGGATGTCATTGTACTCACTGTGCGGTAAGGACCTCCTTCCCATAGCTACTTCATCCTCACACATGTCTCCCGTGGTAGACCATGACAGTGAGCCTTCCAGAGACCATCTTATTTATTTTATTAAATATTCTTTGAGATTAGAATATAATTATATCATTTCCCTCTCCCCTTTCCTTCCTTCAAACATTCCATATACCCCTCTGGTTCTCTTTCGAATTCATGGCCTCTTTTTCTTTAATTGTTGTTACGTGTATGTGTGTGCATGTATGTATATACATACACGTATGTACACACACACACACACACACACACACACACACACGATTTCCTGATTCTGCCAGCTAGGACAAAAATTCCTTATAGCTCACTGAATCCTGAGCTTCTAGATGCAAAGCTCACTTGATGAGTAAGTAAATCAATATGTTAGACATTAATTAATTAGCTGGGCATAGCAGTTCATGCCTGCAATCCAAGCACTTAAGAAGCTGGGCAGGAGGATTGCTATGAGTTTGAGGCTACACTCAACTACATAGTTTTTAGACCAGCCTGAGCTACGGAGTAAGACTTTGTCTCAGCAAACAACAACAACAACAGCAACAATAACAACAATTAAAATCAATGAAATAAAAAGTAGGGTTGGGGATTTAGCTCAGTGGTAGAGCGCTTGCCTAAAAGCTCAAGGCCCTGGGTTCAGTCCCCAGCTCCGGAAAAAAAAAAGAGTATCAGAAGATAAGTTCTGAAAGGATTTCCAACTCATTTCTCAAGTTTAAGTTCTTGGCCAACTTGAGCTTGTCTTCTTCACCTTCTATGTGCAGTCTCCCAATGGATCTATGTACGGATGGGAAGGTCTGTTCCTCTCCAATCTGGGGATACACCTAAATGGTAGCTCGACCTGCCTTCCCCATCCTGAATACCCCGTGTGGTTATCAGGGGGACAGATGCTCAGTGATTCCTGGCCACTGTACCTGTCCTAGGTGTCTCTCAGTGAGAGGTTTGAATTCAGAAGGACCTTACAAGTACAAATATGAAACTGTTTTGTTTTCTTCTTGGCCGTCTTCTCTCTGGTTAGAGATCTGGACCACCATTTTCTGAATTGTCAGTTTCCATAATTTATTGTCTATGACGGTCTCTGGTCTCTTGTGGCTGAACAGACTACCTGGCTGTCCCCATAGCATCTGAGCTTTATAAATAAAAGGCGAGGAGAAGAGCTCGATGATAGGTTACAAATCAGCAGCAGTGTTAAGATACGTGTCTTGAATGCCTTCAAAAGCCAACTCCCCCATTCTCCTGCTGTCTGAGATTAGGTCTCATATTACAGTTTGATAAAGCTATTTCTCTGTTTCCTGTCCTGGTTCTCCAATCACCCCATAAAAGGACCGGCCTGGAGAATCCAACAGGGTCACTCTATGGAGCAGAGACTTAGAGCAAATCTCAGAGACAAGGCTCTGAGCTGGATTAAATGCCAAATGTGGCTTCATTTCCAGGAACTTGGGAGGCCCTTGATAAATCCAAGCCTCTCCCCTTGACTGACCTGGCTGGAACTTTTGACACACAGATTACAAAATGGGCGTAATTACTTGGAGATATTAATGGGTTCTGTCATGTAAAATATTTGTAACAAAGCTTTTCCTTGAATTCCAAGCTGAGAGTTTTGACTCCTGGAGCCAAAGAATCCTTTGTTCTGAGGATTACATCACGGAACTATTTTTAGAGGCCAAGTCTGCTTTGCCAGGGGCCTGGGGTTACTGCCTTTCCCTGTCTGCCTTCCAACTCTACATTTTTTTTTGTGCCCCTTGTCCATTTCTCTTCTTCCCAGAGTTAATTAGATGGATGGTATGACCAAAGAGAAATGAAGGCCACCTGGGGTATAGGTGCCACCTCTGGGTGGCTCCAGAGGGGGAGCACAGGTACTATATATATATCATAAGACCATAACCCAGTAGAGAATGTTTTACGGTGTCTAAGTCCAGGAGTCTGGAAAGATGAAGGAGTCTCCCTTCCTCCTCTGTGCCCCGCTGAGAGAAGATGTACTTAGTTCAGCAATTAAGAACAACAGCCAGCCACGGAGGGTCTCTCTCTCTGCAAGATGGCTTTCTACGGCAGCAAGATCTGGTTTAGAAACAACAGGCCGATGAACAGAGGAACGACTTTCCTCAGCCAGGTGTGAGCAGCTCTAGCTTGGTCCTGTCCACTTTACCATCTTCATTCAATGTGGGCCTCTATCCACCAAGTCAGGACGCTGAGAAAGCTGAGGACCAGAGAGCCTAAGTCACTGTCCCTAGTGGTTGGAGCAGCTAGCCGACTCTTCTGGCTTTGAATGTCATGTTCTTTCCAGTCAGCCCAGCAGGGTTCCCTAGCTAGACAAGAGGAATTTTAGGAAATGCACACCTAAAGGTCTCAGCTTTGGCCTGGCTTGACCTACCTTGGGGACCAGCACAGTTGAGCCATATCCTTCAGCAGCAGCTGGGGACATCTTCCCTCTTACTAGACAGTGGTTACTGTTGCTATGTTCTCCCTCAAGTTCTAGAGGACAGTGCTTCTGTGGTGACTCAAAGCCCAGGGGCACACAGAATTACCAGTTCAGGGGCACAGTGCACTTCTGTGTGAATTAGCCAATGACATTTCCTTCAGGCAAAACCGTGCCACAGCAAGTCACACAACTTGAGGGAGAAGACCACAAAGGAATGTAGCAAGAACCCCATCATTTTGTGAGGAGTCAGAGAAGTTACCCATGGTGGGGATGAGGAGGGGGTTCTTCCACATAACCAGCCTGAATGGATAATCTGTTCTCTAAACTTTCCCAGATTATGGAAAGTATCCACCACCTTCTTTCACAGGTAGTAGGGCTTTTCACAAGAGAGCTAGGCTTTCCTGAGGAAGAAACAAGAGAGAGGAGCTCAATGCTCCAAAACAGAGGGCTTTTTATTGCTGTAAGTAGATCCCGAAGTAATGAAGGGATGCCCGGAGCCTGGTTCGTTGGGTGTCGGACCTGCATTTGAACTGTGCACTGGGATGGTAGTGAGGAGTTAGGGGGAGTGTGGACGGGCTGTCCACTGGAAACAACTCCTTCCTCTGGCTTAGAGGATGCCTGAGGCAGCAGAGCCTCCACATTTAGTGTCAGGGAGTTGAGCAGAAGGAGTTGAAGATAGGAGGCCCTTCTCTAAACTTTCTTATTGTGTAAATTCCAGCACACTGTTTTACAACTCTGAGGAGCAGAAACTGACAGGGGCTGAGCCAGACTTAAGCACATTAGGAAAAGAAAGAGATGGCTGGCTTTCTGGGCCAAGGATTCGTGAAATACATCTATACTGCTTATAAGTTCCAGGAAGGGTTTCAAGTTCACACTTATTCATCCCATTAACACTCTCCCAACCCCCTCACCTCCCACTGGCCTTCATGACCCAGATCCCTATGTAGGATAGCTTCTTACCTCATCCGTGCTTCCTAAAACAGTATGAGACTATCCTCTTGAAAGAAACTTTTACTACAACCAGTTAAAAGAATTTAATCTGATTTTACTCATAAAATGCTTATAGTGGATGCAAGAGAACTGACTGAAGGGGGTTTTTGTTGTGTTCTGTTTTTGTTGTTGTTGTTGTTGTTGTTGTTGTTGTTTTTCTTTGTTTTGTTTTTGTTTTACGTCCATCTTGACTCCTGGGAATGCTGGTAATCCCTAACTACCCAGGACAGTCTGGGGCAAGTGTTTGTGCAGTTTTGAGGAATGCTAGGATACCTAGAGATCTCCACTTGGTGGACTCTTGAGACTTGGAGTAGTCAGTGTGGGGTGACAACTTCTCTGAGAAAGGCATATGTTTTTCTTACCTCCCCATTCCCTATCCCCTGTGTCTCTGAGCAAGCTTCCTGGGCCCCATAGTTATGCATCTCAGCTAAGGAAGGAGAGAGAGTTCAACAGGAGGCTGAAATGTGGCTTTGATTCTCGTCTGACCTTGGAGGCCATCTTAAATGGATGACATTGTAAGGGAGGAGATTATTCTCCCCACAGAGGTCAAGGCTGCATTTGATCTGAGTTATTACTGTCCTGACCCTGTCCTTCCCCTGAGAAACCTGGAACTGATTCTGTGGGTGGTTTTAAAAATCCAAAGTAGTAAGAAATGTCTCCAGTTCTGAGTTCTCATGTGGATTATTTCCAGCATGTGCTACGGGTCTGAACAAAACTTAAACCAGGGTAGCAGCCTGCTTTATTCAACCATAGTTTAGACTTATTTTGAGCTTGTGATGCAAAACAAAACAAAACAAAACACGACAAAAAGACCCTACAAGGGTCTCCTCTAGCCTCTTGTGCTTTAATAACAGTTCTCCTTTTCTTGTATTGTGTGGAAATAGTCTGGAGCAAACCTTTCAGGGTGAAGATGGGCATTTCGTTTGCCTCTGTGAAGTTGGGCGAGGCTTCCTGGACCTCCTTGGTCCCTTGTCCATAAAAGCAGCACTCCCAAGCTGTGCACAGAGGCTGTGACTCCTGGCCTTGGTGCTGTAGGGCTGGCTGTGTTCTCCGAGATAGTCTGAAAGCTGGTGTCTGCTCAGTAGGTCCTCCTCTCCTCCATGTGCTTTCCGGAGCCTGCAGCTTTCTCATCCAGCCTGGGTGATGGAACCTGTTTGTCGTCCCGCACACAGAGGATTCTGTTAAGGACCCTCATTGGGCTTCCTTGACACTTAGTCAGCTGGGTACATTCATTCTTTGCCACTATCATTTGTGGGTTCCAGAAATTTCCTAGCCATGGCCCCAGGATCTTTGGCTCTGGCCAGAACTCTGCTCCTCCCCCCCCCCCTTTTTTTTGTAAAGTTTACTTCTTGGCTATCTCCCTCTCAACCCCCGCTCTGCACATTTTGTTCTCTCTTTTCTTTCATCCGGGCAGATTTCCTCTCCTCTGGACAGGGAGTGTCCTCAAGAACAACAGAATCCCAGAAAAAAAAAATGAAGCCTCAGTGGCTTAAGGGTCAAGGGAAGCATAAGGCAGAACCACTGTCTGTCTGGAGAATTATTGGTGCTGAGCTTGCAGGGCTTGCCAAGTGAGGCAGGCCAGTGCTGAACATTTGCAGAGCTCCAAGATTAGCGAAGAGAAACACCTGGCAAAAGCTGGGGACAGTCGAGCTCAGCAGAGTGAAGTATTGAAGGGATGAGCGATTACGCTCTGGATACAGAGGAAGCAATGGGGCAATCGTTATTCTAGCCAACACCAGACACGGTTCAGGTTGGTTTGCCTTCATTGCTTTTGGGTTTGCAAGGGCAAGGCTTGGCCTTGATTCTGTCCACCAGGCTAAGCTCTCCGTGATACAAAAATCTTGGGAGAGAATAAGAAAGACGCGTTGGGCATTGCAAGCCAAATATCAGGGTCACTAGAAAAGAAGAACCTACCTAGAAGATTCTACACCACATGGCAGACAGCTGCACTGAATGGAGTACAAGCTTATGTGGCTTACTCCGAGAGCTTAGGTTTGGGGACATATTCTATGAATCTCCAAGCATGGCTGGACCAACTTCTGAAGGGTGTCAGAGAGGCAGGGTGACAGTGGGCTGGGGATTGTGAAATGTGCAAAACAACAAAATGGACCAGTTGGAATACAGGAATGGCAAGAAGTTGAAGCCAGCACTTAGGAAAGATTGTGTAACAGATGGAGAAACAAGCCTCCGCCTAAACCACAAGGACTTCTGGGATCATCTTGTCAGCAATTAGAATGTCACCACTTTCTTCTTCTTTTTTCTTGTTTACTATTGGCATTCTCTTGACCCATGCCCAGTCACCGTCGGATACATGGCCATCCAATTACAAGCCGGATCTTTCAGTTTCATTTTATTATTACTTTTGCACTTCAGTGACAGCAAGGCTATGTTATGGGCCCAAGGGGCATGAGCAAATAAGGTATGCAATTCTAGGTAATATCATAACTCTCTTTCATGGGAGAACTTGGGACCTCCTCCTGCCCATTTCTGCTTCTGGGATCTAGAAATGGAAGCTACCTGCTGACTCTCAGCTTTGCTCCCCGGGATCTTCCTGAGCAAAGCTGACCTGTAACCCCAAACTCTTTCCCTTGTATTTTATAAGAAAGACATAAACATGTAATGACTTAAGCTCTTGTGTTTTGAGGTGCTCTCATTAATAATTTTTCATCCAACAAAGTCATGAGCATTAAAATTTGCATTTTACAGAATAAACATTGAAAGTTTAGCTGGGTTATGTAGGTCAAAATGTTGACTGGAGCCCATGTGTACTGTTGGGACTAAGGGACCTGTTTCTATCCTGTCTTTCTTTATAGCACAACTAGTCAAGCTATGTTTCAATTCCCAAATTGCCTTCCCTATTTCATTCAGCCATTTGTTTCTGTTTTCTAGGACTTCAATCAGAGATTGATCTATCTATCTATCTATCTATCTATCTATCTATCTATCTATCTATCTACTATCTATCTATCTATCATCTATAGATATCTATCTATTTATTATCTCTTTGTTGAATTCTTTTCAAATCCTTCATTACTTCATTTAGCTGTTTGTGTTTTCTTGAACTTCAATCAGATTTACTCCTGGATACCAGAGTGTCACAGGGGTCTTAGTGGTGGTGTGAGTGATTGCTTGGGTGAACTCTGGCCAACAATCATATGGAGTCAAGGTGTAAAAACATCAAAGACTGTGTGGGCCAGTGCTTGGACAAGGTTCTCTGGCTGCAGGAGGAGGGCAGGAAGTGTGCATAGTGAAGATTACCAAAGAGCCATACTGTTGGCTGCTGGCTCATGGTTCCAGGAAAGGGAGTGGAAGACTGAGAGGACTCACTTGAGAGCTTGGAAGCATGGCTCCGTGCTAATCCTGGGTAAAGGAAGCAAGAGGCAAGTAACTAAGCAGAGTTGCCAGGAAAACCCCAAAGTAGGGCTCCCAGCTGGGCCTGTGTGGGCGAATGTGGCTCCTGTCTAGATATTGAACTTACTTTGGTATCAGAACACCCATCAGCTCTTGAGTCCCCACCTTGCCAAATGCAGATTTCTATATCACAGGAGTCAATTTCTTATAACAACGCTGCTTTCATTCTCTCTGCATAATTCTTGATGGTCTTGTTTTTCCGGAGAACTCTGACTAATACAGTGACTTGACTTCAAAGTTTGTAGTGATTCAGAGTTTAGAATATGCAAAATATGTACGACGAGTGCTAATAGTCACATCCTTAGTGAGAGGGAGAGACCCAGAACAGTTGGGTAGGTCAACATAGTCACAAGTCTGGCTTGCTGAAACTCTTTTGACTGCTGCTGGGGAAGATAAAAACAGGGGTACCTGACACAAGGTTGGGCTAAATCCACTGGCAGTGAGTGAAAGCTATGCTGGTAGGTACCATGTCCCCATAGTTTCTCTGGATTTGCAAAATCCAAGGCTTAACAAAGGAGAAAGTTCTAGAGGCCAGGGAGGCCTGGGAGATCCGAAGAAATCAGCACAAAGAAGTGGATTCCAGGGGTGGAATGCATGAGGGGACAAGGAAGGAACTGAAAGGCGGCATTCCCTAAGTGGTGTGAAAACCAGCTCCGGGTTAGTCGGGTTAGTCTTATAGAGAACCTAAGAAACACATTTTGGACACACAAAGGCTACAGGAAGGAAAGAAATGTTTCCACAATAACAGAAATACAAAGTAAGGCTAAGAACTAAAGAACAACAAATGACAATGCACCTTTCAATAATAACTTTAACACCAGTATCCTAATTCTTAATTAAAAGGCACAGGGTAACTGAGCGGATTAAAAGAAAAGATGCATCTGTTTGTCATGTAAAATACAGACACACACACACACACACACACACACACACACACACACACACACACACACACAAAACCTTGGAGTGATGTATTCTGAGTTAATGGGACCAGGGAGCAACTAGATGGCAGGCAATGTTCTAGTCTCTGACAAACTAGACGTCAAACCAAAATTAATCAGAAGCTATAAAAAAAGAATGCTTTACTCTGACCAAGGGTACAATCAACCAACCAAAAAGATGCTACAATCTTAAACACCCATGCACAGAATGCACACACGCCTATTTTCATAAAAAGATTACCACTAGACTTTCAACCACAGATTAAACCCGATACACCAAGAGTAAATTATTTTAATGCATCTTTTCCCAATGGAAACAATCCAGACCAAAAGTAGATAAAAGCACTGAGATGAAATGACAGTCTAGATAAATGTAGGTACAGTAGGGCAGACACTAATGAAATGGAAACAAATAAAACACAAATCAAACTAGGGGCAGGTCTTTTTGAAAAGATGAACAAGATTGACAAGCCTTGAAAGGTTCCTGCATCTAGGTAATAGATATCTCCAGGGAAGTTCACCCGAATGGCACAGGACACGCATTCTTTTTAGAAGTCCACGGAAGCATCTCTAAAATGGATCATATATCAGGACACAGGTGAATCTCAAAAGTGAAATTATTACATGTGGTCTATACAACCACAATGTAACAAAGCTAAAAATTGATAGCAGAAGAAGCTTATTAATTAAGCAAACTTGTAGAGACTAAATGACCCACTACTACTGATTGATGAGTGTATCAAAGAAGAACTCAAGAAGGAAATTTAAAAATTCCTATAACTAAATGAAACTGAAAACAGAGGATACCAGAACCTCGGGGAACATGGAAAACTGTCACAAGAGGGGAATTTGTGGCACTACATGTCTCCATTGAAAAACTCAGAAAGGGGACAAATGACTCAAAGATGAACTCAAGAGTTTGGAAAAGCTCTAATAAAGCAAACTGTAAACCAGTAGTCAGGAAGAGGTAATTAAAAATTATGGTAGACATTAATGAAACAGGAACAAATAAAAATACAAATAATCAAACTAAGGGCAGGTGTTTTGGTTGTTTTTTGTTTTGTTTTGTTTCATTTTTTTAAAGACGAATAAGCCCTTAACCAATTAACCAAGTGAGAAGTCTTTAACCAAGCTAACCAAGTGAAAGAAAGAAAAGACTCAAATTAATAAAATTAGTGATGAATGGGAAGAGGAATAGGAGACAAGAAAGGATTTCAGGAACTATGAAGGAACATTTTTAAAATCTATACTTCATTAAGCAGAAAAACCTAAGAGAAGTTGATCAATTTTTAGATATATTCAAACCACCAAAGTCAAACCAAGAGGAGACCAACAATATAAACAGACTCAGAAAACTTTCCAAATTAAAAAAAAAACAAACAAATTTATGGATTCACAATAGAATTCTACATGACTTTCAAAGAAGAACTACAATAATTTCTTCTCACATTATTCCAAAAATATAGAAACATAAGAGGCATTTCCAAGAGCAATAATATTCTAATATCCACACCATGTAAGGTAAAGACACCAAAACAAAAACCAAAACAAAAACAACCCTATAGACCAATATTTCTAACAAAAATAAATGCAAGAATTCTTGACACAATACTTACAAACCAAATGTAGGCACACATCTAAAAGATCATCCATCATGACCAGGATGGCTTTATTCTGGAGATGCAGTGATGGCTAAATGTATATAAGTCAAGGTATACAGTAAATCATATAAGTAGACTTAAAGGCAGACCCTCAATAAAAATAGAAAAGACCTTTGACAGAATTCAACATGTCTTCTTGATGAAGTTCTACAGAGAGCGGGATCAGAGGAACATAGATGTCCTAGCTAGGGTTACTATTATTGCTGTGAAGAAATACCCCGACCAGAATGATCAGAATGCCAAGTCCTTCGGGCATATGCCAAGGAATGGTATAGCTGGCTCATATGGTACATTTACTTTTAGTTTTTTGAGAATTTTGCACATGGATTTCCAGAGTGGCCACACCAGTTTGCATTTCCACCAGTAGCGAATGAGAGCTTCTCTTTCTCCCCAGTCTCCACGGTGTTTGCTGTTTTGTTCACTGGTGCCATTCTGACTGGGGTCAGATGAAATCTCAGTTGTTTGAACTTGAATTTCTCTAAAGACAATGAACACCTTTTTTGAAGTATTTGAAGTATTTCTTAGCCATTCTTATTTGAGAAGGCTCTGTTCTGATCACTTGCCCACTTTTTAGTCTCCCTCCTGTGCTTACCTGGGTTGACTTCATCTGGCTCTCTTATTGGCTTTTGGGAAGTAACTCACTTTGTGCTGGCACTTTATGGAAATGGTCAGGCGTTGGTGAAGTGTGGCATCCCTCTAAGAGATGAAAACAGACACCAGGCACTAGTCAGGAGACAGCAACACTGGAGCTGAATGTTGCCAGCAACTCTAAAGAAACTTGATTAGGTCTTCCCATCGTCTATTAAGAACACAGTCCCATCAACATTATGACTGTGACCCTGGGAGACTGTGACCCAAAGATCCAGGTAAGCTGTGCCTAACCCATAGAAACCACAGGATAATAAAGAAGTATTACCTTTAAGGTACTGAATTTGTGATTTATTATGCAGTATAGAAAATTACACAGGCATAGATCTTACAGTTTAGAGTGGAAAATGGAATTCAGAGGATGCATACTGTGGTGCATGGCATTCTTTATCTAATACTTCGTCTCTTTCCTTCTTCTAGCCACTCATCATGTGACTTTAGAGTTTGTTCTACAAGAGGCATGGGGTCCATTTCCTCAACTTTGATTTTGCTTTGGGACAGTGGAACAAGACAGCCATTACAGACAGCCTGTTTGCAGCCTAGACCTGAAAGTGTCTCTTTGCTTTCTTTTGCCACTGTGTCACCATGCGAGTCTGCTCCAGTAGGTTGTTCTGACAAGGACAAGAGATGTGAGTTGGGCGCTGGCTTTACTGACCCATAGACCTCAGGTAGAGACAGGGCCATGAGCACAGCACTGCAGCTGGAAGCAGGTCACACCAGCTGAGCTCAGACTGAAGTAGGCGTGGCTATCCATCTACAGCACAGAATACATTTGCATTTCAAGTTTTATGATTGTTTATTGACAGCATTTTTGTGGCAATGGCTGGAAATCCCATAAATAAAAATCAAATACAATCATATTTTTTTCCACGAGGGAGAAATGTGGATATAAAAATGAAATACACTGACTGTATATAGGCATGATGAAAAGATTTCCTAAAAATTTGAGAGCCGGTAGGTAAAGACACCTGCTACCAAGTTTGACCAGCTGAGTTAGAACCTATATGTAGGAGAAAACTGATTCCTACAAGTCTTCCTGATCTCTATACTCGCACTATGGGATATATGTGCATGCACATGCATGAATTAAATAAAAGTGAAAAATAAAAATGAAAATAATGTTTCAGGGGTTGGAGAAATGGTGGTTCAGGGGTTAAGAATACTTTTTTTTTCCTGCAGAGGACACAGGTTTGATCCTTAACAGATGGTAACATCTGTAACTCTAGTTCCTGGAGATTTAACACACTTTTCTGATCTTTCTGGGCACAAGACACACATGTATTATACATGCACACACCCAGGCAAACACATATACAAATAAAAGCACATCTTTAAAAAAAAAAAGTAACACTTAAGGTGAGACCCAAAACTGTCCTTAGGAATCAAATGGTAGGAGCTCTGTTCACTAAGTCATGTAGGAATAAGAATGTATCTGGGTGCTGTAGAGGTTCAGGACTGATGTGATGGACTGGACAGATATTAAAAGAAGATGCATTAGACTGGCCTACAGCAGTCTGACTGGTCCAACAGTGCCTGTCTTCACACCAGAGAGCCTGAGAGCATGAAAGCTTCTCGACCCAAGAGGCTGGATGACTCAGCAGTCCCACCATGGAGCTGAAACCTGGATGATGATGGAAGAGCAATGACTGGTCTTCTGTCTGCACTGGAAAGCCAAAGAAGCTGTATCCTGACTTCCTCCTCCTCCTCCTCCTCCTCCTCCTCCTCCTCCTCCTCCTCCTCCTCCTCCTCCTCCTCCTCCTCCTCCTCCTCCTCCTTCATAACAGCAGCAGCAGCAGCAGCAGCAGCAGCAGCAGCAGCAGCAGCAGCAGCAGCAGCGTAGATGAACTCACCAT
Source organism: Rattus norvegicus (assembly GCF_021556685.1). Taxonomy (NCBI): domain Eukaryota; kingdom Metazoa; phylum Chordata; class Mammalia; order Rodentia; family Muridae; genus Rattus; species Rattus norvegicus. The sequence continues at coordinate 76,564,978 of NC_141549.1, read as the reverse complement.
CAAGATATAAAGGCAATAAGGCAAAAAGCAAAGCTTTTCTTTCTGATCTCCTTTTATCTGGCTTCCAAGGGAAGTTGATGCCCAGATTTAAAGTACATATTCCCACTTCAAATAAAGAAAATCCCTCACAAGTGAATCCAGCAGCTTGCTTTTTAGTTGGTCGAAGTAGAGATTTCTGATTTCTTTGGAAACTCAGTTATGTCACATGATGTTTTTCCGGAAGCTGTCTTGTGAGAGGATGTATGGCTGAAGCAGACACATGGGAGGATATGTGATATTTTGCTAGAGCAGAAACTTGAGAGGGTTCGTGACATTTAGAAAGACTATAAGTATGATCCCAAAGAAGTGAGAGAATGATTTTGCATCATTACACCTTGCAATGCCTTGCTGGTCTTTGTTTGTCTTCACTTAGTAGAGAGAAATGCCGCCAAAGAACTTCCCATGGTATTACCCGCTGTTTCTTGCTGATTCATCAGAACATTGTGCTTTCTGCTTCATCCGGTTCTGCTTCACTGAACTTTTGTGCTTGCTATTGGACGGGTCTTCTGGTATCCTGACACTGAAGAGTGGAATCGCCCCAAAGAACCACCTCTAAATAGGTCCACAACCCCCCTTCCTATGTCCTTCTTTCTCTGCTACCCCTTGCCAATGGGCTAGAAGGGAGGTTGAAGCAATTTAACCTAAATAAAGTAGGTTTAGAAACATCTAAGCCTACATAGAGTTGTTTCTAGATCCCATCAAGTTGACAACCAAGATTAGCCACGCAGACAGGAAGACTGCCGAGCAAAGGAGAAAGCAGCACAAAGAGCCTGGGTAGGAAAGTGTGCTTGGCACATTTGAGGATTTGCAGAGAGGCCAATGTGACTGAAGAGAGGAAGGGTGGCGGGGGGTGGGGAGCTGTGAGGAGGACGATGGACATATAATCTATGAAGTGCTTGGAAGCAGGCTAAGCACTTTCTCTTCTTTTTGGTTGAAATAGGGGATCCTGTAAGGGGTTTTCAATTAGGGAGTGATACAGAAAACATTCATTATTGAAACAGCATGGATCATGATATAAAGCAGTGGACATTGTGGTGGTTTGAATGAGAATGGGCCCCATAGGTTTATATATTTGAAACACTTGGTCCCCAGTTAGTGAAACTGCTTGAGAAGGATTAGGAAGGGTGCCCTTGTTGGAGGATGTGTGTCACTGGGTGTGGGCTTCAAGATTTAAACACATGCCAAGTTCAGTCTCAGTCTCAGTCTCTCTTCTTCTCTCTCCCTCTCTCTCCCTCACTCCCCCTCTCTCTCCCTCTCTGTCTCTCTCTGTCTCTCTCTCTCCCTCTCTGTCTCTCTCTAGAGTCTCTTTCTGACTTTGTCTGTCTCTGTGTGTGCGTGTGTCTGTCTTTCTCTGTGTCTCTTGTCTCTCTGTGTGTGTCTCTGTCTCTCTCCATCTATCTCTCTATCTCTATCCTTATCTCCCTTTCTGCCTGCCAACCAGAACGCAATCTATCGATGTCTCAACTACCATTCCTATGCCATGCCTGCCTACCTGCTTGCTGCCACACTTCCCACCATGATGATCATGGACTAATACTCTGAACCTTTAAGCCTCCAACCAAGTGCTTTCTTTTACAAGTTGCCTTCATCATAGCATCTCTTCATGGCAATAGAACAGTCACTAAGACAGATACACTGGGCAAGTTTGATGTTGGAAAACAAGACACAAGTCTTTTTTTTTTTTTTAAATCAGTTGTGGGAAGAGATAAGAGAGACTTCGATCGAAAGAATGGATGGAGAGAGTGGATCGGGATGTTGGAACAGGTAACTGAGGAGAGGGAGCTAGGGAAGGCATGGTTTCATCCTTGTAAGGCTCAAGGGATTTTGGTGCAATCCGCTGAGCATTTGATAGCTCCAGCTGAAGAAAGCTGGAGGAAGAGTATGCCTGGGATAAATAAAGTCCTGGGCTTGGTGTCTAGGGTTCATGGTCCGATGATGTCTTCTAAACATTAAGTTCTCTGGAAGTGACAATGATGCACTTGCCTTGAGAAACTTAACAAATGAAGGCCTGCAAGAGAGGGAATTCCGCACACCAGCCTCAGAGCTCAAGGCAAGATCTTACCTTGTAACAGAGACATGAAAGGGAGACGGGAGCTGAAGGTATAGGTGGGCAGGCTACCCTTGAACCATGTCTATCTGGTTGAGGGAAAATCAGTGCAGAGAAAGAATCAAACCTTGAGACCTCACAGAGTTATTCCTTTGTGACCAGCACAGAGTGGACCAGGATGGATTTTTCCATTGTAATTGCTTCACACTTGGGAGCTAAGAACAGTTCCTGCTCTTCATGACCCCATTAGGACAAACTGTCTTTGTTATTCCTGAGCCAGAAACACCATGTCTGCACCATGGAAAATCCTTGGGGTTGGGCCCTGCTGCTAGAAATCTGGAGTTGAGTAGTCACAGAATGGAGGGGTCTATGAAGTCCTGCTGTTCACTCGGCTCTCGCCTACTGGAAGCATAAGAGTCTGGACAACTAGCATGCTCTTCAGGCCGCAGGGCTTTGAGTGAGGCCAGCTGGTGGCAAGTTTTGATCTAAGACCATTTGCGGAGCTTCTCATGCAATCCTGTACCTGAACACATTAGAGGTTTGACAGTGGGTGGTAGGATGCTCACTAGAAAGGTTACTTCCAACCTCTCTCAAATAGCTGTTTCCATCTGTGCCCTGGAAGAGGGTCCATTGCTCTTGGACGCCTCCTAGATGTGACCCAATCCTCCATTTTCTTCTTTCTGCTCACATAGATTCCGGGTGCCTTTCCATGAACACCTGCTTTGATCTTGTCTCTATTCAACTTGCAACTGCCATCACTGTCCAGGATACTGATGGTGTTCCCTCCAAAATAACTAGGAAGCACTGAGCTGTGAGCTATCCACAGTAGCTTTGAAGCCTGTTCCTTGACTTAACCAGTTGGGCTTTGATATCACCCCAGAGTGTCTCACTCCCACTGTCTGCAAGGACACAATACTTATATCACCAATTCACCATGGAGAAGCCACAATAGAGATAGCCATGCAAGATCTCCACACACAGCCTCTATAGAGCGAAACTTCTTGGGTTGTTAGTCTATGAGTCATCCTGTACCCCTGAGGTTCTGTTTGAGGTTTCGAGCAACAGGGACCACAGTTTCAACTGAGAAGGATCAGAAAACTCCAGAAGCCCATGTCTTTTACAACAAGCAGGCCTGCTATAAGCAGCCCTTAAAGGGCCAGAGCACCTTCAACAGATTTTAGAAAGGATGAGTGAGTCTAGAATAGCAGGGACAGTGGCAGGGCAGTGTTTATGTGTGTATGTGTCGGGGAAGGGTGGCGTGGGGGTAAAGCGGGGAGCAGCTAAAGCAGTGGTTCTTAACATGTAGGTCACAACCCCTTTAGGGGTTGAATGACCCTTTCACAGGAGTCACCTAAGAACACAGAAAACACAGATATTTACACTATGATTCATAACATTATAGAATTACAGTTATGAAAACAGTTTTATGGCTGGGGGTCACTCCAACATAAGGAACCGTATTAAAGGGTCACAGTGTTAGGAAGGTTGAGAACCACTGAACTAAAGGAAGAAGAAAGGCACAGTGGGCATTGTCGAGCACAGAACACATCCTAAAGAAGAAAGAACCAGAGCTGCTCACCATGAGTCATAAGAGCAAGGGTAGTACAGAGAAAGCAAGTAGCTACAGTAGAGTCGGTAAAAACACTGTACAACTCGGGATATAGCAACCTTCATGCCTGTCTTGGTTCTTTCTGACTGAGAGCATTCTCAACATTGCAAACTACTCTGAACATCCTTCCTGGTTCCTAAGACTGCTGTGGAATTAACATGCCAGGGTGTTTGTGATGGATGGGGCTGTAGGAGGCTAGCAGCAGCTTAGATAAGAACGCTCTGTGGCAATGAAGCTTCCAGAACTTCTTAGACCTCAGAACCACAGTGGTGTTTCTCTACAGACATGATCTGTGAGCCCAAGAACCTTGGACAACTAGTGTATGGGATGAGTTCTGCTGGAAAGACTGTAAGTGAAGTTGGTTCCGGATGTCCCAGACTTCAAATAAGTAGCTAGGTCAGGAGCATACTAGCATGCAAACTAGCCCTGTCAGCGTGGCCATGTTTGGGAAGGTTCTTAACTGGCTCTAGAAATAGCCTTATCCCCTGCATGTCTTACTGAAGTCCATCTGAAGGACTCTAGGCCCAGAGTCTGTGACAATTCAGTCATAATAGACAGGTTGTACCTGACAGGGGTCAGCTTTGTTATCTTCTTGTGATCTATATCCTTGAGAGGGTAAGAATTTTCTAACTGTAGCCTCCTGGCCCTGCTGCATTTCTGAAGCCTTGTGCCTTATTGGGTGGAGGGACCCCATGATCTAGGTTCAAATGAGAACTGGTTGAGGCTCTTATGCAGGTATCACCAATCTCTTGAGAAAAGTGCCAACATGCCCATTCTACAGGGCAAAACTGAGATTTAAGACAGTCATCAGCTCAAATATAATTACAAGAGTTGGGGGTAGCTATGTCAGGATCTCAACACAAGTCTGTGAACTCTGGTGCCCATCTCCTTCCCATGAAACTGGAGCCTGTCCCACCCCCTCAAATGGAATGTGTCAGTATCTTGGTTTTCTTACAGCATGAGGTTCCACCATTGCATTTTTGAAAACCTTGAAGTCAACGAAGTGGAAAGGTGGTTGAGAGGTATGGTTTAGGGCTCATAATAAGTGCACATTGCCTGGATGAATGGGAGAACACACAGACACTTCTGAACACTTGAAAAGATTCAATACATGGGGGCTAAGAGATGGTTCAGTGGTTAAGAGCACTTGATGCTCTGCCAGGGGACCAGGGTTCAGTTCCCAGCACCCACATGACTGTACACAACCTCTCACAGTTCCAGGGAGTCTGAAGTTCTCTTCTGATTTCCACAGGTACCAGGCATGCACATAGTTCACATATGCACATGCAGGCAAAAGATACACAAAATAAATATGAAAACAATTACACAAGTACAATTCAGGACAATAAACAGAGGTATTGCTATTTCAAAGAGTAGATTTTAATGAACTCTACATTAGCATGGATTAAAAATACAAATATCCATAGGAAAAAATACACTTGTGTGGTAAATTTGGAAACAGTGACCAGGACAACATCTCCATCCTTGGAGGTCTAAGTCATTCAGACTCTCCCTTGAGTTCTCATGGGCTATGTGGGCAAAGCAGACAGCTCCTAAGACCCCAAATCAGTATAAACTTAAATCAGTTCCTGTCTCTTCCCTCATTATCTCTGAACACCCTGCCTGTTTTCTGGTTTGGGGGAATTACAGAAAATCTGCATGCATTGTAGAGTGCCTACAACATGTGTAGTGAAGACAGCTAAGTGGGCTTCCTGGTCTACCTGGAAGCCTGTGGCTGGCTTCTGAAGTGTCTGGGCATCTGGGTGTGCCACCCTCTTCATGCTACTAGCTTTCACTCGGAATGGGCAAGGGCTCATGGGCTCCATATTAACTTCCTACCCAGTGTAAATCAAGAAGGCGTCATACCTGTTTTCTGAGTTATATCTTCCATGTTTTTCAGTCCCTGGCTCTCTGCTCAAGGCTTGGGTCTATAGGCTAAACCAGACTCAGCTGGGGCTCCCAAGATGTCTGGGGAAAATGTCCACCCTCTTTGGCTTTCAGCCAGGACCCACGATGTGCACAATCACCCATTGCTTGTTCTTTTTCATTCTGAGAGGCAGTCCTGCCTTGTTTTCTTATGTCACAATAGCATTGGCCAGTGTCGGGGCCGCCTTCTCCATTTGGACTACAGGTTTCCCCAGCCAGGCATTTGGATGACATTTCCCAAACCGCCTCCTCTATGGTAAGTTTGGGGCAAAGGATGTAAATCTGACACACCCACGCAGAAACCACCAATTTCTGCTTTCACTTGTACTCTCTCCGTGACTTGTAGCCTCTTGGGTGCCCAAACCCAAAGCAGGGTCAACTCCTGTTCAAGCCACCAGGTGGTTCCTCCCCTCAGCCCCTCTCCAGGTACATATATCTTTGGTAGTCAATTGACACATGTTATGAAGTCGTATATGTTATATAGGAACATTGTATGAAGTAGTTGGTAACTGTAATTGGGTAATTGAGTGGTATTTAATAAAAGCAGTATATCTATAGATAGATAGATAGATAGATAGATAGATAGATAGATAGATAGATAGATAAATGGACAGACAGATAGATAGTGGGGAAAGCAGAAGAAAGTCATGGGTTGACATGAGGTTGCCTTTGCCAATCCTGCCTGAAGGAGCAGGGTCAGAAGTGACCTTCAGGCCTTTCAGTGGTGGGAAGGAACCAATTTGCACTAACTCCTTTGGGCAGGCTCTAAGAGAACATCCCACATTGCTGGGCCAAGAGGCCAGATGCTGGGAGGACTGCCTTTTTTCTTTCTTTCTTTCTTTTTTTTTTTTTTCTCATGTGGTCTAGTCTTCAGGGCCTTAGAGCAAAGTAAAGTCATGCTTTGCATCTGGAGGGAAAGCCGGTTTTAAAACACAGCATGTTAGCCGTATGTGCATTATGCGTGTGAGATAATTTGGCTGCAGGTAGATTCTACTGCAGATAACTGTCTTCCCAGGCCTGTGCGCTTAGCTCAACCTTGCCTAAAGAGATGGGATCAGGTTAGGGATTACCCCCAATAGTGCGCTCTCTCTCTCTCTCTCTCTCTCTCTCTCTCTCTCTCTCTCTCTCTCTCTCCTGAGTTCTGATCAATAGGGTGGAAAGCTCTGCCTGAATCCTGTGGCTGGAATATGTGCAAGACACAGAACCCTAGAAATCAGCGATGACTCCCACATCCTCTTCTGCTCCTGAGGACATCAGTGCAGGGTAGGGTGACCATCACCACAGTGGTTCTCAACCTTCCTAATGCTGCAACCCTTTAATACAGTTCCCCTGGCCATAAAATTATTTTCATTGTAGTTTATAACTGTAATTTTGCTACTGTTATGAATCATAATGTAATTATCTATTTTCTGCTGGTCTTGGGTGACCCTTGTGAAAGGTTTGTTTGACCCCTAAAGGGCTCACAACCCACAGGTTAAGAATCACTGTGCTACTGCAAGCGACCTTGGTAGGATTGAGTGTACTGTGATCCAGGGTAGAAGGGAAATTCGAGCTGATCCTCTTTAGCCCTGATACTGCTTCACTAGATCCCTAACTGTGGCAACGAGCAAATGTCTGCTCAGCTCCATGGGCCTCAGTTTCCTCCCTGCTGAAATAAAATATCATGGCTAGAAGTTGGCCCTGGCTTTGTGAGTGAAGTTTGGTGGGGCACAGCTGGGATCACTTGTTCACGACAACCCATTACACTGCTTCTTTGAAAGGGCAAAGTTGGTTGTCCAAAGAGATCACATTATACCTCCAACGATTATAGCGTATGCTCATCTGCTCATGACCCCTGCTTTCCATGATTTCCATGCTATCTTAAGGACTCATGATGCCTTCCACAGCCTTGGATTTCACACAGCTAGGCAAGTGGTGAGAGGGAGTCTTCAGACTTGCCCTTTCAGATTGTTGGGGCATGAGCGTTGGTAGGTAGTTAACCCAATGGCCACCTCAAGGAGAAAAGTCTGAGGTTTCCCCAGCAGGGTAGAGCTCCATTTGGTGTTGCATAAATTGCTTATGGTAGCCCTCCCCCAATCATTCTCTCCACAAATGTCTCACTTTCCCTCTCAGTTCAACTGAGTTCAGCCCCCAGTCAACTTCTTGTTTCAGGGCTCCTGTGGAGGAAGCACAAATGAAGAGGATGTGCAGCTAAGAATAGCATATTGTTCTCCTCAGAAATCGTCTGTCTCCTATTACAGCAGCACATTGTTACAATAAACCAGGTCGGAAAAGCTAGCAACAACAAATGGTGGCATATGGTTCTAGGTTCAGGGTTGAATTCTAGTTTGGTAACATGTAGATCTTAGTTCCCTTATCTGAAAGAACTAGTGGGTCAAAATGTACCATGTACTAGAGTCCTACGGATTGCATTATGCTGTAAAACTGGACCCAAGTTTGTCTGTTAATTTAGGTAAGATGGAGCACACAGCTTAGACGCCGAGGTATTTGTGATAACTTTTTATTTTTATTGTCCCAATATGATGGTGGAAGTTAGGAGGTAGAAGTGGTTATTAAGGAGAGAATTACCTAGTAATTTTAATCCCCTACTAAGACTGGGTGAACTCTTCTATTTGCCAGTCATCACTTTCCTCTCCACCTGGCACCTGATTTCTATTCAGAAAACTGTGGTCAGCTATAGCTGAAAAGTAATGGGTGAGACGGTATGGGACTTGGTTTCTGTAACTCATGGCCACTTCCTTTCTACAAAGGAAGGTTAAAGAAAGCCATCTCTGATGTTCAGAGGACTTTATCACCTCTGACCTCTTATTTGTAAAGTAACTGTGAATAATGAAGTTAAGTCAAAGTTGATTTTTGTTCATACTTTTTAGAGGAATTGACGAAAACCATTTTCCTCTCGTGATTTCTGTCTCACTTAGGGAATTCAATCCTTTTCAAACGAGGCAATCTTACCTTTGCCCTGGTGATTTACATTTTTTTTAAAGTTATCATATGAAACAAAACCTGATAAATTGAGGCTCACTTACCTGGGAAGCTGATATTTGAATTCTTGCACAGTAATGAAGAGTTGACAAACCATCACTTATGATGCATTCAGCTGTGGGTCTTAATGAAGCTTCCTGGGACCCAACAGTGCTCACTCATTGTAGGTGGGCTTATCTATGGCTGACCTTTGTCTTGAGTAATTGAGGCAGACTCTTTTGACTTAAAAGGCAATGATAATATTCCCAGGTCTTTTCATAAAAAAATTGCCAACCCTCACTATTAGAAATATAAAATGTGCTGAGACTGGCTTGGCCATGAAAGGAATGGTGTGACATGATTCACACACCTTAGAAAAGAGCCAGCAGGGAGTGGCCTCCATGAGTGTTGATGGTTGCTGTGGGTATGAGGCTTATTTGTATAATAGTGTACATGTTTTCATGGTCCTCCTTCAGGGAATGTTCCCCCTATTAAAGTTAATGGCTCCATGATAATGGCTCCAGAGACAGTATGAGTCTGGGAGATAAGGTTCGTTTATGTCCTAGGCAAAAATGATAAGCACTGAGACCTTCAGGACAGCCCTTAAGGCTGTGAGAAAGAATTCTGAAAACATGAGTTCAAAAATATATAATTTCTCAAGTACACAAAATATAAGGATGCAATATGAATTACATGAGGGGCTTCATGAACCTAAATGAACAGAGGCAGCTGCACTACGAGCCAGCTTGTTAGAAAGATACAGAGGCAGGCAGATTCTTGAGTTCAAGGTCAGGCTAGGATAGAGCAAGGTTTGGCCTGGGCATGGTAGGATTGGTGATGTCAGAGCTAGATCACATCCAGGTAGCTTATTGTCTGTGCTTACAAAGGCAGGCTCTGAATTCATTTACAACATTTTAAAAAATTGTGCTTACTATCTCTTTCTAAGAATCAAGGGGCTAGGTCATGGGATGCTAATTTTTAGGATAAGCAAAAGGGAACCGGGGGTAATGACTGAATTGGTATATAAATAAAAGACTGGACTGCAAGAGATGAGCTATCTAGAGAGTTTTTGGAATTGCATAAGAAAACTGTCTTGAGCAGTGGACTGTCTGAGCTGTCTCCAGCAGAACGGAGGCCATCAGCTCGGAAACCACAGTTCGACTTCCAGTTGTTCTTTTCACTGCTCCCAGACACCCCTTTCTCAGAACCCTTCTCCAAGCTGAGGCTTGTCCTAAGCAAAAATGCATGCAGGCAACAGTGACACACACCTTTAATCCTAGCACTCAGGAGGCAGAGGCAGGTGGATCCTTTGAGTTCCAGAATAGTCAGGGCTATACAAAGAAAACCCGTCTTGAAAAACAAACAAACAAAAACCAAAAATCATACATAATGCTTCTGCAATTTGATCCAACCATGTCTATTTTTTAACTTCCTTAAGATTTTGTTAAAAGATTATTCATATTTTATTGAGCAAATTCTCATAGAGCCATTTGGATAGCTATGTGGTCATGTTGCTCAGTAATGACCTTTATCAGCATTATCCAAGAGAAATATATGGAATTGTAAATTATATAGTTGTACATTAATAAAATTAAATATGTAATGGTAGTAGGCTAATCTGCTCTAAACTCCCTGGCAGGCATTTGTGCTTCTTGCTACCACCCCAATGTTGTAGATTCCTAAATGAAGCACACACATACATCCTTCTATTTTAATATGCCTTAAGCAGTCCAATAGTAGCTGGGCTGTAACAGCTATGTAAACTGTAAGGTATGATATACACTAATAACATCCAGTCCATCAATTTTGCCAGTTTAGGTACATTACTCTAACATCTATCTTAACTTAAAGGATTTGTAATTCTTTACCTGAATTATGTTCTGATTTTAACTTGCATCACCATCTGAAAACCGCCCTTTTAAATCTAGATTATCTTCCTTAGTGTTAGACAACCACGTTTGATTATGAGACTATAGCTAGTCTTCAACCCCGTCAGAGATCTGAGAACAAATTAAATATTACCCGAATACATAGGAAGCATGAAAACATAGCTTCCAAAACTTAAACAAAAACGAAAAGCAAAAACAAAAACCAAAAACCTATAGGACCTGGTTGAGAAGAAAATCCCAAGCACGACAGCTTCGAGACACTCATTTCCCACAGAGCAGGTGGTGACAAGGGCAAAGTTCACATGAAATGTGCTTTCCCAGTGTGATTGGAGACAAGACAGCCTTTGCTTCCTATGCTGACTGGTCTTATGTCACCTTGACACAAGCTACAGTCAGCTAAGAGAAGAGAGCCTCAGTTGAGAAAATGCCTCTATAAGATAGGGCTGTAGGCAAACCTGTATGGTGTTTTCTTAGTGATTAATGGGAGACGGCCCAATGCATTGTGGGCGTTGCAGTCTCTTGCTGGTGGTCCTGGGTTCTATAAGAACACAGGCTGAGCAGCCATGGGAAGCAAGCCAGTAAGCAGTACCCCTCCATGGCCTCTGCATCAGTTCCTGCCTCCCAGGTTCCTGCCCTGCTTGAGTTCCTGTCCTCACTGCTTTGATGATGAACCATTCTATGAAACCATGAGTGAAACAAACCCTTTCCTCCCCAAGTTGCTTTGGTTATGGTGTTCTATCACAGAAATGGTAAAGCTACTTTAGATGATTTTCGGGAGGCAAGTGGACAGTAAGGCAGGCAACATTGTTTATTTTATGTCTTATTTGGGGTTTTACTGTTGTGAACAGACATCATAACCAAGGCAACTATTATAAGGACAACATTTAATTGGGGCTGGCTTACAGGGTCAGAGGTTCAGTCCATGATCATCACGGTGGGAGCATGGCAGCATCCAGGCAGTCATGGTACAGGAGGAGCTGAGAGTTCTACATCTTCATCTGAAGGCCGCTAGGAGAAGACTGGCTTCTAGGCAGCTAGGATCTAGGGTCTTAAAGCCCACACCCACAGTGACACACTTACTCCAACAAGGCAAGACAAATCATAACATTCTATGTGGCTATGAGCAGAATTCCAGGATGAACGACTTGGAGGAGGGATGGTTGCAGAGGACTCTGTCCATGTCATTTGGTGGTGAGGTTGAGCAGAATATTATGGTGTCATAGGGAATGGTGCAGGAGTGTGTGCACCTCATGACCATCAGAAGCAGAGTGAGGCCTTAACAGGAAGTATCTAGGTCAAGAGATAGTTCCCAAAGTCAAGCTTCCTCCAGCCAGGTCTCACCTTCCACAGTTTCATCACTTGCTAACGTTCAAGTCTTGAGTCTGTCAATGGATTAGGCCAGTGGTTCTCTGTTGGGCCCTACCTTGGTGTTTCCCTCCCCCCTCGCTGAGCCTTTTAGCCTGCTATAGCAAGAAATTGTTTATACCCTTGGCAGCTGCTCTTAGCCCCTGATTTGGGGCTGGGATTCTCCATGGCACCCTTCCTCCCCACGAAGCCTTCCTGCTTGTTAAGAAGTTGTTTATGCCCTTGATTGGGCCGGAACTTTTACCACACAGACTTTTCCTGTTTTCCTGGTTGGGGATTTTCACCTGCCTTGTTGTTTTCCACAGCTTTTGCCTGGGGTATATAAGGAGATCTCAGTAAACCCTTGGTGGCACTCGCTGAAAACTGGTGATCCGTGTACTTGATTTATTTCAATCCCGCAGATTGAATACCTACGCCCGATATTCATACGCTAGCGGTGCAGGCACCGACAGTTCTCAACCTTCCTAGTGCTATGACCCTTTAATATGGTTTCTCGTGTTATGATGACCCCCAACCACACAACTGTTCTTGTTGCTACTACAGAACTGTAATTGTGCTACTGCAATGAACCCTAATGTAAACATATTTTCTGATGGTTTCAGGTGGCTCCTGTGAAAGACTCATTTGACCTCCAAGGGGTTACAACCCCAGGTTGAGAACTGCTGGGTTAAACCATTTGTTAGAACAGAGCCCTCTAGTTTTAGAAACTAGAGATGCACTTTACTAGCCTAGCTGTGTCTCAGGTCAGGAAGGGATAAGAACCACCTACTGCCACCTGTTCAGGAATTTTCCCAGCATTCCCAGGGCTGAAACAGGTGGAAACAGGAACGAGCCTTCAAGCTGTCAGGAGCAGAGTGTTTGAGGCACCCTCAAAGAAGAGAGGTTTCTCAAATAGCTTTTTAAAAATGTGTTTTTGCCTGACACAGGGTTGTAAAATATCAAGGTGGTGGTGTTCTAAAGCCAAGCTCCTGTCTGCAGGTATCAACTTGACGTGGAAGTGATTTTGATGGTGTCTATACTGCCCCTTTCTCTACGACCTGGCAACTTGGAGGAAAAACATCTCGGGTAGGAGAAAGAGAGACGACAGGGAGGGGATAGGAAATAAATTTTGAGTTGAGCATTTGTCTTAGGGGATTCTATGGACGCAAAGCTTGACTTTCAGATCAACTGCATGCTATGTGCATCATGTGCGATGGCTGACATATACCCTGTGCCCTTTCCAGCAATTGGCAATTTCTCAAGTTGTGTTCTCTTGCTCTTCCTCTGTCCCTAATGGCCCTAAATTATTTTTAGCCATGTTTACAACAAGGCTTATAGACACACACAGACAGAGAGACAGACAGACAGATACACACACACACACACACACACAGACACACACAGAGACACACAGACACACACACAGATACACACACACATACACACCCCACTACCACCACCACACTACATCACAAATCACACACCCGCTCTGGTCAAAGATGCTCCTGTCAGACCACGAGGATACACTGGGCCATGTGACCACAGCATGGAAATCAAGCTAGTTTTTACCATCATTGGATTGGTGCTGCAGGGAACAAGACCAACTGGAGAGACAGAGACAGAGACAGAGACAGAGACAGAGACAGAGAGAGAAAAGAGAGGAGAGAGAGAGGAGAGAGAGGAGAGGAGAGGGGAGAGAGAGAGGGGAGAGGGGAGAGAGAGAGAGAGAGAGAGAGAGAGAGAGAGAGAGAGAGAGTGTGTTTATTAGGTAAATAATGTTTTAAAGTGATCAATTTATCAAGAGTTGCCAGGGAGACAAATTAATATAAAGTAGCTTTAGGAAGAAAGTCAAATGTCTGAGTCCCCTGCTTAAACCAGAAAAGTAAGGTTTGAGGCAGGTGGGAACCAGAAACAGCCTTGATAGGATAAAGCCAGACCTTCCTAGGCTCAGCCATCCCAGGACCCTACTAAGTCCCAGAGCACTGGCCTATGGCCCACAGAGGTTGTGTGTTCCTGTACCAGGTTCCACAGCATGCGCCATGCAAATAGAGGGACCAGCTCAGCTCAGCTGTAAGAGGTCCAGACATCACAAAACTTGCTCCAGAGAGCAGTTAGGCTCCAAAGTCCCTTGTACAGACCTGGAAGGAGTAGCAAAGGTGTGTGTGAAGGGATTGCAGACACCTGGCCGAGCTCCCTGGAAGGCTTGTGGAGCCGTGGTGCCATCTGATGGCCACAGTGGGGAATGAATGGGAGACAGGAGGAGGACTGCTTTGGGTGGACCACAGAGGTGGCTTTCAGCTCTGAAAATGCTCCACTTGGCAGGTTTAAGCCCCGGAGTCCCACAGCTCCAAAGTAACTAGTGCTCTGGATAGAGATCGGATCCTCCTGGAAGTCTTTGGAAGGTCTAACCTTGTAGGTTCCTTTAGGTGTGGCCGGAGGCTAGGTTCTTATACAACGTTCGAGAATGCGGAAGTGAGGCGAGGTAGACTGGGAGATGTTCCAGGCCAGAGCACGAAGGACAGCATCGATGTAAGGTGTGGCCCTAGGAGTAGATGTAGCTGTACCTGGGTGGTTGGGTAGCTGGTGGTATGGGAACCGAATGTAGATTTCCCATCCCCTTCTGAAGCCCTGTCATTCTGCCTTCCTCTTCATTTACCTCTCTCTTTTTCTCCTCATTCTTTCTGCTACAAGAGGTTCCCGTCTGTCTTAGTCAGGGTTTCTATTCCTGCACCAAATATCACGACCAAGGAGCAAGATGGGGAGGAAAGGGTTTATTCAGCTTACACTTCCACACTGCTGTTCATCACCAAAGGAAGTCAGGACTGGAACTCAAGCAGGTCAGGAAGCAGAAGCTGATGCAGAGGCCATGGAGGGATGTTACTTACTGGCTTGCTTCCCCTGACTTGCTCAGCTTGCTTTCTTATACAACCCAGGATGACCAGCACTGGCCCAGGGATGGTGCCACCCACGATGGGTCTTCCCACCCTTGATCACTAATTGAGAAAATGTCTTATGGAGACATTTCCTCAAGGGAGGCTCCTTTCTCTGTGATAACTCCAGCTTGTGTCAAGCTGACACACAAAACCAGCCAGTACACCATCTTATGAGTCTTTGTCAGGAAGAAAAGCAAATTCAAATCCATAAAGATAAGGCAGACTCTCAATTCTTTCTGTGATGGTTATTCATGGAAAAAACCCACCAATGGTGCTCTTCCAGAAATAATTTTAGGCCACTTTTTTGTAGCTTTCCAGGCATCAGGTTGTTTCAAGGGACTTAAGACCCTACATCTTAGCCAAGAAAGCAGTTCCTTTTCAAAGGAACCCTGTAGTCTTTTGGTCCCTTGGCATGGTCAGGACTGGTATGGGATATGTTAGAGGTGGTTACACAGCAGCCATTGTTCCGTGGAGGGTCTGTTCCTTTATTCAAGAGCCCTTCACTCTTAGAGCTTGGTAGGCGATTTTCCTGGGGATTCTCGCTCCTTAGGGGAGCTAGGGAAACTTTATAGCATAAGTGGTCCTAGCTGACTGCTGTGTTAGTGGGGATTCTGCACAACCCAAGCTGGACACACTAGCACAGTCTAGCTTCATAGAGACTGCTAACAGATCAACTTCATGTTTGACTCATACTTGTCCCCCAGGTGTGTAGCATCTTCCTCTAGGTGTGTATTCAACATGCGCTTAAGGGAAGCAGTTTTGAACTTACCAGCCATGACCAGCAAGGACCAGAAATTGCTTGGCTCTTATCTAACATGTAGAGCATACGAGCTTGATGTAGCGGTAGGAAGAAAGGGAACGAGGTTTGAATCTACTTCCTCAGCTAAGGGCTGAATGAAGAGGCCAGGGTAGTTTCTGCATCTGCGCATGGGATGGTGACCTCTCTTGGTTAGAAAATAGTCTCTGGTTAAAATACTCACATAGCGAAGGGGTCAAAGAGTTCAGTGTGGATGGTGTGTGCACATGTGTGTACAGAACAGCCGTGCTATGTTTAGAACAATCAAGTGCGACAGAAAGGCAACTGATGGCTGGATCTGTCGTTGGGGCTAGGTGTTCCTTTTGCCCTGGGAAGCGTGGCTTCCATTTCTGCATTCTTAGCAGCCGCAGGCCCCAGGCATTTGGCAAGATGGGTGTGTGACACCAACACTACAGGCTGGAATTAGAATCTCTAGTGGCAAGATCAGAAATAAAAGTCAGCCAAGGACGAATATCGGCGATGCTGTGGGGATCCCTTCCAGTTCTCTCTCCTCCAGATTCTCAAGCTCTGCCTTTGTGCCTGTCTGTCCTAAAGCCTACCTGACCAGCGCTTGTAAAATTCAGTCCCAGCTGGGTTGGTAATGCACCCTACGACTTCAGCATTTGAAACTGAAGGACGAGGGTTGCTGTGAGTTTGAGGCCGGCCTCGGCTACATGAAGTCTAGGTCAGCCTGGGCTGAAACTCTGGCTCCAAACACACACACACACTCTCTCTCTCTCTCTCTCTCTCTCTCCCTCTCCCTCTCCCTCTCCCTCTCTCACACACACATTCACACATTCACACTCATACATTCACACATACTCTCATATACACACACCTACACACACACTCACACACACATACATATTTACACACACATTCACACTCACACATACTCACATACACACCCCTCTACACACACACACACATTCACATGCACATACTCATATTCACACACACTCACACATTTACACACACACCCTCACACCCTCACATACACACTCAGGTTATCAGTCTCTGAGATGGTGTAATCAGGAGGATTTTAAGTTTGAGGACTTCTTAGGTTATGTATCAAAGATGCCATCTTCAAAAAGAAGTGTGTGTATAGGTGGGTGGGGTCGGGCAAGGGGGGGAGGGGTAGGGAGTGGCACACAACTTTAATCCTAGCACTCTGGAAGCAGAAACAGGTAGAGCTCTGTGGCTTTCCGGCCAGCTTGGTTTACAAACTGAGTTCCAGAGCAGCCAAGGCGCTCGCGCTCGCTCTCTCTCTCTCTCTCTCTCTCTCTCTCTCTCTCTCTCTCTCTCTCTCCCTCTCTCTCCCTCTCTCTCCCTCTCTCTCCCTCTCTCTCTCTTTCCCTCTCTCTCCCTCTCTCTCTCTCTCCTACCTTTCCCCCTCCCCTCTACCTCTCCTCCTTCCCCCTCTCCCTCCCCCTCTCCCTCTCCCTCTCCCTCCTCCTCCTCCTCCCCTCTACCTCTCCTCCCCCCCCCACTCCCCCTTTCTCGGTTTTCTTAGTATCTTCTGCAGTCAGATGGCCTTAACTTTGGGATCTCCCAGCCTCCACCCTGCTAGTTCTGAGATTATACCTATGGTCCACCACATCCAGAAATACTTGGTTTCTGTTGCTAGCACTCTAGTGCACACAAAGGGTCCCATGGAAACAGGATGTGCTAAAGTTTGCTGCACACTTTGGCCACGGGTGCCATGGCAGGAGAGACCTGTCCTAAGGTACCTGTATCAGCAGCAAAAATATGAAATCGGTGTGGTTTTCTAATAAGCTTTGTTTTATCTAAAAATAATTTGAGCTATTGATATGAAGAGGGTTAGCGAAGAGTGAGGAGAAGAGTGGGGGGGGGATGGAGTGGGCGGGGCAGAGCGGGCGGGGCAGAGTGGGCGGGGCAGGGTGAGAGGGGCGTGTTTAGATGAAGGGGTGGAGCCCCTTAGAGCCGAGCGTTCAGAAAGCCCCTTGGCAAATTGCCTCTATTCTGTCTCAACACAGACTGGAAGACATTCAGTGAAGCGGGTTCTGCCCTCAAAAATTTCTGTTCCCCATCTCTCTCTGACACTGTCACCACCCTAGACCATGTTAAGAATGTGTTTTGACGGGCAGTTTACAAGGACCGTCTCTTTTGAGGCAGCATGGCTCGTATCAAGTTGTAACCATCTGCTCTGGAAACATAATTTATGGCCAGAAGAGTCTTGACCGGCCCAGGGCAAGTACATAGATGAGGTCCTTCCATTGACATAGGCCTGAGTCTCGTTGAGGGGAGACCTGCCTTGGTCCTAAGGCCGAAGACAGCAGGGCCCCTGGGGTACTGTTTCTTGTCTCTAATGTAAATTTATTTGCTTATGTAAAAATAAACAAAGCACCTGGTTTTAATCAACAAGCAGTGTCAGTTTAGATTCTCTGTCCCTCCTTTTGGTCCCCAAGGGAGGGCTGCAACATGGGGGCCATGTGGTAAACCAGCAGAGAGCCTTGCTCCCTGTGGACTTATGATGACTCGGCAGCCTAGATAAAACCTTGGTTCGGGACGATCTATGCAGTATACAGAGCCTGCCTTTAGTGGGAGAGATGTTGAACTGCCCTTTCCCCTCAAGCTCTTGGCATGCAAAGCATTAGCTTAAAGTTCTCATAAGCCAGTGGCGTCTCATTCGCAAACCACATTTAAATCCCGAATCTAAAAGTATTCTGGCACTTTCTTTGAGTTTATAAAAATGCTCCAGGGATTTGTTTTCCCTCTCCAAATAAAAGAGTTTTGATTTGGGATGTTTGCTCCTTTGCCAAAATCCTAAAGTCTGTTTCCCCCCACAGGCAAGAGGGACTGAACTCTTCTAGAATGCTCAAATACCAAAGCCGGGTTGCTCAGAACGTAAAGCTGTAACTGACAGTCGATGAACTACGCAGGCTCTCCCTGCGGGCATCCGGGAAGGGTAGCAAAGGAGTCAGGATGCTGGTGAGAGGGTAGCTCCTTCTCATTCTGAGGTGTGCCCACCAGAGATGCCTTCAGTGCCTCAGCAGGACATCTCTGGGTGACATCAGGGCTTTTGCCACCACCTCTTGCCATCTGACTGTTGGGAATATTGCCAGGTAGAGAACGGAGGACTATCTAGATATGATAGCTGAGCCGAGGTACCTCGGTGGTTCTGGTGACTCAGGAGGGACCACATATCTCAGAAGTAGGAGAGCAAAGAGGCAGTTTGCCTTCAGCACTGTCTTCTTGCCCTTGCTCTTAGCTGTCTCCAAGCAGAAATCATCTCATTCCTGCGTCTCAATATGACAAAGCAAATGCAGACATTTAAGGTCACTTTTCAAGATTAGAATTAGAGCCCTAGAGAGCTGGGCTTGGTGGTACTGTAATCCCAGCACTTAGAGAGTGAGGAGGCCACATAGTGAGTTCTAAGCCAGCCTGGGTTATAAAGGAGATGTTATCTAAAGAAATAGCAACCCAAGGCAACAATATGATTATGGCTGTTGAAAAGACATAACCCGGGTTGGGGATTTGGCTCAGTGGTAGAGCGCTTGCCTAGTAAGCGCAAGGCCCTGGGTTCGGTCCCCAGCTCCGGAAAAAAAAAAAAAGAAAAAAAGAAAAAAGAAAAAAAAGAAAAAAGAAAAGACATAACCCATTTTCCTCATATTTTTCTTCTCCATTTTCTTCTTCCTATCTTTATATCAGTTTTCTTACTATTATAAACCAAATCTAGTCATGCTGGCCAGCACCCTGGGTCTTGTGACCCTGCCTGCCTCAAAGCCTCACCTACAGTCTCTGTTCTGGGACGCACAGGACCTCCTTTGACTCAACTGCACTTTTCTGCTAGAATATTCTCTGCTGATGCACAGGCTTCTGACTAACATTGCTTCGTTGAATGTTTTTTACTATGTGTGAGCCACCTTCATCCACGTGGAGGATAGAAGAGAAAATAAATAGTGCATGTCTACTTTGTGTGGTGTGACAGACACAAGTCATATGCTACCAACACAGAAGAGGCGAATGGTGTTACAGGAGCGTGAACTGGTGTGGGGTCTGAAGACAGAACAGGAGACACAGCAGTATGATGCAGTGGGTAGAACGGCCTCGTGGCTGGGGTCCGAGTCCAAGAAGCAACAGCAGTATAAGACACTGAGGTGCAATGGATGTGATGCTGGAGGAGCTCTGGAATGTTCTGATATTGGTGCTATGCTTCCAGGATGCATTTGTCCCGGAGATGCCTCACAAATGACCTCGTGCATGAAAGCTTAGCTAGAATCACTGGGTTTGGTTCAGTGTTTCCTTTATATGTGGATGTTGGCTTCTAAGCGTTTGACATATGCGCCATCCTCTGGATAACCACAGAAGTCAGAGACTTAGGAAGGAACAGGAGGGGAGGAATGGTTCTCCTAAGAAAGGGAAAGTAGGATATGTTGTTATGGGAAGACAAAGGGAAAACTACAACAGGGGGATTAAACAGGGAGGGGATGGAGCAGAAAGCGTGTGTAGGAAGAGATGATTAGTACTCAATGCCATTCAAAGAGCCATATGGAAACCTAGCACTGTGGAAGCTTCCTAAAATATTTACATGCATGAGAGGAAGCTAAATGCAGTTGTCCGATAACAGTTGAGGCAATGCCCCAGTTAGATACCTTATGCCACCAAATAAAATCTCAAGGGCACAGAATAGGTTATAGCTTGGCGAGTTATCGAACAAGGGGACCCCATGGTGATCTCAAGCATCACAGGATATCAACAAAGCTATTGGCTACCTTCCACAACCTGGTAGTAAAAACCTCAATTTTTAATGAGTAACTGTATCATCTGTATATGCCATTGAACACGGAGATGCTAGACTAGTGTGTAGCTAGAAGTTTCCCTTCTGCCAGCTACTGTTCATTCTGCTGCAGAGAATAGGTCCAGGGGCTGGGCGGTTCCCCTTCTCGTGTCCCTTCAGCCATTCCAGTTCCCTCCTGTTCTTTGCATTGCACTAACCCTAGTACTGTGATGGATTGCAACCCCGAAAGTCTTCAGCCAAAGCGCCTCTCCATAGGTACAAGTAATTTTACATTTTTGCCAAAAAGACCTTTTTGCTGTCACAATGGGTTGGCTATAGCATGCAATTATGAGCCACCCAGGACAGTGTGACTACTCCCATTCCCGGTAGTCTCTCCCTCCTCTCTTGGAAGTCAGCACTGGCTTGTGTCGACTGGACTCTATGCTGTCTTTCTGATCAGCAAGCCTGGGAACGCTGCCTTTGGAAACGCCATTTTCCTAAGACCTTTCAGTCGATCCAAGGCGTGAGGTGAAACGCTCTCGGTAACCTGTCAAGGGCTGACTTTGGCGTGGAATCTTCAAGGTTAACTCACCGGGGTAAATAAGAATTGGATGCCAGATTCCAAGCGCTAGTCCTTTAGGGACTCCCCGCTGCAAGCACTTTAGTGAGAAATGATAGGAAGAGTTATTGACCTTTGAGATATTTAATTCCACCACGCAGCTAAGCGTCTGTAGTGGATCAGGCCAGGGGAGATTACATTTGCCCCACTGTGGAGACATTGCCGTAGTTTATCTTCAGAATAGGCAAAGAAAATGTGTCTAATGAATCCCCAAAGCATCGTGTGTGCAGATGGGTTGGAGACAGACTTAGCAATCTTTCATCCTCATTACTATGGGAGTCCCCTGGAACCGAGTCAGAGATCATATGTAAATTTAACCTGCTAAATTCCCACCATTCTTGGAGAGACTCGGAGTGGGATGATAAATGAAGACATTAAAAGAAGTTAATAATTTGAGAGAGAAGCCCTTATTAAAATAAAAATGAATGAGCTTCATATGCTACATTCACTGGAACTGTGCGCTTTAATAAAAATGAAATAAACTCCTGATGTGCCCCATCTGTGGAGCCTCCTCTGTGCTGAGTGGAAGACAAATGGTTATAGGACGTGGCCGCTGCCCTCCGGAGGCGTGCAGTCTAGACCTGAACACAGGAGACAGTAATGCCAGAAAGACACAGCAAGAATGAAGGAAGGAGGGCTGGGAAACAGGGTGCAGCAATGAGTGTCCAGCATCTTTTCGCTGTTACTGATTTTTATACAGCAGTTCACAGCTAAACCCCAGCCTTCACCCTGTTTCCTCACTTCCCTTCTATGATGTAATTGGACTGTGTCCTCCTAGGGGAAGGTTTATGTTGTTACTGCGGGTTTTTTGGAGCGGGGAGGTATTTGACTTTATGTTCTCTCATTTTTTTTGTACTCTATCTTAGAATTTCTTTTTATGAAAAAGGTTGGAAGTAAACATTATACGCAATGTAATAATCATGCTGAACACAAAAAGAAGGAAGAAAGAAAGGGAGGGGAGGGGAAGGAGAAAGGAAGGTGAAAAGAAAAGAGTAAAGCGAAAAGGGTGAAAGTAGAGAGAGCAGCCAAGAGTGAATCTTGTGGTCCAATGCTTTGCTGGCATGTGTGAGTCCTTGGGTTTGGAGGAAGGCAAGAGGGATGGAAGGCAGAAAAGAATGGAGGAGGAGAGGAAGGAGGGGAGACAGAGAGGAAGGAAGGGAGAGGGGAAAGAAGGGAGAGAGGGAGGAAGGAAAGAAGAAAGGAAGGGAGAGAGAATGGAAGACAGAGGAAGGGAGAAAGGAAGGGAAAAAGAGGAATGAAGGAGATGAAGGGAAAGAGAAAGGGAGGGAGGGAGGGAAGGAAGAAGAGACAAAGGATGGATGGGAGACAGGGAGAATGGAAGACAGAAAGGAAAGAAGAGAGAGAAAAAAAGGAAAAGAAGGAAGGAAAAGGAGAGGTAGGAAGGAAAGGAGGGGAGAGAAAAAGGGAAGGAGGAAGAGAAGGAAGGAAGGGAGAAAGAGAAGAGAGGAAGGGAAAGAGGGAAGAGAGAAGAGGAAGAGAGGGGAGGAGGAAGGGAGAGGGAGAAAAGAGGGAGGAGGAATGGAGAGAAGGAAGAAGGGAGAGGTGGGAGGAAAAAAGGAAGGAAGAAAAGGAAGGAAACAATAAAACCACTAAGAACACATAGGATCAAAGGTCACTTTGGTTGGAAAGTCAGCAGATTTAGCCAAAAGAATGAGGTACGACTTAATGTATTAGGGCTTTCTAGCGGAACAGAGCTGATAGAATGAACACCAATTTAAATGAGATTTCTTCAAACAGGAGAGACTGAAACCACACCAGTCCTGGTAGATTAGCCAGCAGCCCCAACCGGGCACTGAAGACCCAGAGGACTCCTAGAGAGCCACTGGTCTTCAGTCCATGCCGAAAGCCCAGCGTCTGGGTTCTGATAACAGGGAAAGAATGCTTCTGTAGAGCAGGAAGCAAAAGCCGGTCCCCTTTGGTGTCTTCACCTCTGGGCTGCCAACAGAAGGTGCCGTGTACATTTACAGTGTCTCCCTCCTTCTATTGCTGTAATCAGTAAAACTCCTCACAGACATTCAGAGGCTAATGTAGATGTGAAAAACTAAGGTCCCCTCTGCCTAATATCAAATTCAAGAGAGCAGAGCAAGTGAAGCAGTTTTTAGGATACCGTTCTGCAGAAAGGAGCGTCAGTATAAAGCAAAGGGAAGGGTGCCCGGTGTGCCTGACTGGGTGCAAAACAAGGGTTTTCAGTCTTCCCCGACATGAGAACTTCCGGTCTTCCCCGCCCCCACAGGCTGGGATTTCCCCCCTTCTCAAATTCCCCATCCTGTTGGTCAGGGTGCAAAGCCTTATCTAGTGAATAATTTGAGGCTTGAGACTGTCTCCCTTTTTCTGACTCAGTCATGCAGCAGACTACCTATAACATTTCAACTCTTAGAATTCCGAGATAAGCAGGCGCCAGCTCCCTTGTTTATCTCCGATGGACGCTAAGCGCACCTCATACTAAAAATGGACCAGGGCATTTCTTTCAGGCGATCCCCAAAGGCTTATCTCTTAATCAATTCCAGATCCTGCTAGCTGACCACAAAGATTAACTATCGTACTTGCAGCGAGGAACGGAGGGGATGAACGGAGAAGAAACCTGCCAGGAAGGACCCTCATCCGTAAATCTAGGCAGAGTAAGCCTCGTGAGCCCCTGAGAGCGCGCTACCATCTTCATTAATTCACGCCACAGATAACGTCCGAACACCTGCCATCTGACGCAAATGGGCTGGGCTGCAGATTCTCGCACTGGAGCAAGTGGGCAGGGTGGCCACCCTTCCTGGAGTCACCATCTCCCCTTTTATCATCCTTAAATGAGAGGGACACGATGCAACTTTGTCTACTCAGCTTCTCAGCTTCTTGAGAGTGAGAACCCCCTCTCCTACCGATCTGTGCTGTCACAATGACAGGCTATCCTGATGCTGCTGGTGGGTACCCACTGAATACTCAATTAACCGAATCCTCAACGTAGTGATTAAAAGCCCCGCTGGGACAGTTTTCGGGAGATGCAAAGATAAAGAGATCTTCCTCCCAAGGGACGTATACTAAGTTGTCTTAACCACACAGAAAGAGCTGTTAGAGCTGGAAGCACAAGTACACACTGGTTAGAGGACCAGTTCAGGGACATCTACTCAACCTTTTGGCTTGTGTTAATGAAAGGTTAACAATTTTTTCTAATAATATATTTATCATATGTATTATATTATACAATACATAATATATTATATACATATGTATTAGTCACATGTAATTATAATATAAATTATATACATCCATATACAATATATGGATAAAAATGGCAGATCTCATTAAATGGCAGTATCTAGTTTTCTATCATGCCTTCTTATTATGCCTCCATTATATAGTAATTGAATTTGTTTATTTATTCATTCACTTACTATTTTATTTTTTTTCAAGACAGTCTCACTATATAGCTCTGGTTGTCCTGGAACTCACTCCGTAGAACAGGCTGGCCTTGAACTCACAGAGATACGCCTGCCTCTGCCTCTAGAGCCACTAGGATTAAAGGCATGGACCATCACCGCCTGGCTCTGGATTTGATTTTCAAGAACAGAAGAAACAAAATAACCACAAGCTAGAGCTTTTCTGTTTTACCCTTTATTTTTTTTAAATTAAAGATTATGACAAAATCCCAAGTGTTATAAAGTTCTATGTGTTAGCAATCTGTCTATCTGACCATGTAATCATTGTGATTCAATACATTTCGACACTAGAAAGACACAGCCGCTGACACAGCCCATTGTGACAATTTTACACCATGTGTGTTTACTATAGCATAGTTTTCTATTCTACTGTCGGTCTGCATTTGGAAATGTTACGTATAATGCTGTTATAGACGTTCTCATTCATATCTCTCAGCCAACATTCAGGAGGACGTCAACTGAGTGTGTACTAAGGAGTGGCATTTATGGTCCCCTGTTCAGTAGATCAACCCGCCCATGGTCTCCCAGCAGGATATGTAAGCTCTTACTGCTCTGCATTCTCACCCACACTTCACTTCGTCAGGCTTTTCAACTTCAGCAATTTTTTGAGGTGAGGTTAATTTGCATCTCGAGAATGGTCGTCTTGTTGAACACCTTCTCATGGGATACACGCATCTTAGGGACTCATAGCTGGAAGGGCCTGGAGGCCTACACAGGAAGGGTTAGTTTCCACCTTGTGTCCCCTCTGTTTCTTACAAGAATGTTGATAGAGTCAGAGTACCCCATAGGCCAAACTCAGTGCCAATATCTTCAGAATCCAGCTAGCAGCAGCCTGTTCCTGCAATAGTTCCTACATCCCTTTCTAATATTTTTACTGATGATGTGGGAATTTAGTAATTTATTTTTTATTCATATTTTTAGTATTTATTTTTTTTTATCAGCCACATGCTGAATTCACATTTAACGATCATTTCATAGGTGGGTGGCTCCTAACAATGGCAACACTGAAATAGCCTCAAAACTAAAAATGAACCTGCACACACATGTTCTTGCCCAAAAGGAGAAAGAGGCAAATCCATGCTGAGCTGAGCCTGTATCTCATGATCCAACGGACACAGGAGCCTTCTTCAGAATGCCAGTGGGTGCCATAGGGATTGTGAGGTCACCAACTGGCACAGGAGCCTTCTTTAGAAAGCCAGTGGGTGCTTCAGGGGTTGTAAGGTCACCTGTAGTGCTAACTGGGAACAGGAATCTGGAATGCTTGCTCTGTCTATAGCTGTGAGCACTAGACATGCACTAACTGATCTTACAGGGGTCACACGTTATCTACGCTGGTTTGAAAGTCATAGAATGAAAAAGTCAGTGCTTCCTTTCTTTGTGTTACTGCAAAAAGTCCCACACAGCACTTCCTTCTCTTTTGTAGGTTCTGGGCTGGTCCAGATACTTTGAATCCACTGTTCCTCTTATTTGACTCCAGGAACACTGTTGAAGTTAAATGTATTTGAAAATGCATGGAGGGAAAAATTAAACACAAGAATTCATCATCCATACTGGAAAATACCAAAATACCAACAATGAAAAGGTGTTAGAGACTCCAATGGCAAGCTTTAGGAAAGGAGTCTGCAGATGCATCCATAGGCTTTCTTCAAGGCCATGCAATACTTCTTTGAAAGTATTTTATATCATAGAGTTTTATTGTTAAAATATTTTTATTTGGGCTGTAGATTGATGTCTTTATGCAGGAAGGCAGGTACAGGATAGAACAAAGCCTGTCACTGGATGAGAAGGAAGGATGGGCGGGAGAAAAGTTTTAGAAAGAGGAGGAGGAGCTGGAAGAAAGGGAGCTGGAAGAACATCTTGAAACAATAACTCACTGAGTTTAATCAAAGTTGTTTATACAGACACGAGTGAAAGGTCGTCTACTGGATCGTGGGCAACTTACCAGTGGCTATGCTCCCAAAGTCAAAAAAGACCCCCCTCCCCTATACCAATATCTTTCCAGCTAGTGCTAGGGCTTTTTGTAGTCCTTGGTCAGTCATACTGAAGTGACTGTCTCTATCTTGTGCAGATTTTATTCAAACAACCATAGGTACTGTAAGTTCTGAATGCAGCAGCTATGTCTGCCTGTCCAGACTCTTTATCAAAATACCCCAGGAATGACCTCTAGCTCAGTTGCAGTTAAGGTCCTCGCTTTTCTCTGAAGCCTTTAGAACCGGGCCTCTGCTGTCTGCAAGCCTCTCAGCACTACAGTATTTCAGGTTGGTACTAGAACAGCCCATTTAGGATCTGCGTAGAGCATTCAACGGCTAGCCCAAGGTTCCAAACTCTTCCACACTTCCAAAAGTCAAAACCAAATCAACAACAATCAACAACAAAAACTGTGGTCAGGTTCTTCACAGCCACAGCCCCACTATCTGGTACCAGCTTCGGTGTTGGGTACTTTTCTGTTGCTGTAATGAGACACCATGAGCAAGACAGCTTTTGGGGCGGGGGGCTTATGGTTCCAGACAGGTGAGACTTCATCATGGCGGGAAACAGGCATCAAACCACAGGCATAGTGGCAAGAGCAGAAGCTGAGAGCTCAGGTCTTCAGATGTAAACATAAAGAGGAGAGAGCTAACCAGAAAGGGGGCAATACCTTAACTCTTAAGGCCCACTCCATGGCATAGTCCCTCCAGCAAGACTAAGTCTCCTGATCCTCTCACACCCCAACACTGGGAACCAAGTGTTCAAAGGTTGAGGACTGTGGGGGGGAGCTTTTCTTATTCAAACCACCACAATATTTAAAAAACAACATACAGAAAAAGCAGAGCTAAACTCGTTCATGAAGCTAGTCTTACCCTGATACCCAAAGTAAGTAGATGGGGAAACAAAAAAGGAAAAGAGAGAATATAGACCAATCCTCTTGATGAACATAGACACAGAGGTCTTATATAATCGCATATTACATTCAGCAGCATTCCAAACAGATCATTCATCCCAACCAAGTTGGCTTTATTCCAAATACGGAGGGATGGTTTAATATTTATTTATAAACTGATAAATAATATGAATTGCCTAAATGGATACAAGGACAAAATAATCACATAGTCACCTCAGTAGATGCAGAAAATCTTTGATGAAAAACTAGACATGGCTTTATAATAAAAGTCCTGAACACATGTTCTTTTTGGAGAAAAATTCCATGGGCTTCTGAGGAGAATGCGTATTCTTCAATGTTTGTGTAGAGAGATCTGTAGATGTCCAGTTGGGTCCATTTCAGCCATGATGTTACTTAATTTGCCATTTCTCTGTTTTCTTTCTGGAAGAAGAGAGTGGAGTAGTAAAGCTGTTTCCTACTGTTGTACCAAGGTTAATCTGTAATTTTACATCTGCAATTGGTGTCCAGGAATCGCTGCTCAAAACACTGATCTCAGTCAACTAGGCATGGTTTATCGAATACCACACCCCAAGATTGATTGATCAGAGACATGATTCAGGCTCGGGAGCAGAACCACAACCCCTAGTTAAGCTCCTACAATACTTTCAAAGCCTGAGATCTGTGAGATGAACACGTGACAAGTTATTTTACTCATCAGGATTTAGGGATTTCCTTAGGAACAAGTCTTTACTGTACACTTAATCCTGCTTCCATTGGTTGGCGTATTCAACTGTGGCAGGAAACTTGTCTAATATTCATGTCCTAACTTGTCTATCAGGATGGGACTCGTGTAACATTCAGGTCTTGATTTGCCGAACAGAATGTCAGTTAACGATGTCCATGTCTTTCTGCCAAATAGGATGCCAGTTCCTAGGGAGGTCTTGGGAACTTAAACTTTACTCAACTACTTGGATGTTGTATTCCAAATGGTTTCTTATATCAGTGCAAGTGTTTCTCCTATGTTGGGATCTATCCCAGGGACAGCGTATCCCACAAAAGCTTATGCGTAGGTGCAGGAAGTGTGTGGTTGGTTTACATCCAAGCTTATTGTGGGTAACTACACAAAATACTTCTGCTAGCTTCCATTGTGAATGGCTTCATAAGGACATACAATATAACAGAATATATAATCAGTTTTGGCATTAGAAAGTTTCCTAGTAACAGCAGAAACACATGAGAAAGTTTCCTTACAGTGGCAGGCAAGCCAGGTATCCATTACCTAGGCCTTAACTTTCCATCTAGACCTTAACTTTCCATCTAGGCCTTAACGACATCTAGTAGTATGTGTTTTATGGAGTTGGGCACAGCTCTGGATTGTTCCCTTCATCAGTATGAAATGAACAACCGTGTCTCTCCTCTCATGTCTGTTGTCAGGCATGAGAACTTACCGTAGCCATTACATTTTTCCCCCCATCCTTTCATCCTGAAGTAATAGTTGTCTTTTATGGTGAGATTCATTTCTTCAAGAAGAGGCCTAGCTGACTCTTGCTTTTCAATTCCGTCATCTAAGTGAGACTGTTAATACTCAGAATAATTGCTGAAAGCTGTGTATGGTCTCTGTGGACGTTGGAGTTTCTGTCCCTTGTATCAATATCATTCTATTATGGGTTATGGTTTTTCCTGAGGCCTAGCGATTCCATTTCATTCTTCACTTCAGACAAAAAATTCTAGGGTTTCGTTGTGGTACCTTAGTGGCCACAAATTCCTTCAGCCTATTCTTATGAAAGAAGGGTTTCAGCTCTTCTACTGTGGCATAGATTTTCTGGGTGGAGTAGCCTGGGCTGGCTATTCTTCATTCAAAATTGGAAATAAGTCTTTCCAAGCCCCTTAGGCCCTTTCTGTTGGCAAACCTGCCGTCACCAATGGGCCTGCCCCTTATGTGTGACTTTAGATGTGACTTCAATGCCCGTTCTTTGCTCTGTATGTTTAGTGTTTAAAGTGTGATATGGCACACGTGTACTTCTAGTCTTCTCTGTTTGTTGTTCTAAATATTTTTTTTAATATCTAGATATCTAATTTTGAATATCTATTTTTCTAAGTCTTGGAAATTTTGGTTATGATTCTTTTGAAAACGTTTCCCAAGCTTTTAGAGCAGGATTCTCTTCTCATATTGATTTGCCCCTGGCCTGTAGACTTGGCTCTTTTCGTAGAGTTGGCTGTGTCTTGGAATCTTATTCTTAAGTTCTTCGTCCTTGTAGACCTACGCCAGTCCCTTCACCGTGTCTTCAGTCCCGCATCCTCTGCCCTTTGAGTCACATTAACTCGAAGACTTCCCACAGAGTTTTACTTGGTGCACTATGGTTTAATTTCAGACATTTAGTGTTTTTTTTTTTCATTCAGCATTTCTATATCTTTGCTGAATTTTATTTTTTTCTTCATCTTTTGTTCTCTGCTTTGTATTTTTGATTAGGAGATAATCTTATTATTTGATTTGAGCATATTTATAATAATCAATCTTTTGAATTCTCTGGGATTTTTCCAACTTGCTCTCAGCTGTTTCTACAGAATTAGTAAAAATCTGGAAGAACAACATTGCCTTTATTTCTTCTGGTAAGATGGGTTGGGGCTTACACATCTAAAATTATTCCCTTGTTTGAGTTTCTTTTAATCAAGTTATCTATATTATTTCGGCTCAAGTGTTTGCAAAAGGAGTAGGGTTGAGGTGTTTACTTCAGAAAATAGTGGAACTTGGGAGCCATGGACTCCCTGAATAGAACATTAACGTCGAGATTAACCGCAGCTTTTGGCCAATAGCACTATACAAATGTCTCTGCCAATCACCAACAGTGGCTTCCATGCTTCTCTGTGTACTGGACAAAGGCTGTCTTGTGCTTTCTGTAAGGTTTACCTGGGAACTTTAGTTTATGGTTTTAGTTTCTAGTCCTGTAGTTTAACAGGATATTGACATACTGTCCTATGTGTGTAACTCAGACACAGATTCCTTTTAGTAAAGAGGTCTTATGCAGTACTATTCTTTTAAAGTGTTTCCTTTTATTTTTGAGGCTCTCACTACATCATTTCTTTTTTCTCTTTCCTCCATCCAAACCTTCTGAGATATCCCTCCATGTTCTTCTTCACATTCATAGCTCATAAGGAGCTCAGTCAATTGTTTAAAGTGTGTCAAAGATGAGGCTTGGCGTTTCTATCTGTACATATACTCTAATATTAATTTAAAGTTTCAAACTCCAAAGTTAAATGTAAGATGCTATTCATATTTTTTAGTATTTATTTTCAGTTGTTATCATTTTCTTGATGAGGAAATGCTGCCCAGGTGTAGGATATCATGAGCTTGGCTCAATTCAACACTGTGAGGCTTACCTGAAGCTAAGGCCTGACCTCTTAAATGCTGGGGCCAAATGTAAACATGAGGGTTTTTTCCCTTTTGTTTTATTTTATTTTATTTTATTTTATTTTATTTTCTTACCATCTATGGAACACACACTCTGTCCGAAAGATTTCTTCTCCCAGCTCCAACTTGTCCCTCTTCAGCCCAACCTTCTGTGTTCCTTGACTAGAGGAGGCTATCAGACGCCCTCCTATCACACTCACAGGTTGCAGAGAAATTATCCAGGATCCCTAAACGATACCATGGGGCATCGATGGACAGTCTTACAAGACGAGACCTGATTGTGTGGGAGGGCCCTCCCAGAAGAAAGGGAAAGCAGCGTGGCATAGTCGGTATCCACTGCACACGAGAGAGAGCAGCCCATGCAACCTGGACACATGCTACCATATAACGAGACAAAGGGGCTAAAACGTAAAGGAAAACTAAGGAAGGATCCAGAAGGCTACATCCTGCTGTTTGGGAGCCTTAGGAAGTGAGCACACGTGCCGGTGAGAGCATTGGTCCGCACGCTGCTCCTGGCATAGACTCCCAGGATCCCATCTCTCTACAAGACGATCCCACAACCTTTCCTGGCGGCTCTTGCTCTGCATCTGGAGACAGTGATTTCATCTCCCTTGTCACTGGGGCAGAAACTCTAGATGCCAGGTAAGATGACCTCACTTAGCACCAGTGGACTGATTGATTCGGAAGGGGACTAGCCCTCCTGGCATGCTGGGGCACGGACTCCAGGAACACAAAGGAATCAGTCAGAACCATGAACCAGCCAAGGGCGTGCCACCCATCAGACCGGTAGAGACATGGATTTGCTTTGGCATGCTTGCTGCTGAGAGGCACAATGGAAGCTTGATTATTTCCCCGAGTCGCCCAATTAGCTTTGCAGGAAACAGAGCTGTGTCTCCAGGTCACTGGGCGGCAGTTCATGTGAATGTGAATAAATAAGGCAGGCAAGTTTTAACGAAATCGGGTTGAGAGCAATGTGGAGTCTTCAGACGGTGGGTGCATAGAAAGCCTGGTGTGGCTTATGGTGGCTCTCTGGAGACATCTTAATGTAGGGGTTTATACAGTACTAAATGTTACCTGAGATGTCTTCACAAGGAGAGTGGACAAGGGTGAACAGAGGGGTTGCTCACCCCTACCCCTTTCCTCTTCTTGAGTGTGACTGATGTTTTCTAAAAGGACAAAATAAATAAACTTACCCCAGTAGAGGGTATGCTTTCAAAAATAATAAAGGAGATATTCAGGAGATAATAGTGTTGACATTCTATGAAGGTGATTGGCTTTCTTCCTTCAGTCCCTTCCAAAGGGATACTAGATAACGAACTAGTTAACAGAGTGTTTAGAGTCATTGTGGGGGAACACAGGTGTACGTGTGTGTGTGTGTGTGTGTGTGTGTGTGTGTGTGTGTGTGTGTGTGTTCCTTGTACATGCAATGCCTGCCAAGGCCCAAAGAGGGCACCAGAAAGCTTTGAGCTGGAGTTATAGATGTTTGCCCACATCTCCTATTAACTGTTCTCTGAATACTCTTGCTCATAGCCTATCTGAAGAGAACCATATTGGCTCAGATGATGGCTTCCTCTGGATACCAACCAGGACCCGAGAAGTCTGGAAGCCAAAGGAAGTCCCTTGCCTTATGTCCCATTGTATCCCCCAGAGCTGTCTGTACTCCCCACACCTACCACAGCCAGACCCATGCCAGAGGCCATCCACACCCCTGAAGCCACCGCCCCTACAAAGCCACTCAAGACCTCCTGACTGCAGCCACTCCAGAACCACCAGTTCTAACCCTATACACTGTGGCTGGGAAGTACCAGGAGGATGGCTGTCAGCCCTGCTCCTTCCTCATAGTTGCTGAGAGACTTTGCAAATTTAAGGGAAACTTCTGTGATCAAGATGTCCAATGCAAGGGGAAAGTGGACTTTCATGTATCAGCCTTTTGCCACAACTGATATCCTGAGCTGGAAAAACTAAACTCCCTCATCCACTGAGAAGTCTAAGCTGTGACTGATGTGATGTTCTCCACCATCCAGACTTATAAGCCCACTCGGACTAATTTTCACTCATTCTTCTGTTACACACACACACACACACACACACACAAAATTGAATTTTTCAGGCAACTTTGAGATGCCAGGCAGGTGGTGTGTTTTGAGTGAGTTGTATGAATTGTGCGGTGGTTTGAATGAGAATGGCCCCAGAGGCTCCTGTATTTGAATACTTGCTCCCTAGGTTGTGAAACTGTTAAGACACCAGGCTCATGCCCAGAATAATAGCCAGGAATTTAGTTGCTCAGTATTAACGTGAGACTCTTTTCAATAACATGCAGGAGAGAGGAGAAAAGGCCATGCACGTGTGCGAAATCATCAGAGGTGCTCCAGGGACCTGAAGAAAGCCCAAAGCATCCCTGTGAGAGGCCACGGAACACATTCCATACTTTCCCCTTTGACCCCAACATGAACAAGGGTCAGCAAATGACTAAGTTGGTCAGACCCGAGGGGACATCTGATATAGAAGGGTTCCTTGGAATGAATGCCAGTCAAAAAGGTTGGAGCAAAGACATTTTTCAGCTGAGATCATGTAGCCCAATCGGAAGCAAGCTCAAAAATTTAAAAATGGCACTCTTCTTGAAGGGGCTCGAGACCCCATATGAACAACAATGCCAACCAACCAGAGCTTCCAGGGACTAGGCCACTGCCCAAAGACTATACATGGACTGACCCTGGACTCTAACCTCATAGGTAGCAATGAATATCCTAGTAAGAGCACCAGTGGAAGGGGAAGCCCTGGGTCCTGCCAAGACTGAACCCCCAGTGAATGTGATTGTTGGGGGGAGGGCAGTAATGGCGGGAGGATGGGGAGGGGAACACCCATAGAGAAAGGGAGTGGGGGGGGTTAGGGAGATGTTGGCCCAGAAACTGGGAAAGGGAATAACAATCGAAATGTAAATAAGAAATACTCAAGTTAATAAAGAAAAAAAAACTGGCGCTCTTCTTGCTGCTGCCCTGGTAGAAAAGTCAGTACAGATCTGGAAAGGTGCCCTGCAGGGCCAGGACCAAGGTCAGAGAAGGACTGGACAAGGACTGCCACATCCCTGAATGAAATTGGGTTGGAACCAATGTGCTTGTTGCTCTTAAGAAAGCCCCTGGAAGAGTAAGTGTCCCCAACAGTATTCATCATCATCATCATCACCATCACCATCACCACCACTACCACCACCACCACCACCACCACCACCACCACCACCACCACCACCCTCAAATTATACCCATTCTGGGACAGAAGGGAGAAGCCATGTAATTCAAGGATGTTACCAACTCTCCAGGGCCCTAGAAGAACCCAAGTTCTTCAGAGTCTCTCCTAGAGGCCACAATGAGGATCCAAGGTTCCCTTTCAAGGTGCCTAGGGCGTGGGTTGAAGATGAAGATAATCCTCTTAGACGGGCCCAGAACATGCCTTCAATAGTAGCAGAACTAAGGCCAGGGGCTGGGCCCACCCACAATAAGCATTATGTCATCTGGATGAGTGAAGAGTCAAGGAAGAAATCACAGATAACATGAGAAAACTTGCTCAAATTCCAGGCTAGACCCAGAAAGCCTGGAGTACTGGGAGTTACTTGGGAGATGCTTTTTGATATTAGATATAAGATTTGTCTCTAGCAATACAAGGTTGTAGGCAATACAAGTAATGATGTTCTGGACACATAACCCCGCAAGCCATGATGATGTTCTTTGACCTGGGGAATTTGTAAGGGGTCCTCCAGAACAAAGGAAAGGTAATACGGCATAATCATATATATGTGTGCATGAGTGACTCTGTCCTAACCCCATAATGTAGATCACTCAACCCGAATGTAAGTTGCCATTTAAGGGAGTCTGTAAAGGAAAACTAAGGAAAGATACCCAAGGCTCTATCCTGGTGGTTAGGGGGCTCAATCTGTGGATGTGAATCCACAGAGCTATTGCCAGTGTGAATCAATGGTGCTCCCTGGAAGAAAACCTCTGTCCCATTTCTCTGTATGAGAATCCCACAACGATGGGCTTATATTTCTCTCTTAATGTTAATTAGATGCTGATGTCTGATGGCGCCCTCAAAGTAAACGAAACACAGACTCTTCATTCAGTTTGGACCTATCATGTCAATTCCACTGGGTATTACATCTGGTACAGGACAGGGACATCTGTGGCTGGAAAGCTCGGCCAATGAGCCAGCTGCTTTAATTGATTTCTTGTAATCTTTCCAGGCATTCTCTTGCCTGTGCTGGAGTCTGATATAACGAAGAGCTAATCGCACAGTTACACTTTAATCTGTCAAGCAAGACGTACGTAACGGAAGACCATTCCCTTGACCTCGGTACACCGTGTTCCACAGTAGATCGTAATAAGACAGGCCAAATAGTTGACCTCTGAACTTGACCTAGTCAATGAAAACTCAAGTTTTTTGAGCCAGACCTGTGGTTGTCTCGGTGGTGCACGCCTTGCAGGAGATGACAGTGGTAAAGGAGGAACTGAGTTCATTAACAGCCATGATAAAGTACACAAAGGCTTCTGTGAAAAGGACAAAACTACCCAACTGTTGTCTTACTCTCATATCCAGTGAGAACTGGGCTACTAGCCTTGTCACTTTAAGTATGTGACAGATGCTACCTCATTCACATAACACACCAAGACACGCTGTCACCAAATAACTGTCCTATGCTCCAGATATCCAACATTTACTATAACTTATCATGGACTCTTAGGAGGCCCTCCTCAGAGACACTCTTGACAGCTGTTCTTTCTTATGCCCCTGCCCCGCCCTGTGCTATCCCGAAGCAGCTAGAATAGTTTCTGTCCCCTCCTCTGTCAGCAGAGGGGAATTGAGAACAAGTTAGAATTTTACTGCTGTAAAGGGACACTGTATGAAGGAAAACATGTAATTGTGGGGGGGCTTACAGTTCAGAGGTTTAGCCCATTGTTGTCATGGTGGGAAACATGGCGGCATGCAGGTAGACACAGTGCTGAAGCAGCAGAGAGTTCCACGTCTGACTGGCGGGCAGCAGGAAGAACATGTGACTCTGGGCCTGGCTGGAACATTTGAAACTTCAAAGCCCACCCGTAGTGACCACTTTCTGTAACAAGGCCACACCCACCGCCACAGGGAAACACCTTCTAACAGTGCCTCTCTCTAAGAGGCTATGGGCACCATTTTCATTCAAACCCCCAGAGAAGGAAATTTTTCATGAAACCTGCACAGGAAAAAAAAATTCCTGCTCAGGGACAAAATTTGGGTGAGAAGATAAGGTAGGTGGGTGGACTCAGGGGTCTTGGGAAATACCTAGCCTAGAACCCCAAATGTGGATCTAGGTTTCTCCTCCCATTCTGACAGGAGAGTCAGCCTACCTCAATAAAGCTTTTTTTTTTTTTTTTAATTCCCTATAGTCTTGCACAGGCAATATTTGTCTATTACACAGAACAACTTCTGCTCATACCAGTGTTTGGTTTCAGATCCCGGACAAAGGGCTGAGGTGCATATTTCACATATAAAATCAGACCTGGCCTCCGGGTTCTCCCAGCATCCCTCAGCCCCTCCTGGCATACCCTGACCCCAATCCTGAACTTTCCAGCCCAGGGGTTGGGCTGCCCTTCCCCCAGGAGGCTCTTTCCTACATAATCCAGACATTTTAGTCTCCTCTCTCTTCTTCTCTTTCTCTTCTCTGTTCAAGTGCCCTTTCTCCCCCGCCCCCAAACCTCTCCCCATGGTGACTTCCCTGGCCCCAATCCTTGGGACCAATGAACTCCACCAGAGAGCAACTTCCAATAAATTTGCTTTTAATATAGCCTAATCTGCCTTGAATTGACTCATTTCACTAGCAGAGGAGAAATAGCTTATCATCCAGGATCCCCGTTGTAAATACACTGGAGAATGGGTGTGGTACGCTAGGGCATTGTGGGAAGATGCATCCTGCTTAGTACCTGCCTGAACTTGAGAAGGAACTCACCTGAGTCACAGCACTCACCTGAGTCACGGCACCCCTGTAGTCTTTAGAGGTCGTTCCTCGGGGCCCATCTGGGTCACCACATGTTACTGGGGTAACCAAGGTTCCCTTTAATGATAGATAGATAGATAGATAGATAGATGAAACGGATTAAAAATGGAACTTGAAGACAGTTTTATTATATTTTACGAGAAAATATGGTACAGGTTAGTGATGTGTTTATAAAACGATAAGGGGGGATATGTTCTATGGCGGTGTAGTCAGGTATGGGGTAAGGGGGTGCCTCAGCGAGCCCTTGCTGAGACATCCCTTCCTGCAAATGGACCAGCCACACAACGGTATAGTATAGAATAGGGTTTATTTGGGGCATGGGGTGGAAAGTTCAAAGGGTAGTAGAGGCGGAGAAAGGCAGAGAGAGAGAAAGTAGAGAAGTAGAGTAGATGAGTAGAGGTTGGCCATGAGCACGTGGAGAGAGGGGGTGGGGGGAGGGAATGGCGAGAGAGCCGAGTCAGGAAGGCAAGAGCCAAGAGCCAGAGCCAGAGAGAGAAAGAAGGGATGGGGTGGGGGTGGGGGGGAAGCAGCCCCTTTTATACTGAGTCAGGCCTACCTGGCTGTTGCCAGGTAACTGTGGGGCGGAGCATACCTGGCTGTTGCCAGGTAACTGTGGGGTGGAGCTTAGACAGAATGCTAACAGTTAGGTTCCAAAACTTCCTGGCAACTGCCGGGTGGAGGATACGGAAAGAAAGTCATGCCTTTTAAATTAGACATAGATTAGAAACAGACAGCTTATTAAGGAAAGAAAAGGAACTCCCAAGAACGGAAGTAGGCTAGTGAGCCGAGGAAGGAGCCCCCAAAGCACCTGACCACCCCGAGTACGGTCTTTTGTGTTACCTCCTCTAGATAGTATTTCTTGGGGTTTCATCTCGCACATTCTCTATTTGTTAGATGGGGCTGAGTTAAGAATAGTGTCCAGTCCTCTGAAAACGGCTTCTTTCACACGTTAATCTTGATGAAGATTTTTTTTTTTAGTTCTAGCTCTCCTATCATGAGCCTCTGATGTCACAGCAGCCAATAAAACCGACACAGATCTGAAGTTTTATTAAAACTCTCTGTGACAAAGCAGAAAGGCATGAGCATGTCCGTCTATGCGTCTGCCGTCCAACATTTATGACATCATCACTTAATTTTTTTTTTCTCCAAGTCACTTGGCGTAAGCATGAGCACACTCAGCCTAATGTGGTTCACATCACTAGGTTTCACGTAGAGCAAGGACTTCCTGTGGATGACAACGGCATAACAACCTATACTTCAAGATGTGGGGACCAAGAGAGTTTGTGTGTTGCAGAGGCAAAATCTTCGGTTTCAAGGTTTCCTTTGGTGGTGATGGTGGCAGGGCAACCGGAGCGGAGCACACGTGTGTCAATCAGAGCAGCGCTATAGTTCTTCAAGGTCCTGGAGGCTAATGAAGGCCTGAGAAATTTGTGTGTGAAGGTAAATCTTTGCAAACAGACTCTTTGGTAGACAAAACCTTTGGTAATCCAAAGAAAGGCACGGCAGACTTGCAGAAGGTGCAGATTTGCATTTTACATAATAGACGAGGGGCTGCTTCTTCACTTTGAAGTGTGTTCCCTTTTGGCTTCCTGAAAGTTCCTTTGCATTAACAATTTGTACGATTTTTGGTTCTGATGAACAACATTGTTTCCCCGAATTCTGATTAGCACATGAATGCCAGCTGTGGGCCCCAGGGAATGCAAAGCAGACACATTTGCAAGTGAATATCCACTTAACATTTGGGCTGAAGTTT
Organism: Rattus norvegicus; assembly: GCF_021556685.1. NCBI lineage: Eukaryota > Metazoa > Chordata > Mammalia > Rodentia > Muridae > Rattus > Rattus norvegicus. The sequence goes on along the minus strand of NC_141549.1, from coordinate 76,526,587 downwards.
GAAGTCTCAATCAGTTTCCTCATCCACCACTGCTCCTCTGGGACCCTTGCCCAGATGTGAGTCTCTGGGGATGTAAATGGCTTGTCTTGAGCTTTATGCAATATTCATGGAAGAGATGGGAGATGGTGAGGTCTAACTGCCAACTGAAACACTCAAGGGCAGAAACATTTTGCTCCCGCTCTACTGTGACTTATCTGCATTCAACCCTTTAACTTTCATTTTTATTAAAATGTGCACACTGAGAAATCACCTAACATTGCCAAATTTATAAAGCTCCTTCTCTCTCTCTCTCCTCTCTCCTCTCTCTCTTTCTCTTTCTCTCTCTCTCTCTCTCACACACACACACGAATATCACTCTTCTCTCTTCTAAAAGCCTTTTTCACTTTGCTCAAATAAAACCTCTGAAAATACTTCCCTCTATTAGCACCTTCAAGTTATAAATAATACACATAACCCCTCCCATCCCTTGCTCTCCTGGTGGTAATCTCTTAGTCACTCATTGTCCGGCCTCACTGTCCCAGGGTGTGGATTAATGACCCGAGAGCCGCCAGTGGAATTATCAGGTCCCTATACCACCGAATACAGAATTTGATCAGCAAGTTACGGCAAATGGTAGACATTATTAAAGAAGAAAAACACTTCTGGTTGGAGGTGTACTATTGAGTTGGGGGAGGTTTAGGGGTTCCATGGCTGTTAGTATTCTAAGCTCCACCCCACAGTTACCTGGCAATAGCCAGGTATGCTCTGCCCCACAGTTACAGGTATGCCTGATTCACTATAAAAGGGGCTGTTTGCCCCTTTGCTCTGTTGTCCTTGCTCTTACTTTCCTGCCCCTGTTCTGTCCTCCCATTCCCCCATTCCCCTCCCCTCCCTCTCCATGTGTTCATGGTTGTCCTCTCTCTCTCTCTCTCTCTCTCTCTCTCTCTCTCTCTCTGCCTTTCTCTCCTTCTATTACCCTCTCGACTTCCTCCCCATGCCCCGAAAAAACTCTATTCTATGCTACACCGCCTGTGGCTGGTCCCTCACGGGAAGGGATGCCTCAGCGTGGGTCCACAGAGGCACCCCCTTCCCCTACACCTCATCACACCTCCATAGAACATATCCCCCACTCTCCTTATCTTTTTATAAACATATCAGTGGGGGCCATTAATCCCAGTAATTGAAGAATTTAGAAATGGAGTCAAATGAAAGCTTGAGGGTAATTTTATTAGAGTTTAACACACAATCCTAGTGCAGGTTAGCTGAAAATCCAGGCAGCTGCTGTGAGGAGAGACGGAGAAAATGCCATGCCTTGTTAGGGAGGCATGGGCAGCTTATTAAGAAAGGAAAAGGAACTCTCAAGAAAGAAGGGGGGGGGGCGGGTGAGCGGAGGAAAGAGCCCGTAGCACCTAGCTACAAAGTCCCTCCTCTGTTTTGCATTTCTCAGGCTGGTTGTACACAGACTCTAGGCTAAGCAAGGGCTTCCAGTGTTCCTCTGAGAGAGGGCTTCTGTTCGCTTGTTACTCCCCTTGGTACATCTTCAGTTTCTACTCTATTCTAGCGCTGATGTTTCCAGGAACTTTTGTTCAGTTTCTGCCTTATGAATTTCACTGTTTTCTACCTCTTGCCTAACCAGACAGCCCGGCAGGAAGTGAGAGTCCAGCCTTTTCACCTACTGGCTTCTTTCATATGTTAATCGGGACACCTCTCTCTTCCTCTCACTCCTGCCCTAAAGCAGGGTTGTGTTAACTGAAGTGCTCAGCGGGGCTGGAGGGGGGAAATAATTGCTCCAGCTAGCTGTGTTAAAGATTTTACAAAGCTAAATAGTTGAGCTTCACGATTAGGAAGAGATAAGATTGTTGAACAGAGTCAAATTAGGCTAGTTTTAATCCCCTTGAAAGCCGTTCTTTGCCCACCTCTGCGCCTTAGCTAACATCGGTGTGACTTCCAAAGTTTTGAAGATGCAGTTTTAGGGAGTCACTAGCTTCCTCTGATCTCAAATTACGAATGTCATCGTAAATATCTAAAACTTAAAGTGGAGCTGTTATCATTTCTTTTTGGCTCCGCCCAACAGTTACCTGGCAACAGTCAGGTAGGAGCCTGGTTTGCTATAAAAGCAGTTTGGCTTCTCTTTCTCTCTGACCTTTCACTTTCTCTCTCTCTCTCTCTCTCTCTCTCTCTCTCTCTCTCCTCCTCCTCCTCCTCCTCCTCCTCCTCCTCCTCCTCCTCCCCCCTCCCTCCCTCCCTCCCTCCCTCATCTTTCTCTTTCTGTATCCGTGTCCTCTCTCTGTGTGCTCTCTTCCTCGCTCTCTACGCACCGCCCCCCCCCCGACCCCGCCCCAGGTTCCAGTCGGCCCCTTCTCTTTCTTCTATCATTGTTCCCTCTCTTTCTCTGCCTCCACTTCCCTCTCACTCCCCTTCTCATGCCCCAAATAAACTTCATTTTATACTAAACCCATCTTTGGGCTGGTAACCCGCTGAGGCACCCCTATGGCCACATCATGCCGCCTCATTACAAAACATACCCGGAGCCCATTGTAATCTCCCTACCCGTTGACCCTCCAATGTGTCTGGTGAGTGCCTTGATTTATGACTTTATTTGTAACCTTCAGTGCAGCAGATTCAGCCTCACAAATCCAAGCCTCCCCAGCCACTCCCTTAGGACAAAAAGACTGACTAGAGCCTACTGTGACACTTAGAACACACTGACTCAGGACCGGTAAGGTACGCAAACCCAGCTTCTGAGCCAAGGTGGCCTTAAACTATGGCCCCATTTCTTAACCACTCTCTTAGTATCCATCACTCTTCTGGATTCTCGTCCACACCAAGCTAAATCAGGTCGGAGCTTACAGCAAAGGCGTCTCTCCAGTCATTTCACTCAGGCAGGATTCAGAACTGAGCCCTTGTTGTGATGGGCAATGTTATTACTGGGCCATTTACCTGAAACTCACCTCAGCCTATCTCTATTGACCGTGAAACAGAATCTTCATAATTTAAAACAGGAACTACACGGTGGCGTTTATGTAGTGGGGGCAACAGGAACACACGCTACTGTGCCATGGTGAAGGGACACAGTAGACAGAGTTTTCAGCACAAGGGAGATTTATTTGCTCCAAGGAACAAAGACAGGGGATAGGAGACAAGGCAGAGGGGAGAAAAGAGACAAGGGAGAGGGGCTGATATTTTCTCTGGACAAAGGACTGCCTCTGGATAGGGAGGAAACAGGTGGCCACAGGAGTTCCTAACGCCTCAGGACACTACCTGTCAGAGCATCATAAAGCAGTGAATTGATCACTGATAGCATACGCTGAATAAACTCATGCAGCTAGCTCTACAGTAACACGGCACACAGGGTTATACTCAGTACACAACTACATAATAATAACGGAGCGTGTTCCTAGTTATGCATTTATAATGCCACTGTGATTAAGGTATGTCCCTACTACTTAGGAAGAAATATTGGATCAGCGCATAAGTGTGTTTCCTGATTTTCCAGAGGACCTGGGTTTGTTTCCTATGTTGGGAACCTCACAACTGCCTGAAATTACATACGCACATGCACACACACACACACACACACACACACACACACACACACTTTCTCGAATGTACGCTCATGAAATAAAAAAGAAATATTACTAAACTCTGAAACATGTACTCAGTTGGTCAAGGTTTATGTGTCTTGTGTATACTGGGTCTCTTGATTATATCTTGTGTGTGTGTGTGTGTGTGTGTGTGTGTGTGTGTGTGTGTGTTTTATTTAATCTCACGTTGTTTTATTCCTAGTGGTCCCTAAATGTAAAACACCTACTGCTAGTCTTGCCCATATGAGTGAGTGATCTAGCAACAAACTAAAAATGAATAGGTCATGGATCCGGCTTAGCAGTCAGCCGTGTTCCATACCACCATGGCACTGATCTTAAAGGACTCTATGATGTAAGTCCCTAAGCCTGCATTTCTCAGCCTGGAGCCTCAGGATGCAGCCAGGGGTTGGTTCTCAGTGATAATGGGCAGCCGGCTGAGTTCGCACTTCCCACAGCTGAGTCTCAGCTTGTTCTTCCCTAGCAGGAACTTCCCTAGCAGGGGCTGCCCACAGCAGCCATATTCTCAGGAAATTCATTCTCCTTCCATTTAATCAACATTTCTTCCCATGGCTGTTGACTGTTTAGATGGTTCCAGTTCCAAGTCATTTTCCTACTGCTTGGGTGGCCTGCTGATTTCTCTGCGGCCTCCTTTGAAACTTCTCAAGAAGTGTTGCAAATCAAGTATGGGGTTAATTACTCTGGCAAGAAGAGGCTTGGAAGTTGGGAGTCAAAAGGAAGGAAAGGGCAGAAGAAACAAATATGGATTATAATAAGGAAATAAAAATAAAGATTCATGTTTCGAGCAAGCTATAAATTCCGCTTCTGGGCTCACGTTATTTTAACACTGAGTTTAAAGCGTTTTGGATTGGTGAGGTAAAGAGGGAGATCCAGGGTTTTTCAAGTTTATAATTTGAATATCTTTAGTGCTGCTGCCCTGTGCATGATCTCAGTCCTCTGAAGTTTGTATCAAGTCTGTCTGTTGGGAGTTGGTTCTAATGCTTTTCATTAATCCAGTCCCCCGCTCCAAAATCAGGAATCTGTGTGTCCAAACACACTGAAGGTCTTTGTCTCCAGTTGGTTTTTGATTGATCAATAAAGAGCCAACAGGCAGATAGACCGAGGCAGGACCTTTAGATTTGCGAGGGCTAGGGACTGGGAGAGAGGAAAAAGGAGGAATCATCATGATTTGGAGGGAGGTGGATCAGATTTACAGCTGCAGAAGAAAAATCATCTGAAATGTAGGTGAAAAGGAATGGAAGGGCTGTCCAGAAGTGTCTTGGGCAGCAAAGACTAGGGGGCTTCCCAGAAAGAGCCAGGGCAACAAAGATAAAATATAGAGCTAGAGGGCGTTAATCCAGGAGTACCAGAGGGAAACGTGTGTTGACTACGGGGAGGATGAGAACTGCCCAGCCTTTGAGCTAGCCCAGGCACATTTAAAGTTAACATGTGTGTATGTGTTTCATTCTTGAATCAAGACAGCTCTTGGGCTGGTGCTTGAGTGCGACCTGTCCAGAGCACAAAGTGGTTCAAATAAACTCACTGCTTGTTGACTAGCGTCCTAGGAGACAACTGGATGTTCTAGAATCTTGGACGGGATAATTTGGATGGTGGGCAGTTAAAACCAGAGGAAGCTAGTACAGCAGGCTCTCGATTTAGAATCTCTTTTCAAAACTTCATTTTCATTTCCAGCCTCTTAGGGGAAACAGGAGACTGGGGTGATGGACAAGTTCCCCAAGCATAGGCCACTGGTTCAACAGCAGGACTTAATGACTAGTTCTGGTAACGGGGCCTACACGTCAATCCGCACAGTTGTATTTCCCAGCCTTATTTTTCCTATAAGCTGCAACACTGCTAGAGGCAAAACATAGAGGTCGAGAATCTCTCTCCTCCTAGCCTTGACAAGAAACTGTGAATAAGTTAACCTTTCTATTTTTGTTCTATTTTCTAAGTGTGGGTGAGTTCTTTACAGATCCAGACTTTACAGCCATAGTTCCAGAAATGCTAGAATGGAGAGCATGATGAGTTTTTTTTTTTTTTTTTTTTTTTTTTGTTTTGTTTTGTTTTTTTGGTTCTTTTTTTCAGAGCTGGGGACCGAACCCAGGGCCTTGTGCTTCCTAGGCAAGCGCTCTACCACTGAGCTAAATCCCCAACCCCTATGATGAGGCTTTAAGATGGGAGATGGCATATTGCAGCCAAGTCTGTGTGAGATAATTGAGCTTCAGAAATAGCTGGCGGGGCTAGAATGTTCTGGCCCACAGCTAACACGTGAGAATAAGTCATGAAGTTCTGTGCAGCTGAATTGCTTCTCTAGTCAGAGGTGACAAAAGCAGGACCTCCACTCTCATCAAATGTGGCCCGCGTGCCCCAGAATGAGACTGGCTACATAGGTTTATTTTGCTAAAATCATCGTAAGTAATTTGGACTGTGCAAATCTTCCTAAGGCCAGGAAGACAGACACAGAACTCGGTCTTAGACTTTACCCACAGTGCCTGTAAGCTGAGCTAGGCTGGGGTGACACAGAAAAGGGAGGCAGACTTCATGCTGACTGGAGGTCTGTAACACAGAAGACCATCCCAGGACTATTCTACCAGTGAGGAGTAGAGTAGTCACCCTCAACCATCTGGGACCCATTCAGCAACTACAGACCATGGCCTCTCCTTGGATTCCTTTTAATGTTATCAATTTATCACTAGTCTTGCAAAACGGCCTGAATCCATCCTGCATCTGTTCATGTGAAAACCCCATGTGAGGGCAGAAAAGGGGATTAACCTCATTGTAGAAAAGCCTTGACTCACTTACCCATTTCTCCATTTCTCCCTGACTCACCCAATTTACAAATACTCCTCCCCTCCATTAAAATACGTCCCTATGATGAACTATCTAAAACCCCAGTGGTGTGCCTTTCTCCAAGGAAGAGCTCACCCATCACTTGGGAGTATATGCGTGCTCTGTGATAAAACCTCCACTTCCCTCCACTGTCTCATAGCTCTGACGTCTTTCTGTGTCAAGAGCATAGGCACACTGAATAGCGGCCTCAGTGTGGTCTGTCTCTGAGGTACCTGTGGCAGCACTAGCAACAGACTCGTCCAATGCATCTTATGGTTGTTCATCCCTCCGATCTGTCCTATCTTACCTGCAAGCTGGGTTGTAGCACCTTGTAAACACTCGTGCCTTCCAACTACTTTAGCTCCACCAAACTGCTTGCCCTCTGCCCGCCCAATTCTATGCACGGCTTCTGCAATTAGGGTACTTTGGCGAAAGCCTTGGTTACTGAACTGTTAAAGAATAAAGTGTCTCGCTGCAAAAACATTTCCTAGGCTGACTTTGAGCTATTCATTCAGTAAACTGCAGACTTCTGCACACATGGGGGAAGCCCCAAGGAACTTTTTCTTTTAAGGTTTATTTAGTTTATATTTATATGAACACACTATAGCTGTCTTCAGACACACCAGAAGAGGGCATCAGATCCAATTAGAGATAGATGGTTGGGAGCCATCATGTGTCTGCTGGGAATTGAACTCAGGTCCTTTGGAAGAGCAGTCAGTGCTCTTAACCACTGAGCCATCTCGCCTAAGAAACTTTTTTTTTTGCAGAGATAAATCTGCATCTAGCAATGCAGCCATTTCCACAGGAAGGAAGGATTGCAGTTTGGCACTCAGGCTAGTCAGAGAGAACCCCAGGAAGCGGTTACTGTAAGGAATTGATCTGCAACCAAGCCTCATCTATCTGGGCACATTCTCTACCAAACCTCTATAGCTTATGCCTCTTCCTTTACTAAGTCCAGCCCTCCCCAAATCTCCAGCCCGTTAAGTTCTACTAAAGTGTCCTATGTTTTACCCGACGTTCTCAGACTCCTGTGGTCAGGCACCATTACCAGCTCCACCTTTCAGGGACTTGACATACATCTAGATGTTTCTTCAAGTGGGTATTGATTAGTTAGAGCCTTTTTGATTTAAAGTAATTCAGTACCATTGTGGTGGATAATGAATCTCTTTATAGGACACTGTTGTTAGTTTGGATATGCAGTGTTCCTGGCAGGACCATGTGCTGCATACTCGATCCCATTTTGGAGGAAGTAGGTCACTGGGGGTTGACCGTAGGTTGTACTGAACTTAAGTACCTTTCGCACTTTCCTTTCTCTCACCCTGTCTCTTTTCAGTCTACCATGGCTAAATAGACTGACATATGCTCTTGCTGTCATGACGGTGACTCACCTAGAAGAAAAGAAAGTTTGTCTGGTTAGCTCTAATTGTTAACTTGACACAGCCTGGAGTCATTTGAGAGGAAAGACCGTGTGAGGAACTGCCTAGATCTGATTGGCCCATGAGCGTGTCTTCAGGAGACTGCCAGTTGATGAAGAATGATCCAGTCCACTAAGTAGGTATTCCTGGACCGTATAAGAAAGCTATCTGAATATAAGTCCATCTGAGAGCCAGCAAGCAGAAGGCATGCACCCTGGTTCCTGATGTAGCGCTGTGGCTATGGCCAGAGGGGATGCTGGGTAGAACAACAAGCACTCCCACCTTCAAGATCCCGCCTTAAGTTCTTCCCTTGATTTCCTCAGTGATGGGCTGTGATTTGGGAATGTAAGCTTAAATAAACCCTTTCCTCTCCTAAGTTGCTTTTGGAAAGAATATTTCATGGTTGTAGCAAAGGACCAGGAACCAAGGGCTACAGACCTCTGAAAATCTGAGCAAAATGAAGAATTCCTCATGCCAAGTTACTAAGTCAAGTATTTTGGCATGAGAGTTCAAAGTCTGACATACACAGACACACATACGTGGAGGATTGTGCCCCAATCAACTTCCTTGTACATTTGTGATATTATTTTATGTTTTAAAAAACATAAAACATAAAATTAGTATGATAACTTTGAATAATAGGTTCTAACTATTAAATCTTGTTCTGATGACTTTATACACCCTCTCCCATGCTGTCCTCTTACTATGATGATGATGATGGTGGTGGTGGTGGTGGTGATGGTGGTGGTGACAGTGATGTCATTTCTATTTCCCACCGTCACTGGGTTCACTGCCAATAGCACTTTCTGGTTGTTCACATTTATTTTCTTGCTTGTTACTGCAATCAAAGTCAAATTGGACCCTTCAAAATCAGCAAGCAGCTCTTACAGTTTAATGGATCGGTTAATGCTACCACATGCAGGCCATGTGGTATGTCTGCCCTAGACACTGGTGGGGATGTCATTTCAAGGGGTCAAGGTTCTGTGTGTGCTCCATTGTTGCTTCAAATTATACTACTGTATACTTTGCTTCTTAACTTTCTCCTTACCCAGATGGCGTCTCCCTAAAGTTTCTAACTACTTTTATTTTTTCCATTATATCCTCCATAATATATTATATTTCAATGAACGTCTATGTCTATAATCCCTTTCTTTTTTGCTTTCTGGAAACCACCCAGAGCTTTCTAAACAAACAAGCAAACAAACAAACAAACAAACAAATGGATGGATGGAACATACACCTGAGTTCTAGTCCGTCTAGAATTGTATGTATTCCCTCTTCATAATTTTTCCTCCTTTCCTAGTTGGTAGAAGTTTTAAACTTTTATTACCTTTTTTTACCAGTGGAAGGGAAGTCAGCACATAGGGGAGGACATCACCCTTTTGTGCTTGAGTAAACGAAAGGCTGATTCCGGTCACAGTTTGGCACTGGAAAGCTGTCTTTTCTCCTCTCTTAGTCAAGCTTATGCATAAATGCTGCGTTTCCCCACAGTGTGACTCTCCGAAGGTGTTTTAAATAGTGCATATTTAATACATAGTTTATGTTATTTATATAATCATTATAATGAATGTAATAAAGTTAATTATAAGATATAATTTAATAATTATTATTGTCGTTATTACCGTCATCATCACAACCACCATCACCACCATCATCATCATTATTTGAAAATTTCTCCAGCATGTGCATGGAATTGTCTGGGTCTTCAGTTCTATTCCATTGACCAACATGTCGGTTTTCATGCCAGTTCATGATGGTTTTGTTACTGCAGCTCTGTAGTGCAACCCGAGATGGATTGGGGAGGGTGACACCTCCAGCAGGTCTTTTACTTTTCGGGGCTGCTTTAACTATGAAGTTTAAGATCGTGTTTTCAACTTCTGCAAAGGACTGTGTTGGAAGCTTGATGTGGCTTGCCTTGAGTCTGTAGGTTGTTTCTGATACAATATCCATTTTCACAATATCAATCCTACTGATCCACAAGCACGCAAGAGTTTGCCATCCTGTGGTATCTTCTTTAGTTCCTCTCTTTAATATCTTAAGGTTTTTATTACTTTTGTTGTTAGAGTTTTGTCTCTCTCCCTGTGTGTGTATGTGTGTGTGTATACATATATATGAACATAATATATATCATTTTACTATTTAACTAATACTATATTCTCTATATGTACTATATACTATATTGTATATAATATATTTTACATTGTGTAAATATATACTATGTATAGTATACATACTGTACACTATATACTGATATATAGAATATAGAATATGTAATATATAATGTGGAATGGATAATATATAAGATACAATATATAATATAAAATAAATAATATGTTATAGAATTCCAATATACTATATACAATATGCAATTTATAATATGCAATATTTGATATATAATATATAATATACAACTCATAATGTACAGTGTACAATGTACAATGTATAAGATATACATTTTGTAATAGCTTAATATATTTGATATAGTATATGATATTAATATGATGTATAAATATATAATATATAATTGATATAGTAAATTGATATGATGATATATACAATAATTTATATCTCCTTCAGTTGTGTTGTTGCTCTAGCAAAGAATTCGAGTATTGACATTGTCTTGTTCTAATTTTGTTGTAAATGCTTTGAGTTTCTCTCTATAGAGGATGCTGTTGGCTCCGGGCTTGCTGTAAATTATCTTATTTTTGTTGAGATGTGTCCCTTTTTCCTCTAGGTCTGTTTTTCATGAAGGAATTTTGAATATTTTCAAAGTCTTTTTCTGCATCTCAGGAGATGATCACATAGTTCGTGTTTTTCAGCCTTTACACGGGGGATCGTGCTTCTTGATTTCTGTATGTTAAAGCACATGCATCTCTGTGCTGAAGCCAACTTGATCATGGCAGATGATCTTTTTGATGTGTTCTTGAATTTGGTTTGCAAGTTTGTTATTGCTAATGTTTTCATCTATGTTCCTAAGGGATATTAGCCTATACTTTTCATTTTAACTTGTTTAGTCTCTGTACAGTTTTTATTTCAGGGCAATAGCTATTTCACAAAAAGAATTAGAAAATATTTCTCCAGTTTCTATTTTGTGGGATAATTTGATAAGTAATTTCTCTTTGAAGATCTGCTTTGATTCTATATAGAGTCAATCTGCATTGGGCTTTCTTTTTTTTTTTTTTTCTTTCTTTTTTCTTTTTATCTATTTGTTGTTGTTTGGTTGGGAAATTTTAAATTATTTCTATTTTACTGAGAGATATGGGTCTAAACTCTGGTAGGTAGTATATGTCAAGAAACTCATCCATTTCTTTTTTGGTTTTCAAGTTTGCCAGAATATCGATGTATGGCTTCACGGGTCTATGAACTTCCACAGAGTTTATTGTAGTCTCCTGTCTCATCTCTAACATTATTAATTTGAATCTTTTCTCTTCATCTTTCAGTTAATTAGGCTACAGGTTTGTCAATATTGTTGATTTTTCAAAGAATCAGCTCTTTCTCTCATTGATTCTATGTGGGTTTTTTTTTTTACTTGATTATTCTAATTCATTGATTTCAGCCTTTGGGTTTGATCATTTCTTCCCATTTGCTCTTTTGGGATAATATATCTTCTTGTTTATCTAGAGCTCTTCAAGTATGTTATCAAGTTAATTTAAGATCCTTCTAATATATTATACATATATATGTATATATATACATATATATATATATATATATATATATATATATATATATATGCTGCTAACGTGCCTCTAAGAACTGTGTTCATTATGTCCCATAAGTTTGGATATGTTATGTTTTTATTTTTACTCAACTCTAAAAAGCTTTCAATTTCTCCAATTTCAGACTTGATCCAAGTTTTATCCTGTAGTTTGTTTTCGTCTCCCATGAGTTTGTGAGCTTCTTACTGTTTCTGTTGTTATCCATATCCAACTTTAGTCCAAGGTGGTCAGACAAAATACATGGTATCCCTTCAATTGTTCTGTTTCTGTTGAGGCTTGTTTTGAGCCCTAATATGTGGTCAATATTAGAGAAAGTTCTATAAACTTCCGTGGAGAAATCTTATGCTTTAGTGTTTGGGTAGAACGTTCTGTGGACTGTTACATGTGTGTTAGATTAGTTTGATTTATGATGTTATCCAACTCTAGCTTTTCTTTGTTTAGCTTTTGTCTAGATGTGGGGTCTGTTGGCAGAGTAGGGTATTGAAGTCACTCAGTGTTATCATCAGTATATAATTTTAGCTATTATCATATTTATAGATGAACTTTGGTGCTCTTGTGTTCTTGTGTTTGGGGAATAGATGCTAAGAATTGAAATGTCATTGTGATGGCTTGCATATGCTTGGCCTAGGGAGTGGCACTATTAGAAGGTGCGGCCTTGTTGGAGGAAGTGTGTCACTGTGGGGTGGGCTTGGAGACCCTCCTCTTAGCTGCCTGAGCATGCCCAGTCTGTTCCTGGCTTCCCTTGGATGAAGATGTAGAACTCTCAATTCCTCCTGCACCACGTCTGCCTGGATGTTGCCATGCTCCTGCCTTGATGATAATGGACTGAACCTCTGAACCTGTAAGCCAGCCCCAGTTAAAGTTGTCCTTTATAAGACTTACATTGGTCATGGTGTCTGTTCACAGCAATAAGACCCTAACTAAGACAGTCATCTTGATGGGTTTTTCTGTCACTGTATATATAGCGTCTTTCCTTGTTTCTTTTTTATTTGTTTTGGTTTGAAGTCGTCTTTGTCAGAAAATGGCTTGTGTCTTGGGCCCATCTGGTTGGAACACCTTTTTTTCATCCCTTTCCTCTGAGTCAATATCAATTTATCTATCCTTGATGGTGATGTGTGTTTCTTGGAGACAGGAGAAAGATGAGTCCTGTTTTCTAATCCAGCCTTTTGTTTGAGGTATTGAGGCCATTAATATTGAGAATAAGTAGTATTTCTTTATTAATTCTTATTTTGTTGTTGTGGTATGAGTTTTTCCCTCTTTTTTCATAAACTATTCTGAGATTATGTATTCTTTGTGCTCTTTTGAGTTTTCAAACACAAAGGGCTTTCCTCCCTTCCTTTATTTAAAAAAAAATGTGATTTATGGTAGGCCAAGCTTTTATTTTAATTTTCCATAGCCAGAAACAAGAAGAATGATCTAAGAAAAGAGCACACATCTTCCATATTCATAACATTAAAATTTCATTATGTGCTTCTGGACATTTTTAAATTATTTATTATTTTGTATATTAATTAATTAATTACTAACATTGCATCCCAATCACAACTTCCCCTCCCTCTTCTCCTCCCAGTCCCTTTCTCTCACCTCGTCTCCTCCCTATCCCTCACTCATCCATTTCTCCTCAGAAAAGAGGAGGCTTCTCATGGATGCCAACTTGCCTTGGCATATCATGTTGCTGTAGGACTAGGCACATCTTCTCCTGTTGAGCCTGGGCAACGCAGCCCTTTTGGACATTTTAAATAAACTGAAACTGGATCAACTTGCACTATGAATACTTAACAAGCAAGCAAACCCCATCCTGTTCCAGCAGTGTTCTATGTAAGCTGTGGCAGGCACTTAACAGGCGATTGTTTTTCATTCTCTAGGCTTCATGGAATTTGCCAGAATTGATATTTATTCAGTTTTCTGAGCAGGTAAATAGATGAACGATATCTAGTTCTGTTTACAGGAGACATACGGTCAGGATGATTGGGAGCTCCATTTTTTTTTTAAATATTTATTTATTATATGTAAGTACACTGTAGCTGTCTTCAGACACACCAGAAGAGGGCACCAGATCTCATTACAGATGGTTTTTGAGCCACCATGTGGTTGCTGGGATTTGAACTCAGGACCTCTGGAAGAGCAGTCTCTACTCTTAACCACTGAGCCATCTCCCAGCCCGGGGAGCTCCATTCTTAAAGTGACTACGAGACGGAGGCAGAGCTTGGTTGTTGAGGGCTCCATTGTTGTCCTGTAGAAGACACTGAGTCAGTGCAGAACCGACGGGAGCTCAGGGGTATAACGTACCCATATAGATCTGGCCAATATTTTTATCTTTTGTTGCCCGTTGGACATCTTCATTGTGTCTTCTGAGCCCAGAGATATAGCTTTACTCTTTTGCTCAATTTTTTAGAGCAGTCAAGGGAAGGATGCAGGAATGTGCTTATACTTGTATGTACAAGTGATTTTAGCAGTCACAACTGTCAGCTGAGCACAAGTACCATTTAGGAACACAAAAAATATTTTTATTGGTTTAGCAGAGCTTGTCTCATCTGGGACTTCTGAGAGTCAACATCTGTTCGCAGTTTCACACCACTGGCCTGACGTGCTCCGTCCCAGGTGCTTTGTGGCATACCTTGCGCTGTGCTGTCTAGCCTATTTGCCTCCCCAAAGCAGTCATATGTGTCCCACCACTGTGGGGCGGTGGACCGTGCCAGGAACCTTGGTAAGGTTGAGTGGGTTTGGAAGCCCCAGAACCTCATGCTAGAGAAGATAGGTGCTTCCCTGCTCCCCGACCGGGCCCCTGTCTCATGACCACAACTCCCCATGGAGAGGATTGTGACAATCAGGTAGGGGCAGCACCCCAAGCTCCTCAACAGTAGATGAGACACCCCTAACATCTCAGATCAAGCCAATAGAAAACATCTGCTGTCAGACCCCAACCTCCCCCAAATGTATATAAGATCCTATCCAGAAGGAATAAAGGTGTGAGAATTGCGCTATCGTGGATCATCTGAGAGCTTCAGTCACATAAGAGTTGTAACACTTCCTGGGGAAGAGAGCTCTCTCCTCTCCCAAAGCTGCCCAGACCCACTATGGTCACGTCCTGCCTGGTGGCCCAACCTAGCCAACATCTTGTCTGCTAGCTGAGCAACCCACCCCCCCCCAGTCCGCTGGCTCTGTGGCTCTCTGTTTTGTACTAACCCACACCAAAGTCAGAGTAGTGACAGGACTCCCTCTCCCCTCTGTTCCAGCTGGGTCAGAGCCCCCATGTTCAGTACACTGGCTTCTTATTTTGTAATTTCTGTATTCACCTACTAATTACTGTAGTCACCTTTTGCCTTGATGATCTGGACTCTTAGAAGCAGTTTTTATGTTCACACAATTCAACTAGAATTATTTTAATACAGCACACAACAGTTACTCCCTATTCGAGTAAAAAATTGTGAGACATATTATAAAGTCACATCACTTAGAGTTGTGTACTAATAGATGGCTCCTTATTGTTAACCAATATGCAGTCAGTAATGTCAGCGGGCAGAGCTGTCAGTGAGATTGTCTAATGAAGATAAATTCCGTGAGCCACGAACTTTCCATGTTTAAAACAATATTTCATTTAACTCACTTTCTATTGATGTTATGGTGATGCATAGGGGTTTTACACATTTCTCCCAATTTCTCCACTCACAGAGCAAAGCTACAGTTCTTCACATCTGGAGGGGATCCTCCAGGATGCAGAATCTTCTGTTAAAAGTATGCTTGTCCTGGGAAAAGAGCCCCTGCCTGTGCTCTCCCAAAGTGTAAGAATAGGTCCAACACTGCTTCCCACCGCAGACCTACAGTTAAGCTCAGCCTTTAAAACCTCCCGGTAGGTGGAAAGAATCCTATTCAGGTCGACCTAGGTAAGTGATTCTTTATGCTTTATGTTCATTGAGAACCCCAGCAAGATTTCTTTAATTAGTTGTAATTTTCGACAGTTGCATAAAATGTGTTGTCATTTTAGTCATTGCCTCCTATCAAGTGAACTATAGGAAGTGTCATACCCAGCTGAGGCTTAAACTGGAGACTTAAGAAACACTGAGAAGAAACCAGAATTGCTAGTGAGCAAGATTTGATCATAAAAATGAATTTATTTGCTGGCTTAAAATAAAAGCTGGGGTCACAAAGCTGGTTCAGCAATCAAGAGCACTGACTGCTCTTCCAGGGAGCTTAGATTTGATTCTTAGCACCCACATGGTGACTCACAATGATCTGAAACCCCAGTTCTAGGACATCAAACACCATTTTCAGCTCTTTAGGCCTCCATATACACGTGTAGTCAAAATGTCTACATACAGGAAGTTAACACACACACACACACACACACAGAGTCACACACACAGTCACATATACACCCAGTCACACGTACACACCTGCTCACACACACACATAGTCACACACACACAGAGTCACACACACAGTCACATATATACACACACAGTCACACATACACACATGCTCACACACATACATAGACACACACACACACACACACACACACACACACACACACACACACACACACACTAAAGGATCCTTTTAGGCTGGGGAATGGATTGAAAGACAAGAGTGAAATCAGAAAGGCTACTCAGAAATCCACTGCACAAGTTCAGGAGAGTCGATGAAGGCTAGATGTGTAAGTGGTCAGCAAGAGATGCTAGGAGCAGTCTGGGTAGAAGGCAGAGAGAGAGGGGGGGGAGGGAGGGAGGGAAAGAGAGAGAGAGAGAGAGAGAGAGAGAGAGAGAGAGAGAGGATGAACTGAAGGTGTCTGTGGTGGCTCTTGGGTCTTGGCTTGAACAGTTATGTAGAGACGGGGACACTCGAGGGAGAAAGCATTTCAGGACAAAGATGACAGGTTTGCTTTGGAGTGTGCCACAGTTGTGATGTTTGTGTCTGCTCATGGTGACATCCAACAAGGGACTGGAGAGACAGGTTGTGAGTGGAAGACTCATGACTGACAGAATGAAATGACAAATGAAGAAATCCTGGAACAAGCAACACAGAACTTTGGGTGGGGAACGGGGCTTGCGTACCCTGGGATGTTTTAACTCAGACTTCTTAATAGTCTATTATTTCTGGAAGTGGCTGTGGTATCAGAAGGTTTAGCTTTAGTCTGTGGAGGTGGTACTTATGAGGAGGCTGAGGCCCTGGAGATGGGGCAGCAGCATTGCAGGGCAATGAGAACAGAGAACATTGCTGCCTACGATAGCGTTTAGGAACAAGTACCGCTATTATTGATAATCCTTTGCTTATGGCTGTCGACATGGCTGGTAAGGAGAAAAAATGGACCTGCTGATCTAGGATATAGTTCAACCAGAGAAGTGCCCAGCATAAGACCTTGTGTTTGATGCCCAACACTGAAGGAAAAAAGAAGATGGACGCCTCTGAGCCACTCAATGGTTGCTGGGAATAGAAGGTTCTGGAGCACAAGATGGGATTAGTAAATGACCAGAGATAGTGATTCTTGCTACTGAGCATTAATTTAGACTACAGATAGCCTATGTCAATAGAATGGATAAACAATGCATCTTGGTGTTAAATGCTTGGAGTCCTTTGATACTGATGACTATATGCTTAGGATTTGAAAAAGGAGTCCACTACTCACTGGCAATCAGGACATATGTAGAAGTCATACTAGAAGCATTCAACTCCTTTGTCTTGTTAGACCCAAGTCACATTTGTTACCTTATGTATTGTTTCTTGACTTTAGTTCTTAGGGGATTTTGTATAATGAATTTTGATCCTATTCTTCCAACTCTTCCTGGATCCCCCTTACCTATCTCACCCAATTGCCCAATTGTCTTTTGTTTGTCCCATCAAGGGAATATCTGTGCTGGCCAAACATTCTTGACTGTGTGGCTTGCCAGTGGAGTGTGGTTGACTTACTGGGGTTACATATCATCTTAGAGAAGATCGACCGTTTCCTTCTCAACACCCAACAATTGCCACTAGCTCCTCTATTAGGGGTGGGACTCCATGCCAAACTGTAGGGAGGGAGTGAAATCAGGAGTAAATGTGAATTTTTATTTTAACATAGACATGACCACTATAGGTCAAGGACCACTCCCATGGGAGTAGTAAGACCTTTTTGCCAAGGGACTAGTCTTCCTCTTGTTTGAGTGCAAATGCTAGCAGTGTGTGTAGAAAATATCCACCATAGCTTTCTTCCCTTGGATGATTATGGCCTGAAGATGACTCCTACAGAGATTAGCTAAATCTGCTTCTCCCATGCTCAGCTTTTTGTAATAATGCCATCCTTCTGTTCAACTGTAGAAAATAAACAAACTAGGCTTCTGGATTACTGTGGCCTCTTCATTTGATAACCAAGACAATCTGACCTCAGACTTTCTTTCTTTCTTTCTTTCTTTCTTTCTTTC
The DNA here is from genome assembly GCF_021556685.1 of Rattus norvegicus. Taxonomy (NCBI): domain Eukaryota; kingdom Metazoa; phylum Chordata; class Mammalia; order Rodentia; family Muridae; genus Rattus; species Rattus norvegicus. Next base: position 76,508,666 of record NC_141549.1, on the reverse strand, counting down.
TTTCTTTCTTTCTTTCTTTCTTCCTTCCTTCCTTCCTTCCTTCCTTCCTTCCTTCATCTGTCTGTCACTTTGTCATTTCTTTGTTAGGATTCTGGGACCTAAGCTATGCCAGGATGTGGTACCTTGTTACTCTTCCTGACCCTGGGGATTGTCAGCTAATATTGGTCCCACAAGGGCAGTGGCACAGAGATGATGGAGAGGGAGGTGGTCGATCAGCCCTGTGAGTATGTAGGTTAATGATGACACACCAGGAGTCAGCTGGGGGAGACAGATCAACTTAACTTGGGGGGAGGTGATTCAAGGATTATACACTTTAGGGGTGGGGGTGGGAGTGTAGGAATATCCAGGATGGGCAAAGGTCATTGGCTGAAGGATGAAGGTACCAAAATGCCTTATTAGCATGGGAAAATATTCCAGGAATCTCGGGTTCTTGCTGAATGGGTTCTTATTGGGGGAAAGGAAGTTGAACCTGTAATCTTAACCAAGGCTATGTGACATTCTGCTGGTAGGGATATGCGTGTGTGTGTGTGTGTGTGTGTGTGTGTGTGTGTGTGTGTGTGGTTTAAACTCCCCTGACAAAGTCAGAGAAGAGGAAACCCTGCTGGTAAAGGGAGCCTTCAATTTCGCACTGAGCCCAGAAGGCTATCTGGACAATGGTGGGCTTCAACCCTTAATATAGTAGGGCAACAGTAACCCAATTTTTCGCTCAGCTGGGATTTGATCTGGCTTGGGCATATACATGCTGTTACAATTACTGCAAATTCATGTGTGCAATTGCCCTCCTATGCTTAAAAGACCCTGTTTCTTTGCAGTCATTTAACATCTCTGGCTCTCATTGTTTTCCACAATGATACCCGAACTTTTGGAGGAAAGAGTGGAATATGTATACTCCCTTTAGGGCCAAAGACTACAGAACTGTAGACTTCTATTCTCTGTACCCTGGCCTATCGGACATCTCTGCTCTGATCATTTACTGCACACAGAAGCTTCTCTGACAAGATCAAGGGGCTTTTCAGTCTATGGGAATGATAATTCTTTAAGAATGGTTTGCTATTATGTTTATTAACAAAATAATAGTAGTAGGTTCTTCCCAAGACCTATGACCTATGCAGCCATAGATTCTGAGTCCAATAACAGTGCTAGGTATAGGTTTTATCTTGTGGATGGGCCTTAAATCCAACTAGAGAGCGGCTGGATACGCTCATAATTTCAATCCACTATTGCACCAATGGACATGTTCTGCTAGATCAGCCATTACTGTAGCTCACAAGGTTTTTTATAGTTGGGTATGATCTTATTTCTCTGGTAGGGTGCATAACACCTTTCAGCACTATGAAAAGCATCTAGTAGGCACAAAGTTTCTTTTATTGATTTTTTTTATGCAGACAGAGTGGTTACTTGAGGTAATGGCATTTATGACACACTTTTCGCTGTCATATGTATTCAAGTGCTGATTTCTGTACCCGGAGATCTGGTTGTAGTCTGAACGGTGGTGTTGTCATTATTATGACGCATCTCCTGACTCAATATTCTGCGAACACTGTACTCAATCACCTTCGGATTGGGTAAATAAAGAACTGAAGAAGCAATAGCGGGGTGGGAGGGGAAGAGGTTGGACTTCCTGGTCCAGGGAGGGAGAGAGCAAGGGTCTTAGGTGGGGATGAGGAGTTGCCATCAGAAGAATGAGGAGGAGGTGCCAGGGTGAGACTAAAATGGAGGGTAATGGGCAAATGGCTGGGAAGTAGGCCAGGCCAGCATTGTCTGGTTAGAATAACTGAGTATATATCTACCTACAGTGCCTGAAGCTTTTAATAATTATAAAGGTCCCCATGTCATTATTCAGAGTAAGGGCAGGCATAGAAAAGTGGGCTTTGACAATTTTTGGCTCTGGTTATTAACTCTTTCCCCCAAAGTTACCTTTTTTTTTTCTTTTTCTGTTCAGGATTATCTTGAAATACAGGGTAAGTTTGGACTGTATATGTCAGGGACCTTAGTCTAGCTATACATGGGTGGGGCTTTATATAAGTGTATTTCATGGTATCTTCCTTGGGATATCAACAACTCCCTCATGCTAGAATGCTCATCTTGTGGCCTTTGAACTTCTATGAATGAGCTTGGAAATAGCCCAGACATTCATTCAAGATTCTAAGAATTCTAAAATGATTTTTTAGAGCCTTCAGTGGCACCACTGGTCAGAAGAGCAGAGTACACTCATTTAGTACTTCAGTCAGATGTAACTTTGGCCTGCACTTATGGCTGGATGAGGAGGAGAAAGAAAATGTCCCATTAACACACACACACACACACACACACACACACACACACACACACACACACACGCACACACACCAGTTAACTGGCATTGGGCAGGGGCCAGTGGTGATGGTTGGTTCCGCTGGGCTGGGGAGCTATGGTTTTAACTTCATGTCACCTCTTACAGAGATGCAGCTGGTTTGAGTTGATGACTGACAGCATGTCACCCAGAACCTTCCATTTCCAGTGGTAGGCTAAAGGCTGGTAGGACATAGTGACTCAAGTTCCACAGTGAGGAGCAAGGCCTGGGAACCCAGCCCTTTGGCATCAAGACCAGAGCCATGGCTACTACCCACATCTTTGGTCTCCGGGTCACATCCTGTTCAAGAATGTGACAGGCATCTAAGGAAGGCTCCCTTTCCCCCAACTCATTGTTGTCTGGATTCTAGAACCTGCAGCTGGGCCTCCAAGAGATCTGTGATACCTCCAAAGAAGAGGGTGGCCTGTTTTGGCTCTTCAGTCTCCCTGTTTTCCTGACAGCCCTGAATCCTTTTGTTTTTGAAACTGTTGTTTTCTGATCTCATTCGCAGGTTTCTGGTTGCCCCAGACCTTACACAGACTTGGGTGTTTTTGACTTCTGTTGCCTTAATCTATCAAATTTCCTCCCTTGGTAAGAAAGCCACGGAGATGCTCATGGAGCATCTGAGCCTGTCCCCTTGGATATAGATCTGCATCTCTCATACCTCCCTTATTTGAGCCTTTGTTGACTCCGAATTACCCCCAGGATCATCTCACCTTTCCAGCCTGGCACCTTTCCAGCCTTGTGATATTGTATCCTTACAGCCCGTCACTAACATTGTATACCACAGACTGCTAAATGGCCACACAATGGTGTGTGTGTGTGTACACTTTTGTTCCAGCTTGTAGTTTTGCACCAACATGGAGGATGCAAAAGAGACTATCATACACGATGGAATGTAGCAGAAAAGATCCTTACAGGAAGTGGGGTTCTCCTGTGTGTACTCTCTTCCTCTGCCATTCCCACGGGACTGGGATCTTTTGTGGGAAAGAGGTGAAGCTTGAGAAACTCCTTAAGGCAACTTGCTTATGAACCCGTTCCTCGAAAACAGAATCTTTCTGTGCCACTGAAAATATCTATTTGATGGCGTTAGGGACCCCAATCTTCTTTTCAGGTGAAACAGAGGCATTCCTTGTCCTCAGTAAATGTCTACTTGCTTCAACAAAATGATCTCTGTGTCACCCGAGACAGCTCATTTTGAAGGCTTAGGATTTCCCCTCCTTACCTAATAAGGACCTAATAAAGCATGCCTTGTTCCTCAGGGCAAACCTTCTCAATGGCATGATCTTCATATCACTTTTGCACACATATTAAGTTGCAGGCCAGAGCTAAATGGTCTCCTTTTTGCAAACGTAATAGAAATCTGGGGAGGCAAGCAGCAGCAATAGGGGAGTGACGAAGAAGAGTCTTTGCCTGCTAAGAGTTGCTAGATTTTCTTTGGGAACGCACAGAAAAATAGCCCTAGGTTTTATCTTTGAATAATGGATTTTTAAATCACAAGGGACCTAGAGGTTCCAAGAATTTAGAGGCAATCTGCTACCCAGAACAGATATCCCCATCTTTGTTGATGCTGATAAATAGAACACGAAGATTTGACGACACATTCCCAGTGACGAAAAATTCACTGCACACAAAACATTGCGCAACTGTAAGAAAATGGTGTGTATGATATCACATATGCACCCTAGAATCTATTTCTAGAATAAACTTCTGGATAGTACCCAGAGGAAAATTCATCTCCACTCATTTATTGTGGCCATGCACACATTAGAGCTAGGGAATTCAATTTAAAGGGCTTATGGGATTGGGGGGACTCTCTATCCAGCTCTTCCATATTCTGAATTTATTTGGAAGGCACCAATCGCTAATATTCCATCCGATTGTCAGCTGGGAACACAGGACAAGGTTCCCGGATGCTTGTAGTTGAGGACATGCAGAGAGACAGTGTTCCAACCTCAGACAAAAGCAGGGAGCACGATGCCTGTTTTAGAGTGTTTTGCACTGCTGTGATAAAGCCTGGGAAGGAAAGGTTGATCTCACCTTATCCTTTTCAGTCAATCATTCAGGTAATTGAGGGATAAACACATGGCAGACCGGACGAACTCAACTGCCCACGTATGGATTCACCATAGGAACTTAGCTGTGTCGATGAACAATGCTTGTGAAGAACCTGGCTTCTGCTCTTTGGTGGTTTGGGTGAAAGCTTGTTTCTACGAGCTATGTCTTCATCTGCAACAAGAATAAGTCTAGTGAGTGCTCTGTCATGTTTCATGTGGATTAAATAAGTTTATACCATCTGATGAGTGGACACCTGCCAGTGTTGGCACGTGTATATGTCATCTGCATTTCTATTCTGTGAAAGAACAGTGCATGCCACACATGTGGCTATTTTGCACAGCATCTTAGGATCTCAATAAAAGTGCCTTACATGAGCTTCCTCTTCTCCCATCAAGAATATCTCTAGAATATTCAGAGTACATTGGAAGCAGAGTGAGTCTATGGACTCTTGAAGCCTACCCACAGTGGCTACACCCTCTGCAGCAAGGCTGCAGCCTCTCACAATCTCCTCCAAACACTGCCACCAAATGAGTACCAAAGTATTCACATTCACGAGCCTCTGGGGGATAGTTTTCACATCATGACTTGTCCATAATTAACTCACTGAGTTCTTTTTAATACTCTCCAAGAGGAAACCTGGTAACAGGATCAGCAATAATACGTCAATGGTAAGGATTCATTAGTGGAGCCTCCCAGCAGTAGAGTGACATTGAAATCTTAGATTTCTTCATTTCCCACTCTGCCCTCTAGCATGATATAGATAAAGCCTGGGACATACTCTTTGACCCCAGGTCACTGCCTCTGCTGTCGGCTTTATTAGTCTCCCCTGATCTCTTCACATACCCCTGAAAGCAGAATGACAAACAGCATTGTGGTACTCAAGATAATGTTGGGAGATAAACAAACACAGCATGAAATTGGATGTCATAACCAGGAAGCTCTCCGCGAGTTCTAATTATCTTGAAGAGAAAGCATTGGCTTGACATCACCAACATTCTTCTAAGCGTAGCTAATTTTCCTTTATGAAAAAAATGAAAGAGAAGGCTAAGTTTGACTCATGAGGCAGGTGACTATGCAGCTAGTAAAAAATAATATTATTTTATTTTTGTGATATATATTCTCAGAGTTATGTCCTATTTCTGACAAGTGACCCACAAATGACTTTTTATGAAAAAGAAATGCTTCTTAAATTAATCTTTATATTGTAAACACAAATACAGTTTAAGTCATAATATAAAAGTTCGGAAGTTTAAAAATGGATCCCCTTGAAGAACCACAGCTCTTAAGTAACAGCTTAGTGGCGTGCATATATGGTAAGAACACAGGAAGCAAACGGCACTCAAGCAGGCAGTGTTCGAGAAGTGACATGTAGTATGAAGTAGTATGGAAATGAAGCAAGTCAGTTGCTTTGCTGTTGCAGTGATAAAACATCACGGCCAAGGCAACTTACAGAAAAGTTGATTGGGGCTCATGGTTCCAGAGTCCATGATGGGGATAGAATGGCAGCAGGAGCAGGAAGCCAAGGGACCAAACAGAACCTGCCGAAAGCTTATCATCGGCTTTGTAAGAAAGGAGCCTTACCAGAACAGGGCAGGAGATGGAGTTCCCAAGCCTGATTCTGAGTAGCATGTGCAGTGTGCAGCAGCAGTGAGCAGTGTGTGTGTGTGTGCAGTGTGCAGTGGCAGTGAGAAGTGTGTGCAATGTGTAGCAGCAGTGAGCAGTGTGGGTGCAGTGTACAGCAGCAGTGAGCAGTGTGGGTGCAGTGTGCAGCAGCAGTGAGGAATGTGTGTGCAGCGTGCAGCAGCAGTGAGCAGTGTGGGTGCAGTGGGCAGCAGCAGTGAGGAATGTGTGTGCAGCATGCAGCAGCAGTGAGCAGTGTGTGTGCAGTGTGCAGTGGCAGTGAGCAGTGTGTGTGCAGTGTGCAGCAGCAGTGAGCAGTGTGGGTGCAGTGGGCAGCAGCAGTGAGGAATGTGTGTGCAGCATGCAGCAGCAGTGAGCAGTGTGTGTGCAGTGTGCAGTGGCAGTGAGCAGTGTGTGTGTAGTGTGCAGCAGCCATGAGGAATATGTGTACAGTGTGCATGGCAGTGAGCAATGTGTGTGCAGTGTGCAGCAGCAGTGAGCAGTGTGTGTGCAGTGTGCAGCAGCCGTGAGGAATGTGTGTGCAGTGTGCAGCAGCAGTGAGCAGTGTGGGTGCAGTGTGCAGCAGCAGTGAGCAGTGCGTGTACAGTGTGCAGTGGCAGTGAGCAGTGTGTGTGCAGTGTGCAGCAGCCGTGAGGAATGTGTGTGCAGTGTGCAGTGGCAGTGAGCAGTGTGTGTGCAGTGTGCAGCAGCAGGGAGCATTGTGCATGCAGTGTACAGTAGCCTTGCACAAAGACAGCCCTAGTTAAGTCCAGAATGAGCTGCCTGTTAATGCTTGCTAATGTTTGGGAAGAAAGCCAAAATAATCCAATGGGAGAAGAGTCACATTTTAATCACACAGAGCTACAGAATTCAGGTTTTTATGGGCAAAAGAATAAAGTTGGGTTTATTGCTTACAGTAAATTAATATTTAGTTCAGAATGTATTGCAGAGCATCAGAGCTAGATCATAAAAGTTGTAGAATAAAACATACTAATAAGTCTTGATTTTGAAGTTAGATATGACAAAAAGAAAGAAAACAAGAATGGGAATTCATCAAAATTTAAAACTTTTATTCTTCAAAGTGCATATTTAAGAAAGTGGGAAAAAAGTCATCAGTAAGATACTTGCACATCATGGATTTGATCAATGGCTAGTATCCAGAACACAGACAAAACATAACTCAACAGGAAAAAGATAAATATTTGAAGATTTGAGTTGTGGAATATTTAAATGGGGGCAGAGCAACCAAGAAGCAGGAAGGAAGTATAAAATCTAGGGATAGGTTAAAAAAAACCTACTGGAAACCTGGTGTTTAATAAGCTTATTAAAACATAACTTTTAAAAGAGTTTGAGAGGAGGTCCCCTGCATGGGTAGACACTATTTCTCCCAGAAGCCATAGGCTATTAAATGAAAATCCCAGTGTCAGGTGCGGGATGCCTCTCCAAAAGTCTTTGGGGTAGGAAGACCCCTGATGTCCCCTAAACAGTACATATCATATTGTCTTTACTCTTGGCCCATTAGAAGATGATGGTGAAACCCTATTGCTGAAGATATTAACCACACACTGCATACAGAGCAGAGAAATCAAGCTAAAACTGAACTGGAAGCTTTTCCCACGCTGACTAGCTTCCAAAAGTGTTTATAGTGCCAAAGGTCCTATAAGCTGCTAGGGGTGCCAAAAGGTCCTATATAGGCTACTAGGGGTTAGGAAAGCCATCAATAGTTTTACCTAGCTGTGGGCTGGTCACATGACCATAACATGAGACACCAGGACGACAATGGCTCTTACAAAGCTACAATCCCAACCTGCTAGGAAAGATACGCCCATTGGTGCACCGGTGGCATGGTTAGGAGGAGGTTAACCAACTACTTTATGATTGGACAAGAGGGAATCCAAGCCTGATACTGTAAGCATGAACCCTGGCAGGGAGATCATGGGCCTTACAGGGAAACCTACTAGTGTTGTTATGCTAAATGGATAAGTTGTCAAAGTGCCTTTTAAACAGTACTGCTCATACTTATGTATTGATACTGTTCTCAACCTCCATCATGGAAACTCTTTATAGCCGAGAGAGGCTGTCAACGCATGCTCCTAATTGGTCAAAGTGGCAAGAACAAACAGTGGTAGACTCCTGGGCTTTAAATGGGACATTAGTATCAACTGTCCAAGGATTAGGGAATATTTCAGATGACGTGGTAGAAAGAATATAATCACCAGAAGTTTAACGTTAATGTTCGGATTTCTGTTGCTATGAGGAGACACCATGATCATGACAGCTCTTACAAAGGAAATCATTTAATCGAGGCTGGCTTACATCTTCAGAGGTTTAGTCCCTTATAATCCTGGTGAGAAGCATGGTGACATACAGGCAGACATTATGCTGGAGAAGGAGCTGAGATGTCTACATCTTGATCTGCAGGCAGCACAGGGAGACTGTGAGCCACACTGGGCATAACTTGAGCATCTGAGACCTCAGAGTCTGCCCCCTTAGTGACACACTTCCTCCAACAAGACCACACCCACTGCAACAAAGCCTTGCCTCCTAATACTGCCACGCTCTATGGGCCTATGGTGCGGGGGTGGGGGGCATTTTCTTTCAAGGCACCATAGACATTTTCTGGGTAGGACATGGCCATTTGCAGACAGGAAGTCACTGCAACATGTCTTGCACGTGACCTGTAGAAGATTGGATCCTGTTGTAGTAAATACTTAATCTCAGGCAGGAGTTTCTACCCTGCCTTAGATCATCCAGTTCCCAGATAAAAGACACAAAATGTTTATACTTACAATAAGCCTTGGTCAGCAACTGAGCTGGGCAGATATCTGCCCTCTACGCTATTATGTCTATGTCCCTGCCAATATCACCAAGATAGGACTTGCCATGTTCTGTCTAGGCCACTCTTACTCCGACTGGCCCCCCCTCACAGCCAGTTCTCATGATCCCTTACCCATACCCATGCATTTGCCTCTATTTTCACTCCTCTCCTCCCTTCATGGTTCTCTCTTCAGACCTCAAGCCCTGGGAACTGAAGTCCCACCCATCTCTCTCCTCTGCCCAGCTATAGGCTGTGGGCATCTTTATCCAACCAATAGTTTAAAATTAAAGAAGAAGGTTTCATAGTGTCATTTGGTGTGTAGGGAGATCTTCTGCCCAAGGCAATGGAATCTTGGGGACCAGTGTTTAGCATTGCAATACATAGCAAGAGACCAAACTTCAACAGGATCCTTCAGCCTTTGACCAAGGAAATGGGCGGGTGGGTAGATGGGATGTCATGAAGCTCTGAGGGGCTAGTGTCACTTAATTGTTGTTGAGGGAGGGAGTCAAATTTTCTTCCCTGGTGTAGCCACTGACGAGCAGCCCATGCTCTAATAAATGACCTCTTCATCATGCTCATGCAAGAAACTAGTTAAAATCAATGAGTCCCACACTCACGAAAGACATGGAACCATAGGGAGAAAAGAAAGCATATGGCGGAGTGGGGTGAGAGAAGCTAAAGGAGGCTAAAGATAAATACTACAGTTCATGTATAAAGCTGTCAAAGAATCCCTTTCAAAAACAGAGGAAAGACCGGAATAGACATTCCTCCAGCTCAGATAGGCAACGAGTGTACAGAAGACATTCCACATCATTATTTATTCACTAGGGAGATCCAAATCAATACCATAGTGACATACCATCACATATTCACTAGGACAGCTATATACAGAGAGACATGACACATGACAGACACAGCACAGAGCATTCAGTGTCCTTGTGCATTGACGGTGGGGGTTTTATATGTCATTTTATATGACAGAGCTGCCAAGGATAAGCCAAAGAAAGTTGAAGATATGCATCCTCCCTAGAAGTGTGCACAGATGTTCACAGCAACATGATTGCCTCCAAACTGAAAACAACGCAAATGTTCATCAACGGACAAGCAAATAAATATATTAGACTATAGAACCGCCCAGTGGAGTATTATGTTCCAAAGTCATCACGAGAGGCAAAGCACCTGTTCATGCTGCAGGGTGGATGATTTTTACATCGCTGGCTTGTGTGAGAAGGGCAAGGTATAAAAGGCCACACATGGCACGCGACCTCATTTATATTAAAACTTAGGGACAGGAATTAGATTATGAGGCTGCTGCTTAGTAAATGGACCAGGCAGTGTACTGCATGCTCTAGAGTACGATCGTTACAACAGGGGTGGGGGGGCACTTTTAGTTAAAATCACCATAAAACACACATATCAGAATTTATAGGTTATAAGATAGTGACCAGAGGCATGCCTCCTGCCTGAGATACTTATAACGGCATGAATAAAACGAATGTGAAATGTGAATATGTGTTCAGTCAAAAGAAACTAGGGAATAGAAAGAAAATCCAAAGCTAAGAGGAAAGACCAGAATGATAAACAGAACTTAGTGTGATACAAAGTAAGAGAAACCATAAAACCGGGAAATCCAGAGCAGCAAGGCATGCAAACTACTGGTCAACCCCAGTAGGTGTCCATACAAACACGAGAGAACGTGAGTTGGGGATCATCAAGTAGGGAACCCATGTTCAAGTGGGTTCTAAAACTTACATGAAATGGAATCCCCCAAGGAAGCATCCTTTCTCAAAGTTGAGATAGAATAGTTGTGAGTGAGTTTCTGTCCCTGGGACAGAACATCTGGGCATAACTTCTAAAGAGGGTAGGTTGCTTAGGGCTCATGTTCCCGTGGTGCCAGTTAGTGTTTGGTGGCCTTTCACTTGTGGGCCAATGAGCAGGCAGAAAAATGTGGTGAGGGGTGAATGATGGAGCAAAGCTACTCGTTTCATGGTGTGTGTGTGTGTGTGTGTGTGTGTGTGTGTGTGTGTGTGTGTATGAGTGTGAAAGAGAGACACAGAAAGAAACAGGAGAGAGATGAGGAAGGATAGAAAGAAAGAGGGAGAGAGAGAGAGAGAGAGAGAGAGAGAGAGAGAGAGAGAGAGAGAGATTAGGAGGGAGGAAAGAAGAGAGAGAGAGGAGAGGGAGCCAAAAAAAGATACAGACACACACACACACACACACACACACACAGAGAGAGAGAGAGAGAGAGAGAGAGAGAGAGAGAGAGAGAGGATGATGATGATGGTGGTGGTGGTGGTGATGGTAATGATGATGGTAATGATGGTAAGGAGGGAGGGAGAGACAACAGTCTAATGTCCCTATCAAGCATTTACCTCCAATGACTTCACTTCCTCTACTAGGCCTCACCTCTCAAAGGCTCTACTATCCCCCAATAGTGCTGTAGAGTAGCAATCAAAACTTTAGCCTATGGAGAACATTTAAGATACGAAACCCTAACAGTCTTCAACAGAACCCAGTAGCTGCTCCTTATGAAAACACAAGCTGTGAATCAATGGACTCGGTTTAACATTGTGTGTGAGAACATATTTATACGTTTGGACCCAATACAAAGTTTTATGGTAAACCACTGCAGGCTTTTCCATGGAGGCTGGGAACAGTGGAAGGGTAGCGAGCACCTTCACTGGCATGTAATGCTCTATGGACAATATGAGACATCTTAGACGCAAAACAAGAAACGGCAAATTGGGAGGCATACAAATTTCTGGAAACATTTTAATGGCAAACGCTTATTGATAATTGAGCAGAAATATCTACAATATGTTTGCAGGCGCTGGACTAATTACCCCAATAAGGAGGGAGATAAACAATCAGAAACTTTTGGTGGAAAAAGAAGACCAGAGTAATGGACAGATAAGAGAAACGGTGTCCTTACGACTTGTAAATAGACTGATAAAGAATACACAGCTCATGGAAAGAAGACTCCAAAGCAATACGGAACTTTCACAACATTTCCACTTACCGATCCAGCAAAACTACAGAAGCTTGCAGCACACTGTGGCAAGGCTGTGGGAAAGTAGGGAAAGTAGTGTGCAGTGTTGGCAAGTGACAGAGTAGAAAGAACCTCTAGATGGGATATTTGGACACAACACACAGAATAGTAGATATATAACCTTTGGACCAGCAATCCACTTCTGGTAGTTTTTAGAAAATAAATATTTACTCTTAAGGACTTTAAATAATAGATAGTAGATGTTACACAAAGCTGGTATCTGTCATGGCAAAATACTACAAACAGACAGAATGTGCACCCATTGCTACTGAGGAGCAACTTTCCGCAAATTGAAATATCTCATCCTGGAGGGAGGCTCCTTAAGACTTGAAATGTAAAACAACTCACAAGTTTCAGGAAGTTTCTGAAACTTACTAGATTAATAAGACCACCCAAAGTGTGTGTGTTCAGATGTACACACATACACACACACACACACACACACACACACACACACACACACTACAAATATACAGGCAGTAACAATTGCTGAGAAGAACAGTCAAGCTTCCTGCAAGTTGTATAGAGAGCTCCAAAGTCAAAGCTTTTGTAGATTATGAATCTTGCTGGGTCATCCTTTTGGTGATGATATTACTTTTGTAATCATGATCCTCTAAGTAGCCCTTCACCCACAGTCTAGTTAACTCCAGTAAACTCACTGGTTCAGGAAGCTAAACTTGGGTGACATTTTCTTTGGTTTGTCTTTGGTGTCCTAACTAGGATGAATAGATATTTGTTCACAATCCTCAGGAAAAGTCATACAACAAGAGGAGACTGATTGGACCAGAATGGGAGAGGACTTGTCTTCACAGTGATACAAAGGAAAGAGATTGGTCTTAATTGACAGTGAGTCAGTTTCAGGAACTTCTTGAAACTTGTGAGTTGTTTTATTTCTCAAGTTTTGAGGAGTTTCCCTCTAGGATGATATATTGCTAACAGGCAAAGACAGAATGTGAAAGCTACATAGATTTTGTTATTTTCTGCACAAAAACCACGGGGAGAGGAACACAGTCCTGTGCATGCATTTGTCTCTTTGTGCTAGGCAAGCATTCTACTGCTGACCTACATCCTCAGCATTTTTTACATGAAGAAAACTAGGAAGGAAAATCTTGATCCTCACATAAGAGTGGATCAAGTGAAGCATGCAGTCTTTCCTATTTTAATTTTTGCTTTCTAGGTTGGAATTCTCAAAGAAGTGATGTAAGATCTATGAAGATCAAGCCCAGAACCAAATCCAGCCGAATGCCAGCACAGATCAGGGCAGAGAAGATAACTTGTGTTAGTCCTTGCTGATTGCCGAGGGGACCTGCTAAGTGGTAACCTTGAACAGTATGGAGAGAACTGTTTGCATGTGGGTGGGCCTGAGGTCCAGGCACTGACAAAGCTTGTCACCTCAGGACCTGCCAGCACCCAGCAAAGGCTACTAACTCTAGTCCTCACCTCCCTCCTCTCTCTTCTTCCACAAGCATTCTACACGTCAGGCCTTGAGTTCCATTCTGGCCACAGATAGAAAGGAACAATTCCAGCCTTCCGAGAGCAGGTCCATCTAGCTAGGCAGACAAGCATGGAGAAAACTTTTTCTGGTGGCCTGAGTAGTGGGAAAGGAAATCTAAGGCACGCCAAGAGGTGAGGAAGAAGGTCCTCCTGAGAGGTGAGGAAGAAGGTCCTCTCCCTCCATTCATCTTTACTACGGCAGCTAGAGCTGTCATTCCAGTTTCTTGTAGAGTGGGAGAATTGGTACCACACCCCAAGTGGATATACCACCCATCCCATCTGGCCTGTGGCTAAAACACTTCATCCTTGTCACAGTCGGATCCTTCCCCCAGGATGGAGGATGCAGCTGCCTTGAATGACCATTGTGTTTGGCCAGTCCCAAACCTCTCAGGTACACTCTGTCCTTAGGATTCTCTGGATGACTCCTGGGAGCTGACCGATAGCTGCAGAGGTAGGAGCATCTCCTCCTCAGATGTGCCTACCCCAGGTACCTCTGAGAAGGGGTCCTAAATAGATAATTCAGCCTTGGTCTCTTAGCCATAAAAATATCCGAAGCAAGTAATGATAAAAAAAAAAAATCCCAGCCAGCCCCTAGCCTACTGTCTTTTAACGAATAAAAAGAAAAAAAGGATAGCTTGAAGTGAGTCCTAACTTTCTTCTTTTTGTTCTGGTAGATGGGTCTTTCCTGGAGAGAATCTATCTAGTTCACAGAGAATGAGCTTGGGACAGGCATTTTAAGCCAATCAGTGCTAATTGCTGCTATCTCTTGCTGCTCCAAGATGATTGAGAGGGGGATTGGATTGGCTTCTTGCTGAGAACAATTTTGAGGAGCTTCGTGCTATATTTTAACCTCCGGGCTTTGTCTCAGAGAATCCTTTTGTCCTTAGTGAAATTCTCCAAATGGATGTGGGCTATTTGGACAGACCGTTGCAATACCAGTCTATTCCACACGGTGGCAGACCTTCCCCGGGAAATGTGCTCTTCCGTGGCCATTTCAGACTTAAAGCAGCGTTTCACAGCGTACCTTGACAAATGTCATTTATGTTGACTTGGCTTTGTTAATGTTATCAGAGGGAATAGGGGCTCATACATACTGGTCATGTTTACCACAGTTTTTTTTTTATTTAGAAATAGGAATCAAAACAAATAAACCTTTCAGCATTTCGATTGATGCATATAATGGATCAATCAGAATAGTTAGAGAGGTTTAAGGAAGGGAGGGATGAGAAGAGCAAACTTGGGTAGATAGTCACAGCTGAAGAGCCTCTCGGTGCAGTTCTGTCTTTCACCGTGGTGTGGCTACTATCTCAGTATCTTTCTCTGGTGGGAGGGAGTGCTTTCTCTTGTTGCTCCCTTGGAAATGGCAGGAGAATGATCCTCCCCACTCAGACCTGCGAGCCCTGGCTTCCTTCAGAAAGTGGGGATGCTTCACCCAGTCTTGTGGCTACTTCCCTTCCTAGGTGCTGATGACTGTTCTCAAAAGGCATCTAACAAAAACAAACAACCAATGCACACACACAAAAATGGGATAATCACATTAAAAAAGAAAAAAGCAAAACAAAACAAAACTAAAACTATTTAAGGAGATGCCGGTACTCTCTCCCGAATGTCACTGTTACTAACAATACTTTGATGGCCCAGATACTTATACTTTTTTTTTGCTCTACTTTTTTTTAATCCTAATACATTGATTCGATATTTTATGACACTGATTTGAAACCTCTGTAAATACACCTGACTCCAGGTTTAGAGACGACATGGAACTGGACAAGGGAGGAAGATGTCCTCATACTGAGGAGTCCGGGCCCCTCACTCCCATTCCCTCATCCCTCCCAGCATTTGATCACCTAGTCGAGATCCATCACTGGAGGGAGCCTGGCAGGCACAGTTCTGTTCCTGAACTTTGAGCTGGGTGACTCAGAAAGCCACAGTAGCCTCTCCAAGCAGAGGCAGATGTCACTAAGTGACCAGTAGTCACGTACCCAAAGGGAGACAGATGCAAGGTGCAGCTGGGGAGGAATCTTGTCTGGAAGCAGACAGCATGAACAGATGCCCCTCCCCCTCTCAGTCCTACATGGTAGAGGCAACCAACAGAGCTGCTGGCTTGGGCTCCTGGTAGAACATGGGTCATTTGCTCATAGCTGTAGGATGATGTCACAGGTGAGGCAGGTACAGGATAGAAGGAGGCCTGTCATTGGAGGAGAAGGAAGGATGGGCGGGAGAGAAGTTTGAAGGAAGAGGAGGAGACTAGGGGAGAGAGGAGGAGAAGGAGTGACGGAGAGAGGGGAGAAGCCATGGCAGGTGATGTTAAGATTCTGCTCTGTGTATTTACAGGTTGTTATTAATGTTCTCAAGGGATGGATGGTACCGGGCTTTGTATGTTTAAGTGGGCAATTATGTCTTACCAATTGGATCTAAGATTATTGTGTTGTGTGTTCTTTTATGTGAGGGTTTGAGTGTAGGAAAGTGTGCGGCTGGGCTGTGTTTCCGCCAAGATATCTAGCAGATATCTTGGGGCACCGCAGTGAGGACCTAGCGGGGTAAAAGACACCACTACTCTTTTTTACATTTATATTTTTACAACAACACATAGCCGACTTACTAATCAAACAGCCAGATGTTGATTGCTATAGGCTCCCCCCTCCCTCCCAAAGATTTCTGCAGAACAATAAAGAATGCCACCTTCTCTCAAAGTGCTGGTTGGAGCCATGTATTCAAAGGTAGTTCCCTAGAGTCCATATCTGTTTCGGGAAAAGCTATATCCCAGAGAATGAATACTAGGGATTTTATAGTAGAAACCAGTACCATGTTAAGCATCCTTTTTTACCGGTTCCTGAGGTGCTAGTAATGGGGACTGCAAGTTTACTCTTGCAGGCTCAGTGGCCTCAGGCAGGAGTCCTTGGCTGGTTAAAAGCACACACTGTGCACACCAGACCAACTTGGCCATGACCTCTGAACTTCAGTGGGTGAATACACTGGCAACCATTTTCTTGCTTTCTACACACTTAAAGAACAAACAAACAAACAAACAAACACCTCACATCACTAACTTCTACCCACTTCACAAAGAAGAAACATGGTAGGGGGCAGGCCTTCCTCAGACTCCGACGTCCACATCCAGCCCTCACGCCTAGTGCTGTACACCATGAGTATATCCTGTGCTCTTGGATACAACCACATTCTGCACCCCTTTCTTGTCACATGAGGCCAGGGTTGCAGAACCACCTCCCGTACCGCTCTCCTGGGTTTTTCTATGCAGTCCCCAAGCCTGTCTCATTGCCCTGTATTCCTAAGGGAAATGAATGATTCCAATCCACTTGTGTGATCCCTTACAGACTGACCTTTTTTACCTCACTTTCCCCTTTTATTGAAAATAGATCGTGAGTTCTCCTGGTGTCCTCCATTCCCTCTGACTCGTACAATCTTTCCACCTCCTTTTCGGTGGGATTTCCTGAGCTCTGAGGGGAGGGATTTCATGGAGACATCCCATTTAGACTCTCTTGTCTAGTACTGTCTGGCTGTGGGTCTCTGCTTCTTTCCCATCTGATGTCTGAGAAAGCCTCTCGGATGCCGAATAAGACACTGGTCTATGAGTGTAGCACAATGTCATCAGGAGTCATTTTATTGACTTTCGGTTTTTTTTTGTTTGTTTATCTGTTTTTTTTTTTTTGTTTGTTTTTTTTTTTTTAGGCCAGTAGCATTTGGTTTTACCTTCAGTCTAACTCTGGCTCTTGGTTACCTAAGCAGCATCAGGCATGGGTTCCCTCTTGTGGAGTGGGCGGGCCTTAAGTCAAACCAGTCAGTGGTCATCTCCTCCCACAAGTTCTGTGCCACTGTCACCTAAGCATATTTTACAGGCATGGCAGATTGTAGGTCAGAGGTTTTGTGGCTGGGTTGGTGTTCACATTTCTCTTTCGGTAACCTGCAGAGTACCTTCCCACACCAAAGAGACTAGAAGGAAGGGGTAAAGGCTCCATGTACACCAACCCAACGTCTCCCTGTTCAATGAGTTGTACAGATGTTGTCCCTGCTAGTGACTATGTTCTTAAGCTGGCATCTAGACATCTGGGCTTGGGATGATTATAGGTTTAGGTGCTTGTTCTGGTTTAAATATGCTTGACCCAGGGAGTGGCATTATTAGGAGGTGTAGCCTTGTTGGAATAGGTGTGGCTTTGTTGGAGGCATGGGCTTTAAGACCCTCATCCTAACTCCCTGGAAGCCAGTTTTCTCCTGTTTGTCTTTGGAACAAGATGTAGACCTCTCAGCTCCTTTTGCACCATACCTACCTGGACACTGCCATGCTCCTGCCTTGATGATAATGGACAGAACTTCTGAACCTGTGAGCCAGCCCCAATTAAATGTTGTCCTTATAAGAGTTGCCTTGGTCATGGTGTCTGTTTACAGTAGTAAAACCTTAACTAAGACAGTGCTGATTTCTGGGTTTGTCTTTGTTGGGTGGGTGTTTTTTTCCCTTGGTTTCTGTTTCCTCTTGGGATTTTTTTTCAGAGAGTGTGATTGCTGTGGGTGCCTGTTTTATTGGCCGGCTTAGTCAGTGTGATCACAGGAAATGCCTACTAGTATTGGAGGCTGGGATACTGGAATGATTGGAGGAGGGAAGGTTGGAGGAGCTCCTTTTGATCCATTGGAGATGGGATCAAAGAAGAAAGAGAGACCACTGCAGGATCCCTGCTACAGAGCTAGGAGGAGACTGGGGTGGGGGAATGAATCTCAGGATCAATAGGAGAGACATGGGCCACCTTCAGTCTACTGGGGGGGGGGTTGGGATCCACAGGAGATGAGAAGGGGGAGCAGGGAAGAGGAAGAGGGAAGGCTGCAGCTGGGGTTCTGCTGTAGCACTGGGGATGAGACTAGGAGATTGGATGGGGGCAGAGAGAGTGAAGAGAAAGTCTGAGGGCAGCCTACATGACTTCTTCACCTGTAGAATCAGGAGAAGAACACTACCAACGTCCAAACATTGGTACTGGTCTACAAACACAGTGTTTATTATTTTTGAGTTAGAATCTAAAGTCTCACTGTCACAGTCTCAGGCTTTGGCATCTGACTACAGAGAATAGAACCTGGCATCTGTGTTAGCTTGAACAATCGGTGAGTTCATGAGTTAGAGCTATTTACCGGGATATCTGCTGCAGCAGTTGGGGATGAGGGCAGAGAAGACAAAAAAGGAAAGTTCTGAAATGTCATGGGAGGAGAGAAAGAAGATAACATATCTAAGAAAAAGCCAGTTTAGGGCAGCGACCTCCCAAGCTTCCAGGGTGAGTCTCTCCTTGCTACCATCTACCCAGTCCCTGGCTGCTCCCAGTGAGATTTTTCAGTCATAAGAGGTTATGGGATGGGGTAATTTCACCTGGGGCCTCCACGTTAGCCCCTGCTACCCAGCAGCCTCTCTGGGAGGGAGGCCCTGCCTTATATTGCCAGCTTGTTTGCAAGCTGTATAGTTTGGTTGCTAATATTTCCCATAATAACATGACCAAGACATCACTCACCCTTGAAGCACTGAAGGCCGATGGGAGAATTCCTCTGGTGGGGGATGAGATATTTATTGGCTGACATAAGTGGTGCAGACCGTAGACACTTTATTCCAGGGATGGTTCCACTCCCCGGTTTGATGTATGCATGAAGAACAGGTAAATACTAGGAACCATACAAAGTAAGGTAAGGAGGGGACCACGAGGGGTCCTGGGCAGAGGCAATCATGCATCATGGGATGGGGCACTTGTAGTACCCAGGCCACTTTGGGACAAGTCTAGCGCTGGATGGAAACCCACGCTTAACAGTTCGTGTTGCCACATCCTCTTGGGAGCCAATGCCTTGGAGGGAGCAAGCCACGGGCTTGACCGACAAGCTAGTTAGTTAATCTATTACTGGTCCCTCTTCCTAATGACTTCTCCCCAGCATAAAAAGAATCATATCAGACTCGATCCAAATATTAGGGGACAGGGCTGCAGTAAGCATCTAATTATGCACTGGTTGACCAGATCGAAGTGACACTTCAGAGGCAGGAACGTTGGCTCGGTTCCTGCAGGCAAAGGAAGGGAAACAAGATGGCACTGTCAGAGGCTTGTGACTCCAATCAGCTACTTTGGCCAAGTGATTGAGATATTAGAGGAAAATATTAGAAGCCATGGGGGCCTGAGTAAATGGTAGCAACCCCTAGTATAGGAGGCTTCCTGGGCCTGTGGCCACCTCCGTTACTGACCTCTCTCTAGGGAGCTCACATCCTTTTGATCCTGGGGAGGACCGGAAGCTGTCATCACGGTTTTATTTCTATGAATAAGTCGTCAGCATATCACATTGCTCAGACTGGACACCCCTCCCGTCCCCTGCCTACCTTTCTACTACACAACACAACAATCTTCCTCTTCCTTCCCTGCGCTCCGTTCTTTCCCAGATGCCCATTTTACTGCTGCCAGTGCTGTGAGACCTGTGAGGCAAGCCAAGGGCCTTCTCAGTCAATAGGAGGACTTGTGCCCACCAGCCTTCTCCATGGGCTCCTCGATGGGATCTGTGTTCGTCCCCCACTCTCCTCTCTAATGCTCAAAACCTGGATTGTCCATCAACACCCCCCCCCCCATTACTGAACAAATTCGATTATTCTATACCTACTAATATACTGTGAAAAATACAATTATTTGCATTAGGATACTTTAGAAGGCTAGAATCAAGAAATGTATATGCAATGATAACATAGAATTTATTAGGTGGATCCTAAGGCTGGGTTCACCCCACCACGGCTGTTTGCAGGCCGGGAGAGCTTCAGTCTCAGACACTCGGAGCCACAGAACAACAGAGGCTGATGATGCAGCCACTGTGTGAGGCAGAGAGAGTCTAGCACCTTCCTAGAGAGTCTCTGGTATAACCCTGTGTGTACAGACTGAAGCGTCATGCCTGCAGGCAAGAGCATCAGTGGAGAAAACACCACAGAGCATCCTGTGGTGACAGCTAATCCTTGTTATTGGCTTGACTGGATTCCGAGCCAGGAGGCATGTCTTTGGGGATGTTTCTAGAGTGGTTTAGCTGATGCTGGAAGAGACCCTGAAGGTCAGCATCCCAGCCCCATGGGCTGGAGTCTAGGGCAAACCTGAGAAAGTAAGTTACCTCTAGGATCCATCTCTCCGTGCCAGAGGTGGGTGCAATGTGACCGATGGCCTCATAATCCTTCAGCCATGCCTTGCTCTCAAGAGGATGGCTCCCTAAAATTGTGAGTCAGAGTAATCCTTCCAGTCTGTCTTAATTAGGCTTTCTATTGCATTGATGAAACATTATAACCAAAAAAAAAGAAAAAAGAAAAATCAAGTTGGGGAGGAAAGGGTTTATTCAGCTTACATTGTTGAAGGGAGTCAGGACCGGAACTCAAAGACGGCAGGAAACTGGAGTCTGGAGCTGATGTAGAGGTCGCAGAGAGGGCTTGTTCACCTTGGCTTGCGCAGCCTGCTTTCTTATAGGACCTAAGACCACCAGCCCAGGGATGGTCCCACCCACCATGGGCTGGGCCCTCCCACATCAGGAACTAATTAATACAATGCCTTAGAACGGAATCTTATGGAGGAATTTTCTTAGTTGCGATTCCTTCCTCTCAGATGACTTCAGCTTGGGTCAAGTTGAACTAAAACTGTCCGGCACACATTCTGAAGCTGCTTTCATCATGTATTTTTTCCCTCAGCAATGAGACAAGTAAATAAATACATCCATTTTCACCATTTTGTTTCATCTGGACTCCTGGACTATTGGATGCTGCTGCCCACATCCAGAGTGTGTCTTCCCCCTGTCAGTACATGGACATACAACCCAGTCATCTTTGACGTATGTTTCCCATTGATTCAGTCTATTGACAAATGTTAACCATCGCAATATGTAATTTATTCTAAGCCAATTCTGGTCTCGGTCTAGTTTTAAGTCTTTGAGGACTCAGTGACTTAGAGATTACAACGTATTAATCAGTTGTAGGACTCTTGACTTTCTCTACCCTTTGCTGGGGCTGCACCATTGAGGCTGCAGGGCAGTAGGCAGCAAGCAGCAGGGGCGTGCATGACCTTTGCTTTACTTGCTTTCCTGGTGCTTAACTGAGTACTTATTTAGTGCTTAGCTGAGTACTTAGTGCTTAGCTGAGTACCTGGCACATACAGGGTGCAGTCAGTCACCAGCCTCACTGAGCAAGCAGGAGGGTCAATAAGATTGTTTTCACAATTTAAATCCCTGTGTTGATTAATCAAGATAATGGATTGACAGCCCTGTCTTCAGAAGTAAAGCGCTCAGTGTCTGAGGCATTATATCAAAACAAGGTCCTGGAGCTTGTGCCAGTGACCTAAGACAGGCCTGGGCAGCAGTGGGTGCAATAAGAAACCCAGGGGCAAAGCAAAGAATTAGATTGTTTCAGGAGAGTGTGGTCGTCTCTCTCCTCAGAGAGAGGAGGGCTCCTAGACTGTGCTACTCTTACATAGTCTGACTGCTTTGTCTTTTACTGTGATCCTTCTAGTCACCATGTGAGAGCAAGATACTGGCCCTCTTCATCCTCAGGTATGAGGGATAAGGCTTCTAGCCACTCATTGGCAGGGGCTTGCCCTGTTGAGTTCTGGCCTCCTGATGCTCAGACAGAGGTAGAGAGCAGCCCAGATGCACGAGCAAAGCTGCCAAGCTTTTCTTGCTAAGGGTCAGGCAAGAACGCTGTGTGCTTCCTGGGCTTCCTGGAATGATTCAGCTCCGTTTCAGGTGTAAAGGCAGCCACAGGCAAAGGTAACTGCGAATGCTGCTCTGAGCTTGAGGAACAGGCAGGGAGGGATTTGGCCCACAGCTACATTGTTGCCCTTGTCTCTAGGCTGGTCAGTCAGATGATTTGAGCCTGTGTTTTGTTGTTGTTGTTTGCTTTATTTTTATTTGTTTGCTTGACACAGGGTCTCACTATATTTGGCCTTGAATTTATAGAGTCTCTCCTTCCCAAGAACTAGGATTAAATATGTGTGCTCTTTTTTTTCTCTTTCCTCCTCCTCCCCCTCCCCCTCCTCCTCCTCCTCCTCCTTCTCCTCCCCCTCCCCCTCCTGTTTCTCTCCCTCTCTCCTCCCCCCACTCCTCTCCCTCCCTCCTCCCCTTCTCCCTCTCCCTCCTCTCTCTCCCTCCTCTCCCTCCCTCCTCTCCTTCTTCTGCTCCCTCTCCCTCTCCCTCCTGAAACTTACTATTTAGACCAGGCAGGCCTTGAACTCACAGAGATAAGCTTACCCTTTTCTCCCAAATGCTAGAATTAAGGACATGATATCTGGCTCTGCTTTTGATTTTTAGATTTACTTTTTATTTTTGTGCATATAGATTGTGTGTGTGTGTGTGTGTGTGTGTGTGTGTGTGTGTGTGTGTGTTCCCTTGGAGGACAGAAAATAACTTGTAGGAGTTGGTGCTTACCTTCCACTCTGTTTTGAGGGAGAGACTTTCTTGGTTTTGTTTCACTGTGTACTTCAGCCTAGCTGGCTCTGGGTTTCTGGGCAATTATGTTTCTACCTCACATCTCACAGCAGAAGAGTTGAGAGGACAGATTTACACTATGCTTCTGGCTTTCTGTGTGGTACCTGGTGATCTGAACTCAGGTTGTCAGGCTTGGGTGGTAAAGCATGGTAATCTGCTGAGTCACCTTGTTTCCACTGCTTTGTTCTCTAGCGTTTTACTTCACGGATTTGTAAGGGGCTCAGAAGTCATTGAATTTATGGAATGAATTTTTCTCTCCCCCTCTCTCTAAATATCATATCATATCTATCTATCTATCCATCTATCTATCCATCTATCTATCCATCCATCTATCTATCTATCTATCTATCTCTATCTGGGATCTATTGGAATGACTTACAGGCTGTATCTAAAGGCTAGCTGTGAATGGAAAGACCAAGAATCTAGCAGTTACTCAGTTCTACAATCCTGGCTGTCTCAGCTGTCTTCTGTCTTCTGTATGTGGTGGAATCCCAAAGAAGTAGTCTCCAAGGCCAGGAATGGATGTGCCAACAAGTCAGGAAGCAAAATGCAAACACTTCTTTTTTTTCTATGTCCTTAGGTAAGCTTCCAGCGGAGGGTGTGGTCCAGATTAAAGGTGTGTCTTCTATCCTCAAAGACTGCAAGTGGATTCACCTGCTGCAGAAACTCTCTCACAGGTTTGCCCTCCACTTCTGGATTGGAGTTCATTCCAGATATAGTCAAGCTGACAACCAAGAACATCCATTACACTGCATAACCCACCCTGGTCCATCTGTAACTCCCATCCTTCTGCCTCTGCGTCTCTACTGCTGACTATGTCATCAGCTTCCAACCCAATTTTGATGTGTTTCTATTTTCTGAGTTCTATGAGCTGTTGCTTCAGTCTGGTCACTGTGATCCATGGCCATACTTTCTGCTGGACTATATAGCTCTTAGTGACTCTTCCATAGGTACACAGGGAAACCAAGAAGAGAGAGAGAGGAGAGAGAGATCAGGCAAGGGGCCAATGACAAGAGAGAGGCCAGAGTTATGCACGAGAAGATTCTGAAACAACTGTGTGGGATGGATTGAGGAGAAAGGGGAAGAGAGGACAGGGAAAGGAGGAAGGGACAGGGGAGGAGAGAAGTTTATTCTAACATTTTGATAAGCTCTGCTGCTGAAACTTCTTAGCGCCTCCCCACCATCAAGCCCGCGGAGCAGTTTCATTGCTCCTTGGAGAGATTTAGAGTCCAGGCTGGCTTCCGTGTCTTAAGAGACCAGGTGAAATCTCTTTGAACTTTGTCTGGAAGTCCCCTGAAGCACACTCCACGATCCCTTCAGGAAGCCCTCTTCTTGTTCACTAGGCTGACTGCTGGGTCCTCTTTCTTCCCACTCTCATGGGTTTGTGGAATTGAAGAACTGGATCTAAGCTTAGTGGTTTTACTGGCAGGACATCAGCCACCTTCCTGCTTCTTCTGCCAGCATGGCACCCAGGAGGCTGTCCCTGAGCTTACTGAACCATTTTCCAATTTTCACTCTAAGAAGAAAAGGTGAAACACAGGCAAAGAACCCCGTTTTGCCCACTCATTAGGGCTCCGGCTTCTCCCACCTTCTTCTGACCCATCTACACTGCAGTCAAGAAGCTGCCTTAGTTCAGATGCACGGCAAGGACAGTGGGCCCCCAACAGGCCTGTGGACAGAGACCGAAGAGCTCTTTAGGACAGATGATCAGCCGACATCTGCTGCGCAAGGGGCCCCACCTCTCAGCCTCCAGGTGGCGCTGTGGAACAGAAACGTCCAGGTCAGTATTCTGCCCGTTCAAGCCCTGGTGGGGGCACGGTGGCTATTCTTCCTATAGCTTTAAAAAGGCAAACATGGAATCAAAACAAGAGATGGAGGAGATCTAATTAGGAGTTCATAAAGCATGGCTGCTATCTCCATTATCAGAATAGAGCGAGACTGCTGTTTTCTTTCTACTCTGTCACTGATAGAAATGAGTTTTTAATTCTCCCTTTTGTGAAGAGCAGGTTATCGCACTCTATTCATTAAGTGATTCCAGGCTCTGCACTGGAGCTTAACGTTGGCTTAAATTAGCAGGCTCTGCCTCTGACATCCTTAGAGGGGCAGAAATAAGGAGGCCAGAGAGGGGTAACAAACCCTCTTATGTACCTATCGGGTCTGGATTTGGGTGCTGAAAGATGCAGACATGACCTTGGACAGACTGGAGGTGAATGCTGGAGCCCGGAGTGGAAGGGTCTCCTGCTGTGCCTTAGGTGGCCTCCCGTTTCCTCAAAGTAGAATCTTTCTTCTTACTTCTTCTTCCACAGGGCGCTATGGGACTTGCTGTCTGGAGGTCTCTGCCTTGTCCTGCTCTGCTTCTGCTCTTCTCCAAGTTCACACCCTTCTCTACCTGTCTGCATCCACCCAGCCCTCTCAAGATCCAGCTCCCGGGTCCTCTAGGACAGTGGGTCTCAACCTGGGGGTTGAACGACCCTTTCACAGGGGTCACTTAAGACCACCAGAAAACACAGATCTTTATATTACAATGCATAACAGTAGGCAAATTACAGTTATGAAGTAGCAATGAAGTCATTTTATGATTAGGGTCACTGCACCATGAGAAACTACTTCACGGTCACAGCGTCAGGAAGGTTGAGAACCATAGTTCTAGGAGGACCACACCCACTCCCTACAACCATTAGACTTTCCTCTTGGATTTCTCTTAGCTGTTTTTCAAGGGAACCAGGTCCAAGTAAGAAGGGAAAGCGAACTATGCTGGCATTTAAGAGGGAAGTAAGTGATCGTGTTCTGTTCAGCCAGTCTCTGGGCCTGGGATTCGGCTTCTCGGTAAGGCAGTGCTCGGTAGCTTCTGTCTGGTCCTGCAGAGTGGCCCTTCTACACTCCTTGATCAACCTTTACCCTCATTTGCTGGTTCACTGAATTCGTGTTTTGCAGTCTTAGGGATGGAAGCCAGGCCATTTCACACGATAGCTTATACTTTACCAGCGAGCTAACATGCCCAGCCATACCCACCGTGTGATGTAGTCACAAGCCTGGGGCACTGTTGACTTTCACTGACCTGGGCAGATCTGTGTTTGTGAGACCTAGGATCTGAGGACCTGAAAGAATGGGGCAGACTATAGTCTGACGCTATCAACAGTACTTTTATGCATGAATGCAACAAAGGAAGCAATCGTCCAAGGAAGGTTGCTTGCGATCAGGAAAACGTGATCAGAAAATACATGTAAATAAATGCCAGTAAGCATATACTAAATACCGACAGAGTAGCCCTTCCCCAGAACTTTCTCAGGACAGATCAGTTTAAACAAAACTGTCTGGAACGTACTATAGATTACATCTGGGAGAGCATGAAAGCAAGGCATGGCCAGGTTCAGGGTACACTGACCAGATTGGGTTCCACAGCTATGGTCTGACATCCAACAATAACAAACCTGTCTTATAAATTGAATGTAAATGTTGGTCACAGTAGGCACAGAATCGCATCCAAGAACAGTGCAGGGGACCAAATGTACCTGAAGTAAAGGCTCTGTGACTTCTGTCCTGGAGCCTCTCTCACAGGTCCCCAGGGCATTGATCACTACGGTCATTCTTTTGACCGTGGTTTGGCAGGGCACACTCAGAAAGTGGAGTGCAGTACAGTGTGACCCATCTCTTTATGGCCAGAGACCTGAAGTGCTGTGAGCTGGTTTTGGTCAAGTCTCTGCAGATCCCCAATTTCCAGCAGTGAAATATCTCAGCGAAAAAGCTGTTTTCGTTTTCCTCCTGTTATTTAGTTCCGTTTCGGTCAGTGTGCATTTTGCATTTGTTTTGGGTGGGGGGAGGACTTGCATAAAAGTGACAGTTGAGGCTGCGACAACTTGGGAGGGAAGGTGAGCTGTCTGGGGAAGGGAGAGAGCCAGGATGAGGCGACTTAGCAGGAGGTTAGAATGTCTCCAGAAGGTCTTGAGTTGGTTGGGGGCAGGGCCAATCCAATTTAAAGATTGCCTAAGGGAGGCGGGGCCTAACTCCAAGATGTTTCAGTTCCCTGAGCGCAAGGACTCAGTGGCTCTGTCAGCCCAAGGGCACTCCTGAAATAATCAGACTGCTAGTGATACACACGGCAGGTGCAGGAGGTGGGAGCTCAGGTAGCAAAGGGACCCACGGGTACAAGAGAGCTGGCAGCGCCGATGAACCCAGAGCTCCGGAGAGCACAATCCTGCTAGCTTACAGATGGGCACATGAAGCCCGGGAGAAGGAAAGCCACTCCTTCCGGACAATGCAGATTGTGAGTGGCAGGGCTGGGAATTTTGAGCAGGCCTCAGTGCTGCACTTCAGACCTTTCCTCTGACATGCGGCCATCTGTTAGCAGGTGCATTCATAGCGGATGTCCACAGGATCGCACTGGATACATTGACTTGGAATGTATGCAGCCGGGTTTCCACAGTGATGATGACACAATGAGAGAACCAAAGCACTTAAGGCCGGGGGATGTGGCTCTGTCAGTAAAGGGCTTGCTATTGCAAGCGGGCAGACTGAAGTTCAATCCACAGAACACATAGAAAAAAAAATCCAGGCTTAGTGCCACTTACATGCAATTCTAATCTCCCAGAAGTAGAAATAGGCAGATTCCTGGTGTTCTCTGGCTAGCCAGCCTAGCCTGCGTGGTAAATTTCAGGCCAGTGAGAAACTCTGTCATAAAAACGAGGTGCACCATACATTGGGGGTTAACCTCCTGCATCTCTGTGCATGCACACACATGTGCATAACACCTTCATTCACAAGTGCTTGTACACACACACACACACACACACACACACACACCCCTTCCCCTCCTCGCACACTCTCCATGAAATCACAAGATCTCCCAGTGTCTGTACAGTCAGAACCTCACAAGACACTAGAAGATGTCAGAAGCTGAACCCACTTTGTTTCAGGTGCCAGGCCTATTTCCTTTACCCTGCTACCTGTCCCCCGGCAATCCTCCCCAGCCCCATTTTCCTGTCCCAAGCTCACTGAGTGATTTTCATGCTTTCCTGTGGATAAACAGTGGTTGAAATGAGAAGAAAACCCAGATCTCAGCCCTGATCCTGAGAGCAAACTTAGTAAAAGGGGCTTATGGGGCTGGAGTAGTCACTCCCCGAAAGTGGTTGTCTTGTACTGCATACAACCACTCCAGCCTTCGAATCTTGAACACCAGCAATACTGAGAAGTATTTCTCTGCTGAGTTTGGCCAATGCCTGGAGGCAGTTACCTCCCCCTTTCCTGCGCTGGATTAGCCTCTCTGGGTCTTCCAAGGGAAAACAAGCTGGGCACACAGAAAGTGACCCTGCCCTGGAATGGTCTCTTCCTTTTGTCAGTCACAGATACCACACTTAAAATGCAAAGGGCTGTCCAGTGCCGAGAGCATCCCTGCTAATGACATTTAAAGGGAGGACTTGGTAGGGAGGAGCCAAGGATAATGTTAGCCGAGGCTAATACCCTACTAAGCTCACTGTCCTTCAGTGCAGAATGAGGCAGACCTGTTTGGGGGAGGGTAGAGCTCTCTCTGAGTCTGTAGACACTGTGTACGATAATTTTAAACTGAAACCCAGGCAAATGGCCCTGCTGACCGGTAGCACCAAGTAGTCAAAGCACCACAGAGCAGTTGTGTTGGTGTCTTTGAGAGATTGCCTACCCCTCCCAGGCAGTAATGTGCCCCACTCTGGGTGCTGGGCAGTGGTCTAATCAGAACTCATGTCCATGGGGTGTGAGATTTGTTTGAGAAGGGTGTTTCTGTAGGAACAGTCTGCTCTTCAGACATTGTAGATTATTATTATTTTCATGTCTTTTTGCTTGTCTGTCTGACTGTCTATCTATCTATCTATCTATCTATCTATCTATCTATCATCTAATATCTATCTATCTATCTATCATCTATTATCTATCTATCATCTATCTATCTATCTATCTATCTATCATCTATTATCTATCTATCATCTATCTATCTATCTATCTATCTATCTATCTATCTATCTATCTATCTACTCTTCTCTCATACATCACATCCCGACCATAATTTCCCTCCCTCCACTCCTTCCAGTCCCCTCCCCGACCTCCCCTGTCTCCTACCCTCAATTCCACTCCTCTTCTCTTTTCCTTCAGAAAAAAGCAGCTCTCCCAGAGATATCAACCAAACATGAGGTAACAAGTTACAATAAGACTAGGCACAAGATGAGACGAGGCAACCCAGGGGGGGAAAGAGTGCCAGGAGCTGGTAAAAGAGTCAGAGACACCCTCCACTCCCACGGTTAGGAGTCCCGTACAAACACTAAGCTACACAACCCTAATACTTAACCACATTCGCAGCAGCTTTATCCACAACAGCCAGAAACTAAACACAGCTTAGATGTTTCTCGACAGAGAAATGGATAAAGAAGATGTGGTATGCTTACACCGTGGAGTATTACTCAGCTTTTTTTTTTTTAATGACATCATGAAATTTGCAAGCAAATGGATGGAACTAGAAAAAAAAATCATCCCAAGTGAGGCAACCCCGAGTCTGAAAGACAAACATGGTATTTATTCACTTATAAATGGATGTTCGCTGTGAAGTATAACCATGCTACAATCCAGAGACCTAGAGAGGCTCAGTGACTAGAAGAGCTCAAGTGGGGAAACATGGGTATTCCTGGGAAGAGGAAATAGATTTTTGGGGTGATCTGGAGGTGGAGGGAGAGAGTGCCAAGAGTTACTATCATCATCACCACCATCACCATCACAGACATCATCATTATCATCACCATCATCATCATCACCACCACCATCATCATCATCATCACCCTACCACCCCCACCACCAATACTACTGTTATTGTTGTATTACTTAGTGAAATTGAGAACATGTCATCCTAGGGTTTAAGAAGCTTAGGACATGTGGGGACTCTACTGGGGACTCGGCAGTCTTGCTGTTGCTGGTGCAGCTCTAGTGTCTGCTTCTGCTGTGGTGATGATTCTTTCATGTTTCCTCTTCCTTTAAACTTAAATGGCCATGGAATTCTTCCGAGTTAAGATGTGCCCGGTATCTGTGCAGCATCGTTTATGTCAACTCGACACAAGCTAATGTATTCTGAGAGGAGGGAACGTCAGTTGAGAAAATGACTCCAGAAAATTAGGCTGCAGGCAAGCCTGGAGGGCATTTTCTTAATTGGTGGTTGATAGGGGAAGAGCTCAGCTCATTTTGGATGAGATGGTGGTCCCGGATTCTATAATAAAGCAGGCTGAATAAGCCATGAAAAACAAGCCATTAAGCTGTACCCTCCATAGCCTCTGCACCAGCTCCTGCCTCCAGGTTTCTGTGTCGGTTCCTGTCTTGACTTTTCTTTGCAGATGAACAGAGCTGTGGAAGTGTAAGCTTTTGGTCACGGTGCTTCATCACAGCCATAGTAACCCTGACTAAGACAGCATCCTTGGGTTGTAGAGAATAGCAGGAGGAATGTGGCTTAGGCTGGTTTGGAGTCTGTCTGAGGACAGGTTAATTTGGTGGGTTCTCCATGCTTAGTAGTTTCTCTCTGTCAGAAAGAAAGGTGATCGTAGCTGTAACGCAGTCTCCTTAGTGTGCTGTAGCTGTGAACAACGGGGGAAGGCGATGTAGCCTCTGCTCTGTAGCTTTTGAGTTTTGCACTCAAAGTGGGTGAAAGAGATCAGCTCTTTCTCCTGGAAGGAAAACAGCTTTGTTAGAAGTCCTGATACCTGGAGACCATTGAGGACGAGAGAGAGCTTCTCTCTCATTTTCACACAGCGTTAAGTGTCTGCTAGTTTTGTGTGCTGCAACTTTGCTGAAAATATTTATCAGCTGTGGAAGTTCTCTGTGGAGTTTTTAGGGTTGTTTACATTTAAAGTCCTATCATCTGAAAATAAAGATACTTTGACTTCTTCCTTTTCTATCTGTAATCGCCTTCAGTTATCTTACTGTCCTAAGATTTCAAATACTATACTGAATATTTATGGAAAGAGTGGACATCTTTGTCTTGTTCTTGATTTTAGCGGAAATGCTTTCATTTTCTCTCTGTTTAGGATAGTGGTTCTCAACCTGTGGTTTCTTGATTCCTTTAGCAAACCTCTATCTTCAAAAATATTTATATTATGATTCATAACAGCAGCAAAATTACAATTATGAGGCAGCAAAAAAAATAATTTTATGACTGGGGATCACCACAACAGGAAGAACTATGTTAATGTGCCAGCATTAGGAAGGTTGAGAACCATCTACTCAGGATAATGTTGGCTGTGGGCTTGCTGTAAACTGCCTTTATTTTGCTGAAGCACTTCCCTTGTCCCTCTGGTTCTCCAGGACTTTCCTTAGGAAGGGAAGCTGGATTTTGTCAAAGGCCCTTTCTAATCTAATTAGATGATTATGTTGCTTCTGTGTTTTTGTCTGTGTGGTGAATCATGTATATTGATCTACATACGTTGAAGCATCATTGAATTTCTGGGGTGAAGCCAACTCCATCACGGTAGATAATCTTTTTGATGGGTTCTTAGATTTAGCTTGTAAGTATTTTACTGATAAATTTTGCAACTTTCTTTTTTTT
Source organism: Rattus norvegicus (assembly GCF_021556685.1). Classification (NCBI taxonomy): domain Eukaryota; kingdom Metazoa; phylum Chordata; class Mammalia; order Rodentia; family Muridae; genus Rattus; species Rattus norvegicus. The sequence goes on along the minus strand of NC_141549.1, from coordinate 76,477,279 downwards.
TGGCAAGGGATGTTGATCTGTAATCTTTTCTCCCTCCTTCCCTCCCCCCTTTCTCTCTCTCTCTCTCTCTCTCTCTCTCTCTCTCTCTCACACACACACACACACACACACACATACACGTGCGCGTGTGCAGTTGTTAGGTCTGTGTGGTTTTGGAGAAAGGTAATAGTGTCTTCATGAAAAGAGTTAAAGAATGTTCCTTCAGTTTCTATTTTGTGAAATTATTTGAGGAACTTTGATGTTCATTCTTCTTTGACGGTCTGGTAGAATTGTGGGCTAAATCCATTTGCCCTTGGGCTAATATTGGTTGGAGATTTTAGTTTCTGCTTCTATTTCACTAGGGTTTATGGGTCTGTTTAAATTGTTTATTTCATCTTGATTTAAGTTTGGTAGGTTGTGTGTGTGTGTGTGTGTGTGTGTGTGTGTGTGTGTGTGTGTACTCACATATATATGTAAAATCAAGAAGTTCATTCATTTGTTCAAGTACAGATTTTTCAAGTATGTCCCTGCAGTTCTCTGGATTCCTTTGTTAACCACGTGATGGCTCTCTTCATTTCTAATTTATAACTTTGGATCTTCTTTTTCTGTACTTTTGTTAATTTGGCTAAGAGTCCATCAATCTTGATTTCTTCAAAGAACCAGCTGTCCTTTTGATTGATTCTTGATTCTTTGTAATTTTTCTGTGGTCTCTATTCCGTTGATTTCAATAATTTCTTCCCAACTACTTCTTTTGATTATTGTTTCTTCTTGTCTTTTTAGAGCAGGTGGTCCTCAGTCTTTAGAAAGGTAGGACTCTTTAACATAGTTCCTCATGTCGTAGTAGCCCTCAACTATAAAATGATTTTCATTGCCATGTCCTAGCTATGATTTTGCTCTGGGGCAGCACCTCGGTTCCCATGACCATTGCAAACATGTGCTTTCCAAACAGCTGCAATCCACAGGTTGAAAACCACAGTTCTAGAGTCTTCTAGTGTGACATTATATTATGAATATTTGATCTCTCCAATTTTTGATGTAGGCACTTAGTGCTACAAACTTGCCTCTTCAAACCACCTTCCCTGCGTCCTGTAGGTTTTAATGTTGTGTTTTTGCTGTTCTATTTCTCTACCCTAGAAGCAAACAGATAGATGGCCTCCAGTCAAAGCCCATCACAGCCAGCACCACAAACAGCCTCACCTGAGCCTCTTTGGTGCCTCTGGGAAAATTCTCAGCAGAAGCCATGAAGGGCAGCATTGTTAGCTATAGAGTGTCTGAGTGCAGAGTAGTTCCTAGCATGGCTTCCGTGTGGACGCTCTCACCACCATTGCATAAGAATCCCCAAACGACCAGCACTATCCAACTTTCCAATGCCTGCCAAGAAGAGAGATGGCAAGATGGCATCTTAGTTGCTCCTCTCTAAGCATCAGTCAACTAGAGCACACCTTTGCTGTACTCTGGGACACAGGAGTGTACAGAAGTTGGATTATCACCTTCTGTAAACTGCTGTTCAAAGCCATTGACCTTTTTCTTTTTTTGGGGGGTTTGGACTTGTGACTTTTTCTTGTTAGCTCTTTGATATTTAGAAGTTCATTTACGATCTTAATTCAATATTAATTGCTTGTCTATTTTAGATTCTATAAGCATCTCCCATTTCATTATTTGCCAAGTAATTTCCATTGCACGAATGGCCCTAACTTTTGATGTCATCAAATCCATTCATTTTCTCCTGTAGCTTGTATCTTGTAGATTTGGGTTAAGAAGTTATTTTCTAGTCTTAGGTTATAATTTTCCACTGTCATTTATATTATAGTTTATCATTTGTATTTCAATACCAAGATATCTGGAATTCATCTTGAGATTTGGAGTTAGGTAAAGACCTAGTATTAATTTTTAATCTAACCGGTCAACGCCCCTAACACCATTTATAAGCATCAGCTGCAGTATGATTTGTGGGAATGCATAACACATATGCACATTCATACACACACACACACACACACACACACACACACACACACACTGCTTTTCTTTCTTTCTTTCTTTGAATTGTTTTGTTTTTGTATGTACTAAACTTTTTAATATCATAGAATGTTTTATTTTGAAATAAAGTCTCATTATGTATTCTAGGATGGTCTTGAACTTGTGATCTTCCTGCCTCTGCCTCCCAAATTGATAGAATGACAGATGTGCACAAATGTCTGGCTTATTATGACTTCATGGTACATTTAGGACAAGTGTTTTCATTTCAAGCTTCATTATCAAAGTTAACAGTTTTCTTGAGCTTTTTTTTCTCTATCTAACTTTTAGTGACAGATAAAATTAGATACATATAAAAATTCATAAAGGATGTGTACAATGCAAATCAAACACACAATTACCCATATACTTACTTCAGTTGATATAATGTAGCAGGTGTGTGATACCCCATTCTTATAGGCTCTCTCTTCAGGGGTGGACTTGGTGGTGGGGTGGACTTGGTGGTGAACTGGATTTTTCAGTTCCTTTTCTTATCCTAAAATTTGTACAAATAAATATACATTATTTATATTAGTATAACACACATTGAATTTACATTTGAATAAATACACACTGTTTACATTAGTATAACACACATTGTTTACATTTGAATAAATACACAGTGTTTACATTAGTATAACATACATTGTTTACATTAGTATAATATACATTGTTTACATTTGAATAAATACACATTGTTTACATTAGTATAACACACATTGTTTACATTTGAATAAACACACATTGTTCACATTAGTATAATATACATTGTCTACATTTGAATAAATACACGTTGTTTACATTAGTATAACATACATTGTTTATATTTGAAAAAATACACATTGTTTACATTAGTATAACACACATTGTTTACATTTGAATAAATATACATTGTTTACATTAGTATAACATACGTTGTCTACATTTGAATAAATACACATAGTTTGCATTTGAATTTTTTATATTTTGCTTTATAGGTTTCATGAAAGTGTGGATCTATTCTCCAGCCTTCTTCCCCACCTCAACATTATATTAGCAATGTTGATCTCTGTTGTTGGATTATTAATTTCCATTGTTTTGTGTTATGCCATTCTGTGAGCATACCATGCCTAACCTGTTGTGCTGTACCTGAATGGCTTACAGGTTTAGCAATTAGTAGTAATGCTGCGATGAATATTCTTGTGTATTTCTTACTCTACTTGTGAACAAGAGTTTCTCTATAATAAAGCTGTTAAATGGCATAAGACCTTTAGTTTAAAAAATTATTGAAGACTTTTAAGAGATATTAATTTTATATATTTTCCCCTATTAGAAAATTATTTCCTGCAGTAGAAATTACACTTAATAAAAATCAAATTTATCCCTTAATTTATTTAAGATCTTGGGACAATTGGTTATCCTTGTTCTGAAGAATAAAATTAGGCTCTTACTCTGCATCATATGCAAAAAACCATCTCCGATGGATAAAAGACATAAAATCTGAATTATGAAAAATTACCAGGAGGAAACAGAGAGGGAAGGGGCCCTGATGCTGGTCTGGACAATGAGTGTTTGAACGTGATCTGAAAAACATGGCCAACACAAGTGATAATGGACAACAGCAATGCAAAGCTTCTGCATGGCCAGAGGAACACTAAACAGAGTGAAGAGAAACCCATGGTTAGGAGAAACAGCCAGCAGTGTGAAGAGACAACTAACAAACTAAATGTCTACCAAACAGCTCACGTCTAAAGCACACAAGGAAATGAAAAGGCTTAACACTAAGGGAGTAATCTTATTTAAAAAGTAGACAAAGGAACGGAATAGATATTTCTCTGAAGAAGATACACAAATGGTTAAAAGTTGCTTTGCATCACTGATTATAAGGGAGATGCAAATTAAAGTTTCAGGGAGACGAGACACCTGTAAGCAGCCACTCAGACCTGCTAGAGTGGCTGTTATTATGCAGAAGATGAAAGATGACAGTGTGCACTCTTGGCAGGGGTGTAAATTAATACAGCCATTATAGGAAAGGCATGAAGGTTCCCTCGGAAATGAAAACATCACTGCCGCCTAGGCTGGGAGCCCACTACTGGGTGCAATTCTGAGGAAAGAAAATCAGAGCTTTGGGGAGATGTTGTCATTTAATGATTTGTTGTGGCACCATTCTCAGAAGTCAAATGACATGGATTCAGACTTTGTGCTCATCAGTGAATGAGTGAATCAAGAAAACATGCTCTACATAGACTTACACTGGGGCTTCATCTCAATCTGTTCTATGGCATAAAACCCATAAATCAGAAATATACTTGATACAGTTGTTATGGTTAACCTTGATTGTCACCCAACATAAACCTAAAACAACTTGGAAGAGAGCCTCAGTGAGCGATTTTTACATTGGGTCTACCCATTGGCCTGTCTGTAGGACAGTCTTGATTGGTTGATTGATGTGGGGAGGCACACCGTAATGTGGACAGCACCTTCTGATAGCTGCACAGATGAACAGATGAGGAAGAAGAAAAGATTTTTGATCATTTGTCTTGGGACAAGTCCGGCATCCCTGTTGCTGATACTACTGACCCTTCCTGGATACCAGAAGCAGCTTCTTCAGGCTTCCAACATGAACTGAAGCAGCTCTCTAGGAGTCCTCCAGGGTTTTGGCACCAGATGGGAACACCTGAGGAACACAGCCTCGAGGACTGAGCAGCTATGGGGTCCTCAGCCTTTCTAGTGGGACAGCCATTGTTGGACAGCACTAACTGCTTCATGTAAGTCAGTCTAATAAACACCCTTTACTATTTACTCAGCCTGTCCATTCTCCTCCAGCTAACCCTAGATAGTGCAACACATGACCTACCAAATATGATGGCCTAATATAATTACTATAATTCAGAACAGGTTGTCTTCCTAACAGAGTAGTGGGTGGTGGGTCTGTGGCTTGCTGCCGCTCTCCAGCATTATAAACCAGTATCACACCTCATTTTCATAGGCTGGGAAGGGGTCCAACTTCAGGACTCAGAGTATGGTTTCTCCTGAATGTGTATCGTTCTCGAACAATTGTGGGATAAAAACTTTACAAGTCTAGCCGCTGTTCGTGGCGGGCTGTCTGTCTGTATAACAGAACCCTATTCATCACTTTAAAAAGGAAATCTTGTCACTTGCAACGACAGAGGACACGATTTTAAGTGAAACAAGCCAGACACAGGAAAGCAATCATCTCACACTCTTACTTAATTGTGGAATCTAAGTAACTTGAACTCGTAGAAATAGACAGTAGGCTGGAATGAGGCTTAGCTGGAGAATTTGGCTAGAGCTCACGAGGCTCTTTGGTTGATCCTCTCTCTCTCTCTCTCTCTCTCTCTCTCTCTCTCATACACACACACACACACACGTCATATACATGTACACTACACACATCCATACACATATGCACATCCATACACAAACACACATACACACATTCACATTCACACCACACATGCTCACACATGCACACATATTCACATATACATGCATGCGCACATACACACATACATAGACATAGACATATACACACCACCAAACATACACATACCACTTACACACACATACACACACACACACACACACACACACTCTTCAGGGAGTGTAATGACAGCTACTATGCTGCTCAAAGGACACAAAATTTCATTCTTATAAGAGTAATAAATCAGGAAATGTAGTGTGCAACATGTAACTAAATTTCATAGTAATGTATTATATTCTGAAAAATTGCCAAAAAGAGTAGATTTTAAATATCCTTATTCTAAAAATCAATATGCACAAGAGGTAATATATGCTAATTAGTTTATTTAGCTATGCTCCAATATTCATATATTTCAAAGATATGCTAGATACACAAGCATATTTGTTGGCTAAAATCGCACAACATATAAAAAATCCCAACCGTACTATACGTTGATGTAAAAACATTTTCAATAAAAATGACTGTTTTCTAAAATGTGAAAAATTAAAGAATGGTATTGTTTCACCCTTTTGAAAACCTCATCGAGAAGAGAGAGGAAGCTCCTTATCTTGTTTCGGGATTATAACTGCTCTTTTGTTGAGGTATACACAGAAAATATGTCCTTACTTGGGTTTGTAGTTAAAAAAAAATGATAGTCTTTTCAAATAATCTAGGCTATTATTCTTTGATTGCACACCAATTTGACAAGTAGTAGTTTCTTAAAGGCTAGTTGCTATGCGGAATCAGAAACCATGTCGGTGACCTTTTCTCTCCGTTAAGATGACGTTTGTTGGTTTATTCTGAGTGAATTATTTGCTTCTGCATGGTTCTGCAGCACCGCGCGCTGGCTGGCCATTTGGGTACCAGTTCTCTGGGATGCAGGGGCGTTACAGATGCTGGTACTTTTGTTCTAACAGATCACGTTCTTCCTCCACAGCGTCCATGATTTCAGCGGAAGAGTCTCTGTTATATGCGAAGTTCCGAAAACTTCCAATTTTTGCTTGAAATACTGTGTTTGGCACCGGCGCCAAATAATGTTCATTTCCCCAAGTCAAAGATTCACTTCATTCATTTTGAGTAAATGTCTATATTAATATTCAAACTCGAATAACGAAAAACTCCATTAGCATCTGTTTTCACATAAGCACGGTGTCTTTGTGTGTGTGTTGCTATGATAAAAACAGCTGAAGGAAGGTTCGTTTTGGCTCACACCCTCCATCATATTAGGGATGGCGGTGAAGCACGTGGTGGTGCAGACTTCTCCCGTGATATCCACCAGGAAGCAAAGAGCATGGCAGGTACCCGGAAGTGACCCACTTCCCTGTCAGTGTTTACCCCACAAAGGCTCGCCCGACTTCAGAACAACACTGAGTTGCTGAATGTATGCCCAACACTCGATCCTGGCTGGGCTTGTGCCTGTTACCCCAGAATTGGGGAACTTGAAGAAGAAGGACTATTATGACTTGGATGTCAGCCTGGGCTACGTAGTCTAGGCCAGTACAGGCTACAGAATAAGACCCGGTTTCAGTCTCTTCCCCTCAAAGAGAAGCCCAAAACGGGATTCCCGTTTTAGAGCAGAGAACACTGCACTCTGCTAGGCTGCTGGGTCAGCTCACACCAGGCACTTGCTCGAGGTCTTCATTCTGTATCTTCTTCCGGTTCCATACAGAGAGCGTTTAAAGTGTGCTCATCAAGGTTTTGATTTTAAAAATCGAATGCATTTCACTGCTTCAGGGGAATTCTCAGGTAATATTGCTTTTCTTTTCCTCTGGCTCATTGTTCTCAAATTCGTGGCAATCCTAATGTCCCTGCCTCTGCGAGTGATGGGATCACCCCTGAGCGACCCCCAGAGTGCAGTGCAGATTTGAAATCCTCCCAAAATTCATGTTCCTGAAGGTGTAATGGGCAGTGTGGTCAGAGGTAGGGCACTTGGAAGACTACGGGATCATAAGATCTAAATCTTACCAGTGGACTCATCCTTCAGGGGACTGACTGAACTTTTAGGGGATGGAATCATCAGAAGGAGGAGCCTTGCTGGGGAAGGCGGAGCCTTGCTGGGGAAGGCGGAGCCTTGCTGGGGAAGGCGGAGCCTTGCTGGGGAAGGCGGAGCCTTGCTGGGGAAGGCGGAGCCTTGCTGGGGAAGGCGGAGCCTTGCTGGGGAAGGCGGAGCCTTGCTGGGGAAGGCGGAGCCTTGCTGGGGAAGGCGGAGCCTTGCTGGGGAAGGCGGAGCCTTGCTGGGGAAGGCGGAGCCTTGCTGGGGAAGGCGGAGCCTTGCTGGGGAAGGCAGACACTGGGGAGGAATGCACACTGAAAATTTGTGTTTTGTCCCTGAGTCTTTCATTCTTTTTCTCTGCTTTTGATTGCCATAAGATGAGCAGATTGTCTTCGCCACAGGGTCCATGCCATCATTTCTGCCCTACCGCAGGCCAGCAACTCAAAGAGTGTCCCCGCACTGAAACCATGTGCCAAAGCAAACCTTTCTTCTTGAGGGTGACTTTTCTCAGGAATTTTGTCACAGCAATGGGGACCTCACCATCGCAGGATACAGTGGCAAACAATATGTCAGGTACTGTTTGGCCCAGTGCAAGAGAAGCAGGTTACACCTAAACCTTCTAGAGGTAACAGTTTGGGACTGTTTGGGACACTGGAGGGACCTCAGTTCCTGGAGGGTGGCTCACACAGAACACAGCTGCTCTCCGGACCTGGGTACGGTCTTTAGGTTTCCTACGTGGTATCAATTCCTTTGCTTTCAGAGTTGTAACAATTACCCAAAGCTGAGAGGAAGGAATAGGTCTCTGCTTCTCCTGACTTATAGTCTCGCTTCAGCTCAGGATGACCATGCGTGTTTTAAACGGTGCTCCACCCCTCCTACCCTGTCCCAGAAGCTTATCTGTGACTCCTCCCATTGGGTATTTCAGGGTCTTGTCTGATTTCGTACTTAGTTTTTGCTTTCTGCTGTTGTTCCCTGGCATTCCCTGCATACCGTAGATTTCTTCGTTGATATTGTCTGTCTGGAACCCCTTCCTTTTGTTTCATATCCTCTTTAGCCCAAGGGTTTACCGTATCTCTGTCCCAAAATTTTATATTTTCAAGAATTTGTCTCCAGTTCCTATGTCCACGGCTTTTGTTTGGCAAGGTTCCCAGTCACTCTTCTCTCTTGTAAGCCTATCGCAGCTGCGGAGGGTGCTGTGTCCCTCACCAGCGGGCATGCGCACAGAGCAGGGAGAGGGGAGTAAACTCACACTGTGGCTCTTTCCCGCCAACAGTTTGTTCTGGGGTTTGCTTCGGCTCCATTGTGTAGATTACTTTGTGGACATGACGGGGAAGGGAGAGAAAGGAGAGACTTCAGTGGAGGGAAAGTGGAAGGGTTTTCTAGTAGTTGGGCAGGGGAGGTGGCTGCAGGGTGTGTGGATGGTGATAACCAGCAGGTACTGCTATGGGGGCTCCTGGCAGTGGGTGGGGCCTCTTCACAAGTCAGGCAATTCCTGCCTCAACAGACTTCCATGTCCAAGGACAGACTGGGGAATGGAAATTGCAATCTGCAAGGCTCTACAGGTCTCCAGCAACCGTGGCAAGTGTGGGTGCCAGCGCCTTCTGTGACTTAATGGAAACTTGCGAACTACCTCCCAGGCACACGGTGAATATGAGCTCTCTGAAATATGACTCCTGAGAGTGGGAGGGGTGAAGTGGTCACACGCTTGCCATCCAGGAGTGAGGAGAGCTTAAAATGTCAGAGCCAGAGGTGGTAGGCGAACACGAGGAAAGGGCGTCTTCCAGTCACAGCAGGGCAGCTGCACATCTGAACCCACGGCAATTATGACAGCACGCACAAGTCCTTATGCAAGATCAAGGCAGACCAAATTCAGCTTAGAGAGAAGAGCTCGCCATCAAGTCCCGCCCCTAGCAAAGGAATGATTGACAGTTGCTAGCTACTGGGAGAGGGACGTCAGTTTTCTTTTAAGAGTGTAGCCCCTGGTCCAAATACTCCAGTGGAAGGTCACACATCCAAGAATACATGAGCAGTGCAAATTGGAATTAATGGGTTAAAAAAGAAAAAAAGACCACAGAGCTGGTAGGGTACAGAAGGGAGGAGTGGGGGAAGGCTAAATATGATCAAAACATGCTGCACACAGTTTTCAAAGAACTAATTTAAAAAGAGGATAAAAAAATTGATATTTCTCGCATACAAATCTGGGAACTGATATATTTTTTCCTGCCTGCTAAAAATCAAAGCTTTGATTGTATTCCTTGTAAATTAATAATGATTGTTTTATTGTGCAGAGAGGACCAGCTCCCTCTCTGGCTCTGATCCAAACTTGCTACCTTGAAAAATAACAGATCCATAATTAAATTAAACACTGAGCTTGGCGATGTCCTTGAGGCCCGGGGAACCCGTGTTTGGACATGCGCAAGTTACCCTGATGCCCGGGCTATGCCCATTTTTGCTGCATTTCTCCGGAGAAGTTGATGCATTTTGTGTTTCATCCAAGGCTTAAACCCATTGTTTAGATAATCTCAGTTGTCATGATGACTAAGCAAGAGAAATGAGAGGCTTCAGTGGGAAGACAGAGGTGGAGTGATGGGATTTCCGCTGGTCCTGCTCTGATAGAGGTGTGCAGGGTCGAAGATCATGCTAACAGCTCACCCCTCTGAAAGTTGAGGCTCTACTAATGATACATCGTGCCACCAGGGAAGACCATGTAATCAGAAACGTTAGGAAGTTGACCAAAGAAAGGTGAAAAGAGTTGTTCTGATATCAAAAGGCACACTCTGGAGAAGGCTGGCTCTTCGAAGGAGGACAGATCACTCTGGGCCGCCAGTCGCAGTGTTAGAAGGAGCTTCTGGAGAGAAGGGCAGGGATGGAGTTTTCCTTGCAGGGTTTTTAAATGGGAGATGGTGTGCTTAGTAAGTGGACTGAGAGGACATGCACTGGGGCTGTGGAGACAGCGAGAGATGTTTGAACAATCCAGCCTCATCCACCCGATAGGGCGGTGCTTCGAGAGATACTCTCGATGGCCCCAGGATCTTGAATCTGTGCTTTATTTGTTGGTTTCTTGACGATGTGGCTGGTGCTGTCATCTTAGATATTTTACAGTTTGCTGTAATTGCACTGACAATACCCGAGGGAAAGTCAGCTAGAGTCCCACCACCACCACCACCACACACACACACACACACACACACACACACACACACACAAATATACTCACACAGATACATCTCTCTCTCTCTTTCTCTCTCTCTCTCTCCACACACACACACACACACACACAAATATACTCACACAGATACATCTCTCTCTCTCTCTCTCCACACACACACACACACACACACACACACACACACAAATATACTCACACAGATACATTTCTCTCTCTCTACACACACACACAGACACAGACACAGACACAGACACACACACAGACACACACACAGATACATTTCTCTCTCTCTACACACACACACACAGACACACACACACTCACTCACACAGATACATCTCTCTCTCTCTCTCTCTCTCTCTCTCTCTCTCCATACACACACACACACACACAGACACACACAGATACATCTCTCTCTCTCTCTCTCTCTCTCTCTCTCTACACACACACACACACACAGACACACACACTCACTCACACAGATACATTTCTCTCTCTCTCTTTCTCTACACACACACAGACACACACACACACACTCACACAGATACATTTCTCTCTCTCTCTTTCTCTACACACACACACACACACAGACACACACAGACACACACACACTCACTCACACAGATACATTTCTCTCTCTCTTTCTCCCACACACACACACAGACACACATACACACAGACACACACACACAGACACACACACAGACACACACACACAGAGGGAGGGAGAGAGAGAGAGAGAGAGAGAGAGGGAGAGAGAGAGAGAGAGAGAGAGAGAGAGAGAGAGAGAGAGCTGGAGATCCAAAGGAAGAAAGCCAGCATGTGGTGTATTTAGTCTGCAGAGGCCAAGCCTGTGCCAAGGATACTAGAATATGCAAGTTACTCTCTTCACTGACTGAAGGATAAACGAAACACCCTGGATGTCAGAGCTGCTATCTAAGGTCAGGGGAAGGTCAGGGACCCTCTCTGACTCAGAAAATCATCTGTCATCGTCAGGGAATGAGGCAGATGCAGCAAAGTCAGCTGCCTAGACCCCCTCCCTGCCTGCCTGTCTTGGCTCCTGCTGAGATCTTGCCATGAGACTCGCTACTTGGACCACCTTGCTTCCAGCCTCTGGCTTTCGTCTTTCTCTCGCCTGCTGTCCCAGCATCTAGGGTGGCACCTGGCAGCTTTGGGCAATGACGGATTTTTGGGTGAATTAGAAGCCTCAGAGCAAGTTGGCGCCATTTCTGCAGATGTGCCCTCCGGGCTCTCTTCACACTCCTGCTCTTCAACTCACTGTGCCTAGATGCTTCCCACAGCCCTAAAGGGACTCACGCTTCCCTCCTGTGAAGATGGAGCTGCCTTCCAGCTCTCTTCTGTGTATTTAGTCAGTGTTCCTCATCGTCTGCTTTCATTGTGCTCCGCTTCCCTCCCTGTGCAGAGAGGACCATCACCAACCCACAAGTGTCCGAGAGCCCAGGGTCTAACTGGATGTTCTCGGCTAGCCTGGACCTTGTTATACAGCTCATGCTGGCTTTGAACTTACCGAGATCTGCCTGCCTCTGCCTCCTCCAGCTGAGACTGAAGGTGTGAGACACCATGCGTTTTATCTATTAGGTTAGCTAATGCAGGTTCCTGTTCAAAGTGCTTTCCTGGGGGAAGGAAACATTAGACCTTGCCGCTCCCTCCTAGTTGTCAGAGTAGCATGGCTTCCTCTGCTCTAGCCGCGGGCTTTACGTCAGCTTCTTTATTTGGGCTCCACCTCCAGTCCATTCTCTTCCCATCCTCTCCTCCCTGAGGGGTTAACCATGACCCGAACGATAAAGGCAACTGCATTTTCGTCACGAACCGCACTCCTGTTCCAAACTCCAGACTGTGGGTCACCGAACTCCACTTGACCAGTCCCAGAGACCTGGAGATAGGACCAGACAACTCCAAACCCCTTTGTGGGTTGAATTTATCTCCTCAGACTATCTGCGCTCCAATTCTCTCAGCCAGGACATGTGTGATGGAGTGGATTTAATATGGAAAACTGGCTAAAGGGCACCATCAAAGAGGGGGTATTCAGACAACAGTAGGAGATAGCCTCCTGTCAGAGGCTGGCAGAAGTTGACTGAGGTTGGACCCAGAAGCTCAGAGGAAGGGTTGGCAGAAGCAAGACTCAGACCAGGGCAAGAGAACACAGTCAGAGCACAGTGTGCTACCCACACCTCAGGAGACTGAGGCCCAGTGTTAGCCATGTTGTGTCAGCGAGACAAACTCCTGACAGAACAACGAGGAAATGAAGATTTCTTTTTGTTGACAGTTTCAGGGCCTGTATGTATTCCAGCACAAGGCGAAGCACCGTGGCTCTGTGGCTACCGAAGTGAATGTTGGATGCTCCACAGAGGGTGAAGGCAGACAGAAATAACCTCTAAGGGTTCATATCTGGTGATCCATGTCCACCAGCTACACCTCACCTTGGAAATGTGGAACACCTTTTAGAATAGTCCCACCAGCCAGGGCTGAAACCAAGCCCTGTGACTGACGGCACAGATTCAAACTCTGACAAGGGAAAGGGTTCTCGGAGGGCTACTGGCTGGCTGATGTAGGTTCTGGAAATCTGCTTAGGGCTGGTGCTAGGGTAGTGGTTCTCAGCTTTCCTAATGGTGTTGCTCCTGTTTAATAGTTCCTCATGTGGTGACCCTCCAACCATAAAATTATTTCATTGGTACTTCATAACTGTAACTTTGCTACTGTTATGGAAGACAATGTAGATGTCTGTGTTTCTCCCTGTGTTTGGGGGCATAAGTGAGCCCTATGAAATGGGTTGGGACTCACAGGTTGAGAACTGCCCTGTAAGACACTGGAACCTTGCCTGCTTGGCCCACCACTATTGCTGGCTTGGTTGGGAAGGCCACCTCCTTCTTCTGCCTCCCTCTAGTGTCCACTGGTGGTAGAACAGGGACATCCCTGGGGGAGGAAAAACAAAATAAAACAAAACAAAAAACAAAAACAAAACAGCATTTTTTTTTCTTCAGAATTTAAAGAACAGAATTGGTGCTGAGTCTAGAGAGAGCACTCCCTCCTCTAATCTGGGAAGTGGAGTCTTGTCTGTAACATTCTGCCGTCAAGGGCTACTTCAGCTCTTACTATCATAAAGCAAAATAGCCATTTTTTTCCTGTTTTTTTTTTTTTTTTTTTTAAACCTGGTCCTTTTGACTTTTCTTCTCTTGAAGCCACTCTTTTGAGCTTGGCCTTGCTTCTCGTCAATACTGATCACTAGTGGGCCTTCCCTCATCGGGGGGGTAAAGAGTTGAGGACGGCGTTTTAAGCGGCCATCTCTTTGCTTTTGCCTTGCCCTCAACCATTCTCTGCCTTGTACCTAAAACTCCATCCACACAGAACCACAGGTGGTTACACTGAAGCACTCGGTCATGCTACCAACCACGTCCCTAAAGAGTGTCCTTCCTTTAAACACTTTCTGCCACTACATGTCCTTGCCAATGGCTCCCTCTCAGTGGCAGCTGTCGTCCTGTGTTCTGAGGTTCCAGGTCTCTCCAGGCAAAACCAATCATTCAATTCTTTGTCTTTGTCACGTTATTTAGCCCACTGAGTTCAGACAGGAGCTGGGATTAGATTCAGCAGTAAGTACATGAAACCAGAAGGCACGCCTGTTCAGGGACTGGAGGGGGATCCCCCTTGTTTGTTACTTTTCTTCAGAGGTGCACAACTGCCATTCCAGGGTTCAATATGGACTCCCGAGCTCAGCACGCTAGCTGGGGTCATACCCAGTGGGTGGAGAATGAGCGTGTTTCTCTGTGATTGAACACCTCAACCAAAAGTGTCTTCGGGAAAAGGGGTTCTATTTTGCTACAATTCACCCTCTAGGAACCCAGGGCAAGAAGTCAAGTCAGGAAATGAAGCAGAGACAATGGAGGAATGCTACTTACTAGAATCTTCCCCATGCCTCCCTCAGCCTGCTTTCTTCAGCAATGCAGGACTCCCTGCCCAGGGGTGGCATCACCCACAGTGGGCTGGGCCCTCCCCCATCAGTCATTAATCACAAAACAAATTTCCACAGTCGAGCTCATATGCCAGTCTGAGGGAGGCACTTCTTAAACCGAGGCTCCTTTCCCTAGGTGACTCAGGCGCGTGTCAAGTTGACTAAAACTAGCTGTCCTAATTTGGGAGGAGACACAGAAGGCTGAAGGGCAAAGCATAAGGCCTCCCTTTCAGCTGAAGGCCACACTGTTATGAGACCAGGACCATCTTCCCGTGTTGGCCATAATGGGTCTCCACACTCCTGGCTTAAATGACCCCACTGGTGGTAAGAGTCTAGAATCCACACTGCCAAGATTCAGGTTTGTAGGGATAGCCCATTCCAGGCCTTCCTCCCAAGTTCTGGCCACCGACAACCCCGGGCAGTCCTGATTTGCACACCTTCACTCCAGTGTCCTCTGTCTATGTGACTTTCTCCTCTGAATGTCTTAACACGGGTGTCCCTCGGGACACCAGTCACTGGAATAAGGCTATCCTACTGGGTTGTAACTTCATCTTAAATAACGGTCTGCAGAGACTCCGTTTCCAAAGGAGTCTCCGTCTGAGGCTCTCGGTGGCAGTGGATAGCGCTGAACTCAGGGTGACGGTCTGATCTGTACTCTTTACCACGAGAGACAGTGTCTGGCCCATAGTAGGAGCCGACAAACCATGCTTAGAATTGAATACAACCTTTTCTGGATTCCAGTGTGTTCGATTTGGGTTCTCTTCAATTACCACTCGCTGCTTACTTTCCCTCACAGGCTGGTTAATCATTTTGTGACATTTTCCCTTAGGGGGTAAAAAGTAGAATCCATTCAGTGTGGGCTGACTTCCTGGCGACATTCGTATTCACTTTGAATTTGGCTTATTATTTTCACAATAAGGCATGGACACGATTTAAAAGTGAAATAAGATTTCAGAAAGTCAGAAAAGGCTACAAGACAACAGAACTATGCTTTTCTGAGCCCCAGTCCACAGACAGGTTCACTGCTCTGGAGTCTGCCATTGGGTCTTTCAGTGTTTAACTGTCCCCCTAGCCACTGCTCTCTGTGAAGCATGGGTTTCAGGCATTGCATGGGACCTACCTATGCTGGCCCAGCCTGTCAGGCTCTCCTCAGCAGCAGCTGGCCTGCACCTATCTAGCTATGAATAAGGCCTCGCTTCGCCGGAGGACTTTCTTTAGAGATACAAGGAGCCAGGTAGAAATGCTAGCTATGTCCCTGGGAGCAGCCTTCAAGCAGATGGGAACTGGTATATAAATTGCATCCTTTTGGCTCCCGAGGAGAGGTAGATCTGAGGCAGGTGCTGTACCATTCCAGGGCTCCTCTTTATAGATTTTGCAACCTGTGAGTTGCCACCCACTTCTAGGTATAGAGTGACCCTTTCCCAGGGGTTATCCAAGACCACCCTGCTATTAGATGCTTACATTATGATTTATGATTCATAACAGTAGCAAAGTTACACTTAGGAAGCAGCAATGAATGTAATTTTATGGTTGGGGTCACCACACTGTGAGGAATTGCATTAAAGGGTCACAGCATTGGAAGGTTGGGAACCATTGTTTTGGTGTGTTCAGACCTACCCCTCTGTAAGTGGTTTCTGATTGATTACGCACCGTTCTTGGCAGAAATACGCATGTTTCGAATCTCTTCTCCGATACCAAGTTTCCCAAAGGAGGCTTTAAAGATACCTTTTATGCGGTAAAATCCACATGGTATAAACTCCTTGGTGGAAACCATTTTCAAAGTATACCTCTCAGTGAAACAAAGGACAGTCACACTTGCTCAACCAGCATCTCCAACGACCGGCCATCTTTGTCATCCAATACCGAAATCCCAGATTCACTAGAAAAACCGTTCTCAACCTTTCTCTGAGTTACCAACCCTGGAACTACATAAATCGGTCCCTGCTTTAACCCTACTCATATCCCAATCACTGAGGGAGAGATACATAGCACAGGGCCATCTTAAGACCGTGCGTTGTGAGCACAGGACTGTCTCCATTCAGTGGGGACATTGGCTTTGAGGGAAATCATTATTTACTGTTGTGGTAATCCATTCATTACTTCATTCAACCAACGTCTATTTATGATTTCCTACGGGACAAGTGATGTGCTGGGTGTCTGTCTTAGCTATGGCTAGACGGGGTTAGGTCAACACAGAATTGAGGAGTCAGAGCCACAGGCTGGAGGCCTAGTCCTTCAGACTCACCGGACAAAGGAAGTCATGTGGAAGCAGAGGCTTGGGTGAGACAAGAGAGGGCCATGCTCTGAGCCCTGCTGCTGCTTTCCAACCCATGAGGTGATGCACTCGAAGGGTTAACAATCTTATTCCTTCCGCCTATGTGTGTATATGTCTCCTTAACTCTCCTCAGTGCGGTTATAGCATACGTCTTAGGTAAGTTAATGGCTGTGATATTATAGGCTTATGCAAACATTGTTTACCGCAAAGCCAGTGGGTGTACTGCAGTTTATATTTTGCTTTTGCTTTTTTTTTCCTTAGAATTATAAATACTTTCATTCCCATAGTTTAGTCAGGAGCGAGATTTAACCGAAGAAAGGGAAACCACCAGACGTTTTCCGTCTTGATTTTGTTTTTAATCCTATTTTTCCCCTCCTGGCGGAACCTTCTGTTTCCTGCTCCCTTCTCAGGCCACAATCTTTATCTTCATTTAAAGCAAAAGAAACCAGGGCCTGGAATAAATAACACGGCCGATAGTTGGTGTCAGTGCGAAAACACAACTCTCTTCTCGAATGGGATAGGGGACAGTTTATTCTAGAGACAAACATGAGTGACCACAGCCTGGAAGCATAAATTTAGGTCACTCCAAATTCTGTGTCTCAATGAAGTAGCAGTTCCATGAAATTTTTATAGCGACAGCACAAAGAACGTCATAAACCAAAGCACTTCAAATACATCGATGGAAACATTAAGCAGACAGCTTAGCTTCGCAGAGAAATCTAAGCCCTCGGAGAGCATTCTCAGATCTTTGATTGGTGGGACTAGAGTTTGTTAATACAGCTCAAAAAAAGTTTTTATTCTGTTAATCGGGATTCTAGGTTTAGCTTTATCTGCTAGTCACAGAATGTTAGGTCTGACACAGAGGTTAGAAAGTAGTGGCCGTCTAGGTGGCTAAACATAGCCCGGGATGAATTGTAATGAGATCTCTCAGAGGCCTCATCAAAACTCACTACAGTCCCTGGGATTTCCGTTAGTCAGCTGGCCTTGGTATGCGTAGGAATTCCTCCCGGAGTCCTCACCCACATTGCTAAGGGACTTGAGGTTGGTTCTCCTTTCTGGAGCTCATCGTGTTTCTACCTACAACTGCTATCATCCAAGCAAGCTCTAGCCCTTTCTGGAACTCGAGGAAGTCAGGAGCAGTGGACACGTGCTGCAATTTGGGGGACTCCAATAACAGGTACAGAATAGGGGGGGGGTCAAAAAAAGCTGAGATTAAGGTATGTCAAGTGTCTTCAAAAAACAAGGTGCCATTGATTGCAAGTGGCCAGAATGGGTTGTGCAGCCAGAGTCGCGGCACCTGGAGAACGCAGCCTCATCAAGCTTTCCTTGCTTCATTGATGCGCCCCACTGATGCGTCCCACTGACGCGCCCCACTGACGCGCCCCACTGACGCGCCCCACTGACGCGCCCCACTGAAGCGCCCCACTGACGCGCCCCGTTAAAGCTCTCTGCTGAGTTTGTTTGACTACGCAGAAGCACAGTCAGACACCTTGCCTTTGTTTCACCATCCATTCTGCTGTATCACGTGACTCACCTCATTCTCAGTCCCCTTGACTGTTGCTCTCCTCAGAGGAGACTTCATAGTCCTCTCAAGAACATCCTCAAACTGCCTTCTCTTGTTTCCCTTTCCCTTGCTGGAAGGTGTGCTCCCTCTGGAGGGAGTGTTCCCTCCTCTGAGAAGCCCTAAGCCGCTTTCCTATCTCTCTCTTCAATATCCTTACATGTGTAAGAAAGCTTTTGGAAGGCATGGCTCTGTAAAACTTACTACTGCCTCTACCACAAACCAGGCATGCAGTCTCTCTCTCTCTCTCTCTCTCTCTCTCTCTCTCTCTCTCTCTCTCTCTCTCTCTCTCTCCCTCTCTCTCTCTCTCTCTCTCTCTCTCTCTCTCTCTCTCTCTCTCTCTTTCTCTCTCAGGTTTTCAAGACAGGGTTTCTCTATGTAGCCCTGGTCATCCTGAAACTCACTCTATAGACCAGGTTGATCTCTAACTCAAAGGTCCACCTGCCTCTGCCTCTGCCTCTCTGCCTCTGCCTCTGCCTCTGCCTCTGCCTCTGCCTCTGCCTCTGCCTCTGCCTCTGCCTCTGCCTCTGCCTCTGCCCCTGCCCCTGCCCCTGCCCCTGCCCCTGCCCCTGCCCCTGCCCCTGCCCCTGCCCCTGCCCCTGCCCCTGCCCCTGCCCCTGCCCCTGCCTCTGCCTCTGCCTGAGTGCTGGGATTAAAGGCGTGTGACACCACCACCCTTCTGCTAAGCATGATCTTCAAATTTATTTTTGGTCAAACGTAAGCACCAATTGTTCACCAAGGCCAGTGACCTCAATGAATTACCCTGCTGGGCATTGCATCTTTCTTCCGCTATAAGGGTCCATCAAGATATTGTAAATATCACGATGTGCTTTCATTCCCAGATACGTGTCACCTTAAATAAACTGACATGTTTATTAGCCTATGAAAGAGAGAACCAGATGGATCCTAGACTTTGCTAAGGCGAGGGAACACATGAAACTAAAGACAAGGCAAGTCCTGGTTAAATAATGCTCCAGGTGCCAATCTTCCCCAGGACGTCCTTATCAATGCAAGTGCCTGAATCAGGCAGGGAAAGCCTGTGATAATGTGTTCAGCTCTGCGCTTTGAAATGATTAGGCATAGAGTGACAGAGGCAGGGGGTCACCGATAATGCGTGCGGTCTTTGCGTTGCAAACTGGGCTCTCTCCTTGGTCTAGCTTTAATATTGTCACTCTGGGCTTTCATTTCTTCTGTGTTAAGAGGTGGCATAGTGAAGGCCAAGCAACCATAATGCAAGAGGCAATCACCTAGGAGACACGTGCCCAAGTGTAGGGCAGAGATCAACTTCCTGTGCCTTATCTGATGTGACAGTTGACAGAGCCACCGAGAACTCCAGGGAAGTCAGGCAAGGCAAACCGCCTGCCCCCTGCCTGGAAATCATGGCAGCTCCTGAACATCTACATTAACCAACCTGAAAGGGCCTCTAACTTCAAGTTCTTTGCCAGTTTCAGCAGAGCCAGGGCCTGATACCGCCTTAGCATGGTGCACATATGTGGATCTCAGCTGTGCGCAGAGAGATGGTACTCCAGGTGCTTTTTACTACGTCAGGATTTCATGCGTGGTCTAAAGATGGCCTCTTCCCAAGACACACGCCAGTTTCTTCCAAAGCAGGGGTAGGGAGACAGGACACACAAGGCTTGGAGGTCTTGCCTCTGACAGGAGAATTTCTTTGTCCTCACAGTATGGCATGAGCTTGCTTCCCCTAAAGCTTATCACATCATATGTCCATTTTATGCTGCTTGTGACTACTATCTACTTCTATGGTGACATCACATACACACGCACGCACACACACACACACACACACACGCACGCACGCACATGCACATTCGTGCACAGACATGCTTCTGAAGCCATAGTTCAGACAAGTGCATAAATACATTCTTTTGTAAAATAAGTTGAAAGACCATTGCTACCACTTTTCTCATGAGAATTTGCAACTTAAACATAAAGGGCCCAGAAAGTGCTTCAATAAAGAGATCCCGAATTGCATTCTGGCTTTCTCTACTCTGTGTTTACACGCCTGCCCTACTTACCCCTCCCCTTCCACATCACAGCTTTTCACTCTGGAGAAACACTGGGCCCCGAGAGTTGACAAATAGGACAATAGGCAGCAAGTGGCTGGATGAGAAAAGTGTCACATCAAGAGGATGTGACAGCTAGCATGGCAAACCTCAGGAGCAGCACTTGGCGATAGGGCCCAGGCTGTCGCCCCCCTGCAGCTCTGACATCCATCTGTGAGAGAGAAAAAGCAGGACCCCTAGGTTCCCGGCTAAGAGCCCTAGGAATGTGCTTCTGTGCCTCTGGTGCAGTTAGCGTTCCTTTCTCCTCCATCACAGCCACACAGCTAACCCAGCGCGGCCCATGGCTACACACAGCACTGCACTTCCCAAGCTGCAGGTAAGTCAGAACGAGATGCAGGAGGTGCAGCTTGGGACTGACAATAGATTACTCAGTAGGTTGCTGTTCTGATGTTATTTCCTTTCCTGTGTGACTTCAGGGAAGAGCCTGCAAGATAAAGGACAGAAACCATTTGAGTTCTCTGCTGCTGCTGTCAGCTAACAAGAAGGGACAGAGGAGTCACCATTCCACAGCAACGATTCCAGGCTCTAGCAAGCCGAGAGAGTCTGTCCATGCTACCCTTGTTCCTCCCTGTCCCCGTCCTGGAGGGCAGCTGGATGGGGCAATGCTGCCTGCCACTGGGGTGCTCTGGGGCAGGTCTTCAGCAGCCACAGTAGTCCCTGGTGATTGGGGAAGGGACCAGGTGGCCTCTGCTCACTGCATGGCTCACGGCACTGGCAGAGCAGGGCTCTCATTGCCGGGGTGCAAAAGGTCCTCAGGAATCCAGTTAAGTTGTAATTAGGGAGATGGATTTCCTGCCCTTCTCCGTGTCACACAATTAACACAGAAGTCCTGAAGAGTGTGCATTAGAGGGCTGGTCCAAGCAGCCCTAGCAAGGTCACTTCGGGAAGCCCAGCCTCCCGGAGCTTTTGCTGGTCCTCGAAGGTAGGTGCTCTGGGGTTGATGCCAGCTGCTGATACCTCAGGAGCTCCGTCATGAGGCAGAGAGGCACGAGGTAAGCCCGGGACAGCCTGCATCTTTTTCTGCCTGCTGCAACGGCTTCTGCATTCCTCCACAGAGGCTGCCCTGTGGCTGGTTGCTCCTCTGGGGCAGGCAGAGGGAGGAAGGTGGGGAAGAGATGCGGCAACCCTGTGAGAACGGGGTGGGCTGAGCCAACAGCGCAGATTCTGAGGCAAAGGATGCAGGGAGAGCCAATTCCGCCATAGAACCTCTTAGACGGAGGCTTTGAGGCACAGTTCCAGCCTCCGGAGGCTCTGGCAGGTTATTAGCTCCCAAGAGTTTCAGTTCCCACTCTCTGTAAAATTGAACACGGATGCTCTTGCTATCGCTGAACAGATAGCGTGAATATATTTAGGTCCCTGTCAAGGTGTGCTGTAGGCGGTGGGAGTAGCCAGAAACTGAAGCAGAGTCCTTCTCAGCGAGTCTCTGCTGGGGCCAAGGGACGAGCGCTCCACCATTAATCACACAATCAGCTCTCCAAACCTGCGCTTTATGCATCTGTGGATTCAACCAGATGGACTGAAATATTTGGAGAGATCGTGTTAGCGCTGAACTATGCAGCCCCCTCCCCCCCCCCGTTGTTGTTTTACTGAAATCAATATAGGATGACAGTGATTTCAGTGTGCTTCCAGTGTATTAGGTGTTGTATGCCATCTAGAGATAATTCTAAGTATGTAGGAGCATGTGCACAGAAATGACTCCAGCATCCTTGGGGTTGGAGAGGGGAGAATCCTAAAACCTGTTCCTTGCAGATTTTGTTGGAAATCTGTCAAGGCAAGAGGCTAGCCAGGGGCAGAATATATGTGTGGAAAGTCAAAAGCCTGGTCAAGATAAGCATCTCCAAGGTGATATAGGACTAGAAACAGGAAGAAAATGAGACATAGGAATGTCTAGGCATGGCCGTGCATAAAGGTGCTGGTCTGAGAGGCTGGTGTGAGGGCCTGGTGTGAGGGCCTGGTGTGAGAGGCTGGTGTGAGAGGTTGGTATGAGGGCCTGGTGTGAGAGGCTGGTGTGAGAGGTTGGTATGAGGGCCTGGTATGAGAGACTGGTATGAGGGCCTGGTGTGAGAGGCTGGTGTGAGGGCCTGGTGTGAGAGACTGGTGTGAGGGCCTGGTGTGAGAGACTGGTGTGAGAGACTGGTGTGAGGGCCTGGTGTGAGAGACTGGTGTGAGAGACTGGTGTGAGGGCCTGGTGTGAGAGGCTGGTGTGAGAGACTGGTGTGAGGGCCTGGTGTGAGAGACTGGTATGAGGGCCTGGTGTGAGAGCCTGGTGTGAGAGACTGGTGTGAGGGCCTGGTGTGAGGGCCTGGTGTGAGAGACTGGTGTGAGGGCCTGGTGTGAGGGCCTGGTGTGAGAGACTGGTGTGAGGGCCTGGTGTGAGGGCCTGGTGTGAGAGACTGGTGTGAGGGCCTGGTGTGAGAGACTGGTGTGAGAGACTGGTGTGAGAGACTGGTGTGAGGGCCTGGTGTGAGAGGCTGGTGTGAGGGCCTGGTGTGAGAGGTTGGTATGAGGGCCTGGTGTGAGAGACTGGTGTGAGGGCCTGGTGTGAGAGACTGGTGTGAGAGACTGGTGTGAGGGCCTGGTGTGAGAGGCTGGTGTGAGGGCCTGGTGTGAGGGCCTGGTGTGAGGGCCTGGTGTGAGAGGCTGGTGTGAGAGGTTGGTATGAGGGCCTGGTATGAGAGACTGGTGTGAGGGCCTGGTGTGAGAGGCTGGTGTGAGGGCCTGGTGTGAGGGCCTGGTGTGAGAGACTTGTGTGAGGGCCTGGTGTGAGAGACTGGTGTGAGGGCCTGGTGTGAGAGACTGGTG
The DNA here is from genome assembly GCF_021556685.1 of Rattus norvegicus. NCBI lineage: Eukaryota > Metazoa > Chordata > Mammalia > Rodentia > Muridae > Rattus > Rattus norvegicus. Next base: position 76,453,970 of record NC_141549.1, on the reverse strand, counting down.
TGAGAGGCTGGTGTGAGAGGTTGGTATGAGGGCCTGGTGTGAGAGACTGGTGTGAGGGCCTGGTGTGAGAGCCTGGTGTGAGAGGCTGGTGTGAGGGCCTGGTGTGAGGGCCTTTGTTCAGAAAGGAAGGATGATGGATGCTGAAGAAGGCAAACTAAACCTCTTTATCCTCTCAGCTTTCGAAATGATGGTGGGGCTTTCAGCTGGTCCTTGGGGATGGCTTAGTGACTTTTAAAAAGAGACTTGGAGATTCCCTGCTCCTGTGCATGTGTGGTTACAGGAAGGTTGCTGCCTCTGATCTGGGTCCTCACAAGGCGCTGGCTCTTTACCCGTCTTGGACTTTCAGCAACCAGGACTGTGAGTAAGAAATTCCTGCTGTTTTTAAGTCACCAGTTCATTAAATTCAGACGTATCAGCCTGAATATATCAAGACAGTCAAGTATGGAGTCACCAAGATGACTCAGTTGGTAAAGGCTCCTCCCACTCAAGGCTAATGACCTGAGGCAACATTTGTCTGTTTGATCTCTGGAACCTTGAGACCAACAGCAAGTAGAAGGTGAGAGCCAACAGCATGAAGTTCTCCTATGGTGCTCTCACTTCCCCCATCTCTCTCTCTCTCTCTCTCTCTCTCTCTCTCTCTCTCTCTCTCTCTCTCTCTCTCTCACACACACACACACACACACACACAGAGGCACATATAAATTAATGGTTTAGTAAATTAGTTGAAAATTAGAAATTAAATTATTAGTTTATAATTTATGTGTATGACTGTTTGCCTGAATGTCTGTGTACCATGTGTGTACAGGGCTCATGGAGGCCAGAGATTAGAGCTGCAGACGATTGTGAGCCAACTTTTGGGTACTGGGTGGGAATGGAACCCTGGTTCTCAGGAAAAGCAGCCAGTGCTCTTAAGTGCTGAGCCATCTCTCTAGTCCCTTAATTAACTCTTTGAAAAGACAGTAGTAGAAAAGAAGAATCCACAGAGTTTGTTTGTGCGTGTGTGTATGTGTGTGTATTTGTGTATATGTGTGTATGTGTGTGTGTTTGTGTGTGTATGTGTGTGTATTTGTGTATATGTGTGTATGTGTGTGTTTGTGTGTGTTTGTGTGTGTGTTTGTGTATGTGTTTGTGTGTGTATGTGTGTGTGTGTGCATGCATGTGAGTATGAATGTGTGAAAGTGCATTTCCGTGTGATTTGGAAGTGTGTACATGTGTACAGAGAGAAGGGGTAGTTAGGTCTCAGGGCCTTCGTAGCTACTTAAGCTGAAATGCAGTTGGGGTTTTGTGTCTGGACAGGAAGTGGCCTGCATACATTTAGAGCAATGATTCTCAGGGTTCCTAATGCTTCAACATTTTAATACAGTTCCTCATGTTACAGTGACCCCCCCAACCATAAAATTATTTTTATTGCTATTTCATAACTGTAGTTTTGCTGCTGTTATGAATCATAATGTAAATATCTGATACACAGGACATCTGTCATGCGGCCCTCAAAGGGATCTCAGCCCACAGGTTAAGAACCATTTAGAAGCTCACCTGGCTGTCAGGGAAGCAAGCAGACAATTATGCTGTTGCAAACAGAGCAGGAAGGCCCTGTAGGAGAGAACTGCAACTTCTGTGCAGGGGTGACGGTGGCTTGCATCAGTGCGGTGGGGGCTAGGATAAGAAAAGCAGCTTGCTGCAGCAGATGCATGCATACACATGTGCATGTGCTTATGCATATACATGTAAACAGACAGACAGACAGACACACACACACACACACACACACACATACACACAGACACATATGAGGTAGGCAAGAAGAGGGCATTTGGGCTATGGTGGAGCTGAAAGCCGAATTTAGGTTTTAGAAATGTCGAGCTGTGAATGTCCATGGGTGCGCGCATACGGAAATGCCTAGCAGGCAGTTGAATTTTCATCCTTGCGCCCAAAGAAGCAGCTGGAGGTGGCAGATAAAACTGGGAATCATCAGTCCATGTATGATTAAAATCTTTACATCCTGAACTGTGTGAGATGTTGAAGAACAGAGTAAAGTTTAGAGGTGGTTAAGTCTAGGACCGCCCGCCATTTTTGAAGCCAGACAAAGTGGGAAGGAGAAACCGGAAGAAGCCTAGAAGGCTCACTTGAGACACGCACCAGCTGTGCAGACAGCAGGTGAGCTGGAGGCGCACCTCCCTCGCCGCTGCTCTTCCTCCTCTTGCCTCTGCTTGCCCTCACTTGTGGCCTCAGGATTCCAGCGCCTTAATGAATACGCGATGCTGGAACAATCAGCGTGTATTAAAATAGCATCCCAGGTCTGCTCGGCTCAGCTGAGGTCTTTGGAGCCATCTGTAGAGGGATGGGTCACTGAATTAGGTCAAACCTGGGAGTGTCGGGGGGCTGCAGTCTCGGGGTGTCATCCCTAAGGAAGCTGGGTTCTGTTATTTGGGGGAAGGCTCTGAGCGCACCACCCATGAGATATTTCTGCCATTCGGTTTTCTAGTTTCTGAGATGGATGGATTAATGATTAATTTAAGCCAAGGGTACTCTTGTCCTCCTTCCTTCTTTCCCTTTCTTCATCCACCTTTTTTCTTCTTCCCCTCTTCCTCCTCTCTGTTTCTTTCCTGCTCTCCATCCCTCTCTCCTTACCTACTTCCTTCCCTTTCCCCCTCCTTCCTTCTTCCCTCCCTCCTTTCTCTTTCCTTCCTCCTCCCTTTCATCCTCTCTCCTTCCCTCCCTGCCTCCCTCATTTCCTCCCTCCTTTGCTCCCTCACTTCTTCTTTCCTTCCTTTCCCCCTCCTCCCTCCCTCTCTCCCTCCCTTCTTTCCCTTCCCTTTCCCTCCCTTCCCTCCCTTCTTTCCCTCCCCTCTTCTCCCTTCCCACACTTCCTCCTTCCCTGCCTCCCTCACTTCCTCTCTCACTTCTTCCTTCCTTCCTTCCTCTCCTCCTCCCTCTCTCCCCTCCTTCCTTTCCTTCTCCTTTCTCCTCCAGCCTCTTTCTTATTGACCCTTTTCCTCCTTTCTTCAATCTTTTCCTGCTCTTTGTTTCTCTTTCCCACAGAGAAAGGAGATTTGACCTGAGAGCTGGGTTTATGGTCGTGAGCCCTCAGACCTACCTCTTGCTTTTGTTCTGAGGCTCAGCCTTGAATTCTCGGTCACCTTCTCACCATAGTGTGGCGAGAAACATAGCATTCAGGGGAGAATGTTACAGATCCCACACCCCATACACCCTTCAGGCACTCTGAGAACTATGATGCCACTGAACTGCTAGTAGGCGAATGTCCTGAACTGTGTTAGTCTGTTTCCTTAGGTAATTGCCTTCTCCCAATTGTGTTTTGAGATTCACAGCTTTGGCTTTATTAAACTCCTCAAAATAATCACATGACATTCCTAACCACATCTGCGAAGGAACTGTCACTACAAGTACCACAGTATACCATTCTGGAAAACAAAAACAAGAAGAACAAGAAGAACAAGCAAACATACAAACCAACCAACCAACAAACAAACATCCCAGACACCTTTTCAAGGATATTTCGTGGAACCTCAATCTACAGAGAATCAATAGGGAAAGCTCAGTAAGTTTGGGGGAACAGTGTCTCTTGAGAGTTGTGTAAGAGGCTTCACTAACAAACAAAGTATCCTGAAACCTCAGAAGGGATGAACTGTAACATTACTCATTCCATTTTGTTGGTCAGAGGATCATATCTGGGCCTCCATTTCTTGGTGTTATGTCCACAGGGTCATCAGTCAAGGGTTCTGATGTTCTAATGAAGGAAGGCTAGCTCCTTTCTAGGGAGGCAATTAGGAGAGCCCTGCAGGGATGCATAGTACCCAGGTTCTTAGACACTTGTATCTTCTTTCACTATTGACAGTAGAATTCCTGTAGAAACACATCACTTAGTACCTTTTTGTATGTGTCCCATGAGTTTCTGAATTTCTGTCTGAAGAACTAAGCTTGTCTTCTGCACGAGTGGTATGTACACCAGGTGTGTGTGTGCAATCACCACACCTCCCATCTGTGGCGGCTAATGATGCATAGACAGAGAGGTTAATCCTCTTTAAAGACAGAACTGAAGTATGTTTTGCTAAAAGTTCCGAAGTGGGGAGTAGAGGAGGAGGGGAGTGTGGATCATTGAGCAAATTCAGGCCATACTTTGTTCTTATGACCTCCTCAGCCAGGAAGACCAGCAAGGGCAGTCATATCACACACCCTTGAGAGAACCAGAGTAGTCTGGGAGATTACGAATGGATGCATGCCGTGAGTGAGCTTTAAGAAAATGCTTAGTCAACTCTGGAGCTCCTGGAAGAGAAAATCCCCAAGGCTTGGCTTTCTCTGTTTCTTGTCTGCATGAGTCAAGTCCCTCTCTCCACCATGCACTCCCTTCAATGCCTTATCACAGGGTCCCAAAGAAGTAGGACCACATGACTCAGACTGGGGTCCATCAAACCATGAGCCAAAACAAACTTTTCTCATTTTAGTACCTGGTAACTTCAGGTATTTTGTTACAGCAACACGAGACTGACTGACACAGGGTGAGGGACCTGGATAGAATCAGAAGGTATTTTCAAACTTGGGGAAACATAATTACAAAGCTTGCTGTGAAAACTCTCAGGCAGACTGTAGAGAACAGGCAGTCCCGTGAGGCCTCTCAAGGTTGACTGGTGCTGTGCAGAAGCTATTACCAAAGAAAGGGTACTGGGATGTGGGTGGCAAGCCCCAACTATCAGAGTCACTACACCAGGGAGCAATAGGCAATCAGTTGCAGGCATGGGAGAGCATCCAATGGTCTCCCCCCCCCCCCCACAACCTCCTCCATCAGGCATTCGCTTTTTGTAAAGACCACAATGCTTAGCTTACTTAATAGCTGTTCACAGAGTCAGTTTTTGAATATGGCCAAAGCCTTGCATAGAATCGAGGAAGAAGTGTAGGTATCTATTCTTATACTGCTTTTCAGGGCTGTGCCCACAACAGTTGACTTTGGCTTTCATGTATCCATAGGGCCAGCCTGGTGACTCTACACAGCCTAGTAATTCTGAAATATTTACAAGCTCTAATGCTTGTATGGAGAGAGTACAGCACCATTTGGATGGGACGTTCAATTATTCAGGAAAGGATAACCTGGGAAGGTGGGAGCTGGAGGAGGACCCACCTCTTTACAGGGTGTTTGGAGGTCAGCGTGCTGCAGCACGGTGATGTGTAGCAGGAACTAGCCAGTCTAACATGTCACCCACTCTGCTTCTTCCCAGATGCCTTGAGTTCTGGTGTGCCGCCTCCACCCCAACACAGCACATAATTAAAGTTTGTCAACAGCCTCTTTCTTGTGACAGACTCAAAGTCTGATTCCGTCTAAGGCTTGGCTTGGGGCATCTGCCTGTCGCAAACACCCTTTTCAGTCGCCGTCAGGATCCGCCGTGTCATTTCACTGGATTTGAGACGATGGTAGCTAGTCTAGAGCTTGCCACCTTCTGTACACGTAAATAAAATACACTCAGGTACAGAGGCCTTCCTCTGGGAAGTGTAGTTTTCAGTGTCAGGCTGAAGAGACATGTTTTATTCTTCCAAGAGTCCCGTGTGGGCAGCTGTCATGTGGCATCACTCCAGCTACCCACAGCTAGCACAGAACAACACAGCAAAGATGCTTGACTCAGCGCAAATAGGGAGTAGTTGAGAATCCGGGGCTGTGCACATGGCTCCTAAGAGGAGAACTCCTAAAGGCAAGAGCCTGAGGTGTGGTTTGGTGTTTTCCCTCCTCCCTCCTCCCTCTCCCTCCTCCCTCTCCCTCCTCCCTTGCCATCTCCCTCCTCCCTCTCCTCCCTCCCCTCTCCTTCCTCCTCTCTCCCTCCTCCCTCTCCCTCCTCCCTCTCCCTCCTTCCTCTCCCTCCTCCCTTGCCATCTCCCTCCTCCCTCTCCCTCCTCCCTTGCCATCTCCCTTGCCATCTCCCTCCTCCCTTGCCATCTCCCTCCTCCCTCTCCCTCCTCCCTCTCCCTCCTCCCTTGCCATCTTCCTCCTCCCTCTCCCTCCTCCCTTCCCCCCTCTCTCTTACACACACACACACACACACACACACACACACACACACACACACACATTCCCTGTCCCCCTCTTTGGTTATTCCTTTCATTTAATAAGCATCTATCCAACCATAATCCAGGAATCTAAGTAGAATAATTATTCTCAAAGAGACTGCAGTGATACATCTGAAACAGTTGTATAAATTATTTCAAAGAAGCATGAGAGTATCGTAGAAGTGTTTTTGTTGCTTTATAGACATCTGCACAGGCATATATGTGCACATGCATGTATATGTGTAAGTATGTGTACAGTGCATATGTATGCATATAGACATATATGCTTGCATGTACACACACATATATGCATACACATGTGTATGCATATAGGCATGTGTGTATATGTATGTCTACATGTATGTATGTGTATATGTATATGATGTATATGTATGCATATATGCATATGCGTGTTGGCCCTAGCTGTTTTTAAACTTATTGACTCAAGTGACCCTCCGCCTTCAGCTGCTCTAGTTGTTGGGATGATAAGGTGATCCTCCAGCCTCAGCTGCTCCAGTAGTTGGGATGATAAGGTGATCCTCCAGTCTCAGCTCCTCCAGTAGTTGGGATTATGTGTGTTGGTCTCTTGTCCATATTTGTGCTCACCCTTCACTCATCACTTCTGCAGTGGGTACAGCCTAAAGTAAGCTCTGGATGCTCCTCACCCATTCCACTCACCATCAAGCAGAGCCAACTGCTTCTCAGTAGACGCATGGAGGAACAAGGCAAGCCTCGTGACTTCCTTGGAAGGAGGGAGAACTTCTCCACTAACTCTCTCCTCCTATCAAATCCATAGTCAGTGGAACACACTGTGTTTTCAGCATCCCCATTTGGAGAAGCGGCCATGTTCTCCACACTATACCTCAGGGCCTCTCAGAGGCTCCCCCCCACCATCTGTAGCACTGCCTGCTGCATTTGCCCTCACAGTTCCGTGCCTAAGAAGAACACAGCTGGGTTCCTATGGCTTCTTGGTGAGATTCAGTCACAAGTGAAGACAAGGTCAAGTTCCCAAGAGCTGTATGGGGCAGCATTACCTACGACTGACACTCCAGTGTGGGTCCCTGATGCATTTGTAGGTACACAGAGATCTCAGTATGAGACACTGGATTAGGTTGAATGCATAGCTTTCCTCACCCCCGGCCAGGTCTGAAGATGACAGCATTTGCCAGGTGTGAGGAGCGTCCTCTCTCAGCCTGACGCAATCTGCCCATCAGAACAAACAACTTCCAGGGTTGAAAAGTCCAGCACAACCTCCTGAAGTTCTGAACAAAAGCTCCCGGGTAGGATGGGGAGTGGAGCAGTACACGATGGGGCAGTCAAAGTGGAATGGAACTGTGTGTCCTTTGAACCCCAAAGACATCTGTTGTGCCCTTTCGCTGGTGGAAGGTTTTAAGAAAAGGCAACAAGCTGCTCAGATGCCCAGAAACATTGTGTCCACCGCTAAGAGAAATATTGTATCTACCGCTAAGAGAAACATTGTGTCCACCGCGGCTAGGGATGTTGTAAACATTCTCCAGCAGGTGGTGTTTTGTCCATTTGTATTTGCCTTGTGGGACACACACACACACACACACACACACACACGCACACGCACACGCACACGCACACGCACACACGCACGCACGCACGCACGCACGAATGCACACACAACAGTCTTAGAATGTTCATACACTTTGAGTCAGCAATTTTAATTTTAGGATTTTTTTTCTTTTTGCTACAGCAATCATCAAATTAATGTAGGAGATTTATGTTCAAGAATCTACTTCTCAGCCATTAGTGTAATTGAAACAATATTAGTAGCCACCCAAGGGTCCCACAGTAGAAGGACAGATAAATAATGGAGTGAAGAAACCAGAGAGGAAGAGTTCATTCAGGAAAAGTGAGTCTCTCAAAGTATATTTAGTGGTGGGAGAGAGGAATAAAAAAAGCAGGACACTCAATCTGGATGGAGTCTTTCAAATTTTTAAAATGTTAATAATACAACTGAAGGCAAAACAACAATAACAACAGAAAACCAAACAAAAAAACCCCAAAACAAACAAACAAACAAACAAACAAACAAACAAACAAACCCAGCAGAAATGTAGGCACAGGAGTGTTCCCCTTGATGTTTTTCTCTTCTTGTAGTTGTGACAGCAGTCCCCTCTCTCTGAATTATATTTGAATGTTTTGTGCAATGTGACTCGCAAAGCCACACTGTGCGACTCCTACAATGTTACATACCCTGCACAGTTAATTGTATCTGCACAATTGTATTGCCAGCAAGACATGCCCAGTCTGGATATGAACCCCTAATGATGGTTAATGTTGTCACTCCATGATTTAGTCCATTTGTGATGTCTGTAACACAGACTTCGGTCACCTGATAAAGGAAAGAGGGTTACTTGGCTCGCAGCTTTAGAGTCCGGAAGTCAAAGATTGGTGGCCCTATTTGGTTTGCCACCAGTGAGGCTTTTCTGGCTAGGTCACATAATGGAGGCCTTCTACATGGGAAGAGCATAAGAGAGGTCCCAGGATGAGAGGATGAGGGCCAGGTTACCTCTTTTATAACAACCCAATTTTGTATGGCCAGCCATGTTGGGGTCCCTTGGGATTTAAGTTACCGTGATTATGAGCTGCCCAGCCTGAGGGCCAGGAACTGAAGGCAGGCTTATCCACTTAATCAACTTCTAGCCCCTTCCATGCCAGTGTTCAATCAAGAAAATAAAATTATTAATTAAAACCTCCAAGTTATTCTATTGAATTTTAGTACTAGGACCCAGTCCCCTCTTGCCCCAGAGTTCCTAGTTGTTTGTGTCTAGGGCCAACATCTTCATTCTTATTGATTCAGCTCAGGCCAACATCTCCATTCTTATTGGTCTAGCTCAGGCCAACATCTCTAGTCTTATTGGTTCATCTCAGGCCAACATCTCCATTCTTATTGGTTCAGCTCATCTTCAGCATGTCGCCGCTGCCCATCTCAGATGGCTGTGTGGCCTGATGCCAGTTGTGCAAAAGCTGCCCTTCTGTTTTAGGCGGAGTTGCCTTCAGTGATTTTTAGAATGACAGCCTTACCTCAGTGCTGCTCTCTTCCGACCACCTGTTGCTTTCCTTCTGCGGGGATGTTCTCAGACGACTGCTTCATCTCCGAGGACTACATCCGCCTCTGCCCCTCTGCTCCTTTCTCCTGGGGCTGGGCTTCATGTTCCAAACATTTTGATGGGAAAAATAACTTCCAGATGGGGTCATAGATTAAAAAGGATCTCTTCGCTGCCAAAAGTGTAAGATAGACAGGTGACACTATAAATTACCCCCTCTGGCCCACAGCCTAGGGTTCATTAGTTGGCTAATTCACACTTAATAACCTAGAAGAGTCAGCTAATAGGATCACTCCGAAGCACTGAATAGGTGCCCAGAACAGGTGGTAAGGCTGAGGGAACTGGCACCCAGCCGCGTACATCTACGAGGGCATTTTCTCTTCAAAGTGACATGTTCCGAGCCCATCTACACTTGTTTTGAAGAAGGAATGCTTCCACCTGCCAAAGTAATGCTTTGCAAACTGTGGAGGAAGAGGACAGCAGTGGGAGGCTGCCTTTTATTTTTTTATCAATATCTGAATGCGAACTATGATTTCACAAGACATGCTGCCTTGTAAAATGTTGTGCAAGTAAAGGCCATACCGACCCTCCAAGGGTAGGAGACCCTCGTGTCTATAGGTCATCTCCTTTCTCTCTCCTTGTAAGGGAAATGGGAGGAGGCAGAGAGCACCCCACATATCATGGCTGGGGTTGTCTGATCCTCCAATTTAGATCTGAGATGTGAGCTGACACAGTCCAAGGCTGTGCATGTGGGTGCCATGAGCAGGACATTTCCTGTTTCCATGCTCTCTGGTCAGGAGAAATGAAAGCCTCACGGTTGTGCTTGGCAACCGGTTGTGACCCTTTCACCGGTGGATAAAATGTACCTCTGCCTCTAGTTCTCTCTAAACTGCAGACTAGCCGGTCTGCAAGGTCACTAGTGTAGCGTGATGTTCAGCGTCACGTCAGCACATAGGACACTGACTACCTCGGGCCACATAGTGAGCCTCTGTCCAGTGTAGGCTACCTTTTGAAATCATGTCTCAAGTAAACAACTCCTGACCTCCCAGGGGTCTGTGAAGATGCAGGAATCAAGGGTAGGAGGAGCCTTAGCAACACAGAACCAGGCATTATCTCATCAGCATTCGTGTCAGGAAGGAAATCAAGTTTTCTTTATTGTCCTTTGGTCAGGAGGCGTTTGCTGGTAACAGGACTTTTTTTATAGAGGCTATTTATTAAGATCTGAATCTTACTTTTAATCATGTGTGTGGTCTGTGTGCTTCTGCAAGAGGTTTTGGGGAACCCGGTTGGGGTTTAGTAATAAAGACAGAGACATCTGTATAGTATAAGGCTATCAGCTTTTTTGTGGGGCAGACTCTCAGCTATGATCTACCTTAGCAGGACTTCCGGGCCTCTAGGTCCCTGTCTTGTGCTTCTACTGCTTTCCCTCCCTGCTTCATTCCCCATTCCCATCCAATGATCTGTTCCCCTGTCTCATGCCTGGTCAAACTCCCAGCCACCCCCTTTTTCTCTCTCTTCCTCTCTGTCTCTCTCCTCTTCTGTCTCTGTCTCTGTCTCTCTCTGTGTCTGTCTCTGTCTCTCTGTTGCTCTGTCTGTCTCTCTTGTGTGTTTGCTTCTTTCTAGCTAGGTGTTAGCTAGGAGAATTAAACAGACACCCGTGCACACAGCTTCACGCGACCGTTTTCTCTTCTGATCCACACACTCTGCCTCTCGATACTCCCTAGGGAGTATAAGTGATGGTTTCAGAACTAGTTATGTTCAGGACCCAGAAGAAAGATGATAGTTTTTTTTTTAAGTGTATGCTAATCACATGCTTTCGCCTCCAGCTACTTCAGGAGGGCACGGCAGAGGGCTGCAGAGAGCACGCCATCTCTGGAAGCTGGATACCTGAGGCCCCCCGAGGAAAGCAAAAGTAACTTTCCATTAGAATGTTGAGGTAGTTGGCTCAATCTCGTACTGTGAACCAAATGCTTCACTGTCTCAGGGCCACCCAGTTACCTGGGTTCTTGTGATCTTTCCACAGCGGTGGCAAACATCTTGTGCTGTTCTCCCCCCCACCCCCGCCCATGTTTCCTTTACTTTCTTCCCTGTCCAGTTTGTTCTCAGTCAAACCATCCAGTGTTATTCCTGCTGATCATGTCTAAGGCTCACACAGGTTGAAAACATCTGCCAAGTAATAATTGCTTTGCTAGTTCAAAGAGCTTGAAATAGCCCAAGCCCAGATCACTAGCCACAGATGTGAGACAAATGCTGTCCCATCAGTAGGACTGTAATGCGGTGGAACTCCAGTTCTGGGGCATCTGACAAAATATCAACAAAAGAACTGTGGTGAATGCAGAGTGCTGGGTGCTGAGTACTGAGTACTGAGTACAGGGTGCTGGGTGCTGGCTGTAGCAGGGTCGTGGAATTAGAGGAAAGAAACATTACCCAAGTTACAGCTGACTTTCTTCTATAATATAAAAAAAAATAAAAGTCACCCTCAAGATAAAAATTTGGAGGATGAACAGAAGACTTCGTAGTTAAAAGCACTTGCTGCTTTTACAGAGGACCTGGGTTTAGGTCCCAGCACCCGCATGACTGCCTGAAATCATCTGAAACTCCAGTTCCAGGGGATCTGACAGAAGATCAGCAAAAGAACTGTGGTGGATACTGAGTGCTGGGTGCTGGGTGCTGAGTACTGGGTGCTGGGTGTTGAGTACTGGGTGCTGGGTGTTTAGTACTGGTGCCACGTGTTGGGTATTGACAGATGATTTAATGCCTCTGACTTCTGCTCATTCTTGCCTCTTACCAGCCTAGACTTTCCCTTCAGCTTAGGACAGCAATACTGCGAACAGAGGGGAATGCATAAGAGAAATGTTTGCACAGGCAGTTCCAAAGTGCACCAGAAGGGCCACTCTGTAAGAAGAGTTGACAGAAAGCAAAAAGTGCCTTTAAAATAATTTTGTGATCCATACATCCCCTTCAGAGTGCAAATGAAGCCACTGAGTTATTTCACAGTTACTCTTTGACTGCTAGACTCCATAGCCAAAAAAGATGTTAGGATTATTTAACTTTATATCTTATCCCCATGGCATTAAACATAGTTTAAAGACATGTATTTTAATGGCTACACTGTATATGCCAATTTATACCAGGAATAATGTACTTTGGGACAGTTAATTTTCAATTATTATTGTTGTTTGTCAAATTTTTCTGAGCGCGTTTTGATCCGTAGCTCCGATCATGCCATTTTATCAGTTAGGTAATTGGAAAAATTGCAGTGGCTTCTCCAGGTAAAGATTTAGTTCAATTTCCTGCTTGACATCGAGAAGGAGGGGAATTCTGTTCCCTAGTGCACTGGGGAGCCACGCCCCTTTTGTATGGTAGCCACGCCCCTTTTGAATTGTGACTCTGCTCCTTTTGTATTGTGACTCTACCCCTTCATGTCTGAGTAGAAAAGGAGGGAGAAGGTACTGAGAAGGAACACTAACTCCCTCAACTTAGGGATGGTCCATCAACTACAGCGCATGCTCCACTGGTGAGACTTAGCCTTGTAGCTTCCGCTGACCTGGAGATGGATTCCGGAACAAGTCTAGCATGTGCAAGGGGACGATGGCTAGGAGTTGATAGCCAAATGCAGCGGCCAGCTTCGCTCTCAGATCTTCAGAATGGACTGGGTTACATTTTTGAAATCTGACAACACTATTCATTACATTATATCCTCATTTGCACATTGATTACATTATATCCTCATTTGCATATTTACTGGGCCTTTGCATACTCTCTTCTCAGCCCTGTTCCCTCTGCGGCCCTGATGTCTTCTCGTTACGGTTAGGCCAGGGAACCTGTGTTCCTGAGCATTGCCTTGCCTTAACATGCCTGCACAGGAGAAAATCTCGCACCTTTAGATGTAGAGGGCAGGTGATACGGATGTTTAGGAAACTGGAACTACTACGAAACACGAGCTTCAGTAACATGAGAGTTTGCTCTTGTGGTTGACATTCAGAGGAAGCTCGATGAGGGAAGACTAGATGAAGGGGCAGCTTCCAGCAACACTCAGAAGCTGGCAAAGCCTAATTTGTGTGCTAATGTGGAAACAAGCTAGCAAAATGACGGCAGGGAGAGATCAAAGAGAAGCTCTAAAGCATTCTGGATCTAGAGGGCTCTTGGGTGACTCCTGTACCTCCTCCCACAAATACGGGGATGTGCGGAGACAGGAGGATGACCTCCTTACCGCCACAGAGACACTTAAATACAACCTTTTCAACACCTTGGTAGATAGGCAGCAGAAAAACGAGGGGGGTGTTTCTGTGGCCTTTGGCCATTGAATTCTGCTGGTATCTTTCCTCTGACCTGTGGTTCCTTCTCATAATTAATGTGTGCTTTGTTTAGTTATAAACGGTAAGGTCTCACTAACAAAGAGAAGACAAGGAGCTTTAAGGGTCATTGTATGTTTTTTTAAGTACTATGAACACAAGATATGAAATCATACGGTTTCGAAGGTATGTGTTTAGAGAGCCACCTCTCTCCCACTCCAGATGTAAGCATCTCTGCCTCCAGAGGGCGTCACTCACCGCTCCCAGGTGGTCCCTGTGGTCCACATCCGCACCTTTTGATGTACGTGCCGCACACCTGTAATGTGCGCCTTCCTCCTCCTCTCTGCTTCTACACACTGTTAGCATCACTCTCGGTGCTGTTCATCCTGCTTTAACTGCACTGCACTATACCGTGGGGACCACTGACATGTCAGGCCCTATCCAGTGCGGCTTTTCTTTTCCAATAGCCGTGTTAGACCACACGGTAACCATAGTATAAAATTCCTAGAAATGAAATTACAAAAACCCAGGGACTCAACTTTTGTCATCGTTGACAGGGCCAGATTTCTCTGCCTACTAGCTAGAGGTGGGATGCCTGTGGCCCATGCATGGCAGGCAAAGCAACGCCCAGGCCACACCTTTTTGGCATTGACTCTTTTAGATGAGGTGTAGTTGTGAGCAGCGAAAAGCGTCTGAATTTCCACTGTGAATTCAGTTGGGGTCAGCTGTTTACTAGTTACGTTTGAGTTTTGGAAAAATAGGTTTTCCTTTGCTCATTTTCTTACTAGCTACTGGTCTCTTGTTGGTTTATAAGAAATCTTCACGTGTCTCATAAATTAGTAGCCTGGACCATTAACTGCAAATGTCTCCATCCCTTTCTTTGTCTTCTAATCTGCTGGTTGCTGTGTTTCGTACTCACCCCACATTTTCTCCAGGGGAGGTCACATGACTGGGTATTTCTCTTCATTGTGCCTGGATTTGTCTCTGTTAAACATCCTCCTGTAAAAATACTTGGCGTCTGTTCAACATTTTCCTTATCACTCTTAACTTTTCCCCATTCTATTAAAAATAGATTTTCCCCCCTCACATAGTTTATCCTGATTATGATTTCCCTTCCTTCTACTCCCAGTTCCTCCCCACTGCCCCTCCCATCCAGATCTACTGCTTTTCTATCTCGCTTTAAAACAGACTTCTATGTGATAATATAATATAATAATATAAACAAAACCTAACACATCAAAATAAGACAGATATATATATATATGTATTATATATCTAGAGAGAGAGAGAGAGAGAGAGAGAGAGAGAGAGAGAGAGAAGAGCCCAAGAAAAGGCACAAGAAACAGATTCCCAGGGAGATCTCTCTCTGTCCCTCATTCTGACCCAAGTCCCTTACTCTATACCTAACCTCTGTAATTCTATGGATTGTAGCCTGTTCTTCATTGACTAAATAGCTAATATCCACACGTAAGCGAATGCATACCATATTTATCTCCATGGGATGATTTTTTTCCCTAGTTCCAACCATTTACCTGCGAATTTCATTCCAAAAGGGCTGAGTAATATTCCATTGTACAAATGTACTTTTTTTCTTTATCCAGTCTTCAGTTGAGGGACATCTTGGTTGTTTCCAATTTCTGGCTCTTATAAACAGGGTGGCAGGGAACATGGATGAGCGAGTGTCTCCATGGTACGATGAAGAAGCATCCTTTGAGTTTATGCCCAAGAGTGGTAGAGCTGGGTCTAGAGGCAGATCAACTCCCAGCTTCCCGAGGGACGGCCACACTGACTTCCACAGTGACTGCACAATTTTGCCCCTCCAGCCACAGATGAGTGTTCCGCGCCCTTCACATGCTCGCCGGCATCATTTACTTTATCGATCTTAGCCGTTCTGATTGGCGCAAGATGAAATCTCAAAGTAGCCTTGATTTGCATTTCCCCGATGACTAAGGATGTTGAACATTTCTTTAAGTGTTTCTCCGCCATTTGAGTTTCCTCTCTTGAGAACTCTCTTTTAGATTTGTATTCCACTCTTTAATCTGACTGTTTTCTTGATGTCTAGTTTTTTGAGTTCATTATGTATTTTAGGCCTCTATCAGATGTGTGGGTGATGAAAATCTTTTCCCATTCTGTAGGCTGTGGCTTTGCCCAAATGACAGTGTCCTCTGCTGTGCAGAAGAGTTTTAGTTACGCGAGGTCTTTATTGATCTTAGTGCTTGTGCTAACAGTATTCTGTTCAGAAAGTCTTTGCCTATCTAACGAATTCAAAGCTTATCCCTCTTTCTCTTCTATCAGATTCGGTGTATCTGGGTTTGTATTTGAGGGTATTTCTCCTTTCCAGATTCTTACTTTGAGTAATTGTACTTCTCTCTCTACTTGATTGAACTTCTAATTTATTAATTTTAGAGTTTGCGTTTGACAAAGAATCATTTAATTTGTGAGTTAACTGCTCCGTTTTTAGTTTTCCAGTTTATTGCTTCTGATTTTAATTCAATTAAATGTTGTCTCAGTTTACTTTAGGTACATATTATTTATTCCTAATGTATTTGTAATGTGTGTGTGATTGATTTATTTGCATTGTTCTATCATTACTAAAATAGCAGTCTTTGTATTAGAGCATTCTTAGAAAATCATTTTCAAAGGACTGATTGCCTTGGACCTCATAGTTTCTATTAGTTAATTTAATGTTATCTTCAACTGGACTTAGGATTGCCGAGGAGAATCCCATTGGGCCTCTTTCTAAGGGCATTTCAGGGCAGGTTTAATGGAGGAAAGAATCTTATGAGTGACACCAACTCTTAGGCTGGAGTCCAGAGTGAATAAAAAGGGGAACAAAGGAGAGGGCTGCTGAGCATTAACATCCATCCTGCTGCTTTCTGATTGGATGTGAGATGCCCCACCACTCCATGCATCCCTTCCCATTAGCCACTCCATGCTCTCCCATCAGCTGCTCCATGCCCTCCTTGCTAGGCCTTCCCTTTCTTGACTAGAAACCTGAGCGCAAACAAAACCTTGCATTAAAACTTATGTATTTGGCCGCATCGGTAAGAGAAAACAACAGAAGTCTTGGTCATGTTTCACAGCTAATGATGTGGATCCAATACAGGCCTGGTAATGTCAACACCACAGTCTTGCCATTGTGTGTCCAGTCATGTGTTAATGATGTCAGGGGCCACAGGTCATGTGGTGATCTGCCTAGCTATATCTGTCATGGACACTGATGGTTGTCTTACAGTTGTGGATACTGGGATTCAAAGAAGTTAGGCATTTGCTCTGGAAACAAAGGGATGATAGAGCTTGGAATCAACACCAGAATACGGACTCCTTATCCGACTCTTTGTTAATTGAAAAATGAAGCACCATAGCGAGGCTTGGTGGTCTAAGCCTTTAATCCCAGTACTCAGAGGTAGAAGAAGGCAGATCTCTGTGAAATCAAAGCCAGCCTGGTCTACAAAACAAGTTCCACACCAGACAGGGCTACACAGTAAGACCTTGTCTAAAAAAACAGATGAAACAGAAAATCAACCAAACCACAGCAACATGAAGAAAAATGCATGACACATTGTCTGTCGGCCATATCTTTCTTCCAGCCGGCTGTGACTGTGGCATTTATGTCCAATTGACAGTATAGATACTCTCTCTATAAGTGTCTGTTGAGCCCCTTCTTCTGCCCGGGTTCTATTTCCCCTTAGTGTTCCCAGTGCAAGGCGCACTCACCAGGCAGGTCTGCTTATGTGGCTGGAGGACCTGTAGTAAGTTTATGACAGAGCACGTCAGGAATCAGAAACCTTTGAAAAACCTGGGTCTCCCTTGTCCCCAGGGTCGTTGACCACTGGCCCAAGAGGATGAAGGACGCAGAGTCAACAAACAGGGTTTCGGACAGCCAGTAAGCACAAACGGAAATGATGCCACTCCTGGATCAGCTTGGAGGAGACAGATAAAGTTTAATCAGCATGAATCCAGGTTATAGTTTCAGGGAAGGAGGTAGAAATATCTGGGATGGGCAAAGGCCATTGGCCGAAGGCTAAGTCACTGAGATGCCTCATTAGCATGGGAAGGGAGGCGTTCCAGGAGCCTCAGGTGCTGGCTGACTGGATTCTTATTGGGAGAAAGGAAGTTGAACCTGTCATCGAACCAACACTAAAAGACATCCTGCAGGTAGAGGGGGTGGGGGTTTTGAGCTCCGCAGAGGAGGTCAGGGAAGGAGAAGCCCTGCTGGTAAAGGGTAGCCCCTATTTTGTGCTGAGGTCAGAAGGCTATTTGGACAATGGTAGACTTCGACCGACCTTAATTAGCAGGATTTCTCCACGCAGAAACACACAGAGACGGTAGGCTGGGGGTTACTTCAAGGATCCAAGATGCAGAGGAGGCTTGAAATGCAGACAGCTCGGAGGCAGGGGCGGAGAACAAGTAGTGCAGCTCCTCATTTACTGTGCTGTGCAGATTATTGAGGAATTGTTTATTACGACTTATGCTAACATTCTAATATGCAAAATTAGTCAACTGGAGGCAACAATGTGGAGCAGAAGGAGAGGCAAAGTGAAGGGAAGAGAGAGGAAGGCCGTTTGCAGAAGCAGGAATAATTAGGTCGCAAGCAAGAGATGCAAGGATGTCATCCCACCCATTCTATTTCTTCATCTGTAGGGAGAATTAACTTCGAACTATTCAAATAGCATTAAGACTCCAACTATAGCCTGCCATTTGATAATGGTGCTGAGGTGATTAAAGGTTAGATAATGTCATGATGATAAGAGTCTTCTAGATTATAAAAGAGGAGAGTCCCTTTATGAAGAGACACCAAGAGTTTGTTCTCTACTGTGTGAAATCACAGAGAGAAGACTGGCTAAGTGTAGAGATGTAAACAGAACCTGACTGGGCAGATGTAGACCAAGAACTTTCCATCTCAGGGACTGTTAGAAGATAAATTTACTTTGTATATAACCCACCTGGTAGCTGTTCCACCTGACTAACGCAAGTCCATTTATTTTAGCAGATTTCCCCCCAAACCACTTCTATTCAGTAATCCCTCATTCCTAGCACCAGTGACTTTGGTAGCTGAAGGGGAGGCAATGAGTTGAAAGAGACACCCAAGGCAACACATCAAATCACCAGCACGCACCCCATTGTAGCTTTAAGTTTTTCAAATCCTATTGTTAATGATGGTTCCTAAATACTTTAGCTTCCTCAGTAGATCACCACCCACCACAGGGTAGTAGAAAAGAAAGGATATGGAGGAACTGAACCTGTTTAGAAAGGTTCTTTGGAGCAACTCCAGTCTGTGCTGTCTGGAAATCAGCAGTTCAGTTTACAAGTTAGCAGGCAGTGGCAGCTTTATCCACTTGCAAGCACACCATGGATACAGCAGCAGTCCAGTTCAGTTGGGTTGGCTTAGCAACAGCGGTGACATGACCTAGTAGAGACAGCCAGGCCTTAGCCTTGGCTTGAGTCAACAAGAGGTACTTAGAGAGACACCAGGAGAAGTTCTCTGCTGTGACTCTCTCAGAGAAGCAAAGATCAGTGAAGATGAGAGACCAACAAGCGTTGCACAGCTAGTTCTACCAGCAAGGCAAGTCCTGTCTCCGTCAAGTCCTATTTATACCCTCTAAACATCAGGAGTAACTCACGTGCCTTGCAGCAGCACAGGCCTTACCTCAGCATGTGCATCTAATCAGTCCAAGTCCACAGAGTCCTGACAAATGAAACTCAACTACCAATGTAAGGCAGACCAATACCTGCCTGGATACTAGCAAAGAATCCTTCATCAAATGACTTTTTCACGTGTCCTTTCGTGAGTTTGCTATAGCAGAACATCCTCTCTCCTGTGTTTGCTTCAATGAAATGTTCCTTCACAAGTCTGCCTAAACCTTTCACCTGAGTCCACTCCAGGAAAACACTCCTTCACGTGTTCGCCTTAATAAAACACCATCCGTCAAAACTGACTCTCCTAAGAATCCTTAAGTTTCCACTTTACCATCTCATTTGGGGGAGATTCCATATAGTTAGGGAATCTCTGGAAGTCTGAAGACGTTTGAGGAGATAAATCAGAAAAACTTAATGGTAACCCTTGTTTATGATTCCATATATGAATGTAAACTTACAAAAAGAGTGAGACCAAGGCCCACTCTCACCACACTAACCTGGAAACCTAAGTTCAAATCTCCAGAGCCTGTCATAGAAAAACTGCAACCCTAATGCTTTGGGAAACAGACAAAGGAGCTTGTCCAGACATCAGAACTGCCAGACTAGCCTCAGGCTCAGTGAGAGACGCTGACTCAAAGGACATAGTCACCACCATAGGACACCTGGTGGTTTTCTCTGACCTCCCTGTGTATACTTTGGTACATTTACACATATGTGCATGCATATACCACACATACACATATGTGTATGTACCACACATATGTATATATATGTATACGTGTGTGTGTGTGCGTATACCGCACACATGCACATATGTGTGCATATAACACACACACACACACATACGCGCGCGCGCGCGCGCGCGCGAGAGAGAGAGAGAGAGAGAGAGAGAGAAGTGAGAGAGAGAGAGAGAGAGAGAGAGAGAGAGAGAGAGAGAGAGAGGTGGGGCTGAGGGAGAGAGAGATGTTAGGTGTAAATCCCTAATCCTTTTGATGTTAAGAAAGAAAATCCTTAAAAGACTCCATCCTAGAAAGAAAAGTTTTTACTAAACAGGCCAAAGGCTTAAATACAATATAATCCACCCATCTGTCCCTCCATCTGTCCATGATTCTTTCCTTCAACAAATATTTACGGAGCCTTAGTAGCATGTTCTTGGGCCCTGAGCTTCAGCCAGGTCTCAACTTATGTCTTTGTTACCGCGTAAACCGTGGCACTTCTTCATTTTAGCATTTTGTACAGGGCAGTGCCTTTACTAAAGTTCTGAGTATGGTCTGCCCTGTCTGAGATCCTCGGGTGTTACGGTGAGACTCCAGCGCTGGTTTCTATGCCTAGTTTCCGGGAAGCTGTAACGTGGCTTTGTAGTTCCAGGAAATAATTTAACCATCACGAATAATTTCATGATGGAGGACCTCAGCTGGGATTTCTGGGCAACTGACTGTAAGATTTACTAAAACATCCCTGTGTGGACCTAAAACCGTTGATTGTGCTCCTCAAAGGGCAGGAAGACCACGTTTCTCTACACAAAGGCTCCTCTTGTTGGAGCAGAAGGGAACAATCGCAAACCTGCCACTGGCTCGCGGAAGCTCTCCATCACGGCCACTGGGAGAGCTGGAGATTCACTAGGGATAGACTGCGCGACTCCCTTCTTCCCAGTCTCATGGGCTGTGGGGAACTTGTGTCGTTTCACAGAGTCCTCTGAAAGCCTAAGACTGCCTTAGCTTCTAGAAGGCAGAACTGTGTTCTTGCCTGCTGCCATCACCCAGGGGCTTCTGTAAACCCGCTCTTAGGAAGTTTGAGCTGAAATGTTGGCAGCACCGTTCTTTCCTTCCCGCTCCTTGTGCCCCCCTCCCCTTGATCCCTCAGTCCCCTCAGACATCCATACTGCATGATTACAAACAGGCCCGATGCTAATGAATCAGGATCTGTGGAGTCATTTGCTGAGGTTACCTGAGAAGAATATCCCAAGCCAACTCCTGAGAAAAATCGATAGAATGCTCAATAAAACCATTATGCTATGCCTTTATGTCACTCGGCCTCATAAACACCTTTTAGCTTCAATCTTTAAAAATCCAACTACGCCCCCAGTCCCCCCCACCCCCCCAGTAAGGAAGAGGAATTTTATTTCCTCCTGTTAGAGGCCTTTCCCGTCAGCAGCTTCGTAATTAGCATAGACTGACTTGTAAGCAAAAGAAGAGACTTTGAGGAACATTGGTCATGAATGTCTGATATTAAAAATTGAATAGGGCAGTGGGAACCATAAAGAAGAGAAGAGGGGGAAGAGATGGATGTGAAGGGAAGGAAAGAGAGCCAGGAGAAATAAACAAGGAGATTTAGAGGGAAGCGATGCAGAAGCCAGGCCTGCAGGAAGACAGTCTTCTTACTCCTCTTTCTCAAAAAAGGCCTATTTCCCACAATTCCCATAGAAGCCTTTTCATAGCTACAAGAGAACCCTAGGTCTTTCACCCTGTTCTCTGTGGGAGTTAGTAGGTTCTGGTGCTCTTCCCATGTATTCAGTGACCTGGTTAATAATAAACTCTCTTTTCTCTCATGAACCATCAAATGAAGATGTTACTCATTGATAAAGTTTCTAACAGAGCCCCTTACTGGGGAGCAGAAGGCCTCATTGGTGGGGAGAATGGCCAAGGAGTATCTAAGGGCAATTCCCTTAGGTCCCCTCTGGGAGTTCAGAGCCCTTGTCCACCATGTAGACAGGAAGCTCAGGGTTCTGACTCGACTGGAGAAAATCAAGAGAAACGAGCGTTCTAGGAGCTACGTGGATCACACACATGTCTTCTGAAGGTGAGCCCAGAAAAGCAGTCTAAGAGCTGAGGAACTATATACTTAAGCAGCGAGAAGTTTGGAGGACGGTAAGCATTTTTTTTCTTAAGTGTAATGTGAATGCAATAGTTAAGTAACCATAGTTCATGGTTCGTGTATTAGGCTCTGTTTTCCATTCCCTTCCTGCTCATGTAATAAATGCTCTGATGAGAGGAACTTAAGTGTGTCAGGGTCAGGGGAGGACTTAGCCTGGCCACTATTTGAGGGTACAGTCCTCTCTGATGGGGAGGAAAGCCTAGGCAGAGGGAACTGAAGCATCCAGTCCTAGTGTATCCGCTACCAGGAAGCAGAGGGGGACGCCAGCTTGCACGCCAGGTGGTCAGTTTCTGTCCTTTGTTTCATACAACTCAGGATCCGCTGCCCAGAGAATGGTCCCAATCACAATTAAGGTACGTCTTCTCAGATCAATTAATATAATCAAGATAATCCCTCCCAGATGTTCCCAGAGCTTAACCTTAATCTAGATAATCTCTTTCAGGTGTACCTAGAGAGCCACCCCCTGTAACTCTAGATCCTATCATGTTGACAAGTAACCCGGGCCATCATAAGCTCAGATCTACTTAAAAGAGTGTCTGTGTTTTTTAAGCCTTTGAAATAAGTAGAGGATAGGAGAGGACCAGAGAAGGTGATGGGGAAGCATGTGTGAATCACAGCACTATACAGGTATGACAATGCCATGAAGAAGCCTAGTGTGCTTGCCAAAGAAGAAAAAGGAAGAGATTACTGAGGTCTTTTCCCCCCTCCAAAAAAAAAAAAAAAAAAAAAAAGGAGATGCTGTCTGTTGCACAGAAGGCTAAGACTATTATTCTAGATCTGACCTCTCTGGACACTGGATGCTGTCTTAAGAGAAGATACTTAAGCTTTTAATTTCCTAATAACTTCTGTGCACCACTATACTATCAACTGCTTCTGATAAAAGAAGGAGAAAGTGAAGGAGGAGGAGGAGGAGAAGAGAGGAGGAGGGAGGAGGAGGGAGAGGAGGAGGAGGGAGAGGAGGAGGAAGGGGAGGAGAGAGGAGGGAGGAAGGAGAGGAGGAGGAGGAAGGAGGAGGAGGGGGAGGAGGAAGAGGAAGAGGAAGGAGAGGAGGGGAGAGAGGAGGAAGAGGAAGAGGAGGGGAGGAGGGGAGAGAGGAGGAGGAAGGGGAGGAGGAAGGGGAGGAGGGAGAGGAGGAGGAAGAGGAAGGAGGAGGAGGGGGAGGAGGAAGAGGAAGAGGAAGAAGAGGAGGAGGGAGAGAGGAGGAAGAGGAGGGGAGGGAGAGGAGGAGGGAGAGGAGGAGGAAGGGGAGGAGAGAGGAGGGAGGAAGGAGAGGAGGAGGAAGGGGAGGAGAGAGGAGGGAGGAAGGAGAGGAGGAGGAAGAGGAAGGAGGGAGAGGAGGAGGAAGGAGGAGGAGGAAGAGGAAGGAGGGAGAGGAGGAGGAAGGAGGAGGAGGGGGAGGAGGAAGAGGAAGAGGAGGAGGAAGGGGAGGAGAGAGGAGGGAGGAAGGAGAGGAGGAGGAAGGGGAGGAGGGAGAGGAGGAGGAAGGGGAGGAGGGAGAGGAGGAGGGGAGAGAGGAGGAGGGAGAGGAGGAGGAAGGGGAGGAGAGAGGAGGGAGGAAGGAGAGGAGGAGGAGGAGGGAGAGGCGGAGACAGAAATGCAGGAAGGAGCATGCTCAGTTCATCACCAGTGTGAAAACACATTTATCTAGTCTTGAATATTCAGAAACCGTAGAAGATTCTTCAAGCACGTTGCTTTGCTTTTTCTATCCAACTTTTATTCCTAACAGGGACCATTCCAAGGTCCATCCAGGGGGCCCCTTCTTACTTTATCTTCCTCTTCAAGGGGGCTGGCAGATGAGTCATCAGGTAAAACACTTGCCATGCAGGCCCGATGACCTGAGTTCAACCACAGGAACCCGCATGGACGTGGAAGGAGAGAGCCCACTCTACAAAGCTCTGAGCTCACACACAAACCACAGCTCAGATGTACCCGTGCACCATACACACACGAACACAATAAAAAGAAACTAAGTTAAAATGTCATCATTCTTCCCTGTCCCGTGAGGTTGGCATGTGGATGAACAAAGAGGTAGAGATGGGTAAGTCATTCTCTCCGAAGCATCTTCGCACCATGACTAGATGTGTCCTCCCTTGAGTTACTGTAGTCCAGTGCCCTCACCCACACATGAAGTAGACCTGTCTGCATTGTCACGGTTTTTCCTTTAAGGGAAAAACCTAAGCTTGTCTTTAGCAAAGTACTGACTACTGTGGGATTGTTGAGCCGTTGATAATATGTAATTTGTTTAAGTTTAAACTGTACAAGGGGATTGAGATAGCCTGGTACAAAGGTGTGGAGGGACGTGTCCTGAGCCTGAAAGGCAATTTGATTGGGAGAAGCAGGGCAGGGGTAGAAACTGGGAAAGTGGAGACGGCATCAGGCCAGATAGTAAATGTGCGCCAGAGGCATGTGACAGAGCTGGTGCCGAAAGCCATGGAACGACGGTTGGTAGGATGTTCAGCGATCTCTACAAACAAGAGTGAGGCCAACCGGGGCCTTGCGATTCTCAAACCTCACGTTTCACGAAAATGGATCTTCTTGGAAAGCAGGGTCGTTCAAACATTTGGGCAAGTTATTCCTTAAATTATATATCAAGACAAGCATTGGTAGGTTTTAGAACAGAATGCAAAATTCGTGTATCGCGGTTAATAAACACGTAAAGAAATACTAGCCACGGCATATCACTCCTATGACAGAGCAACACCTTCAGGTCCTATCCTCCAGAATGGAAGACGGTGACAGAATAGTTTGCCTTCTTTTGTAGGCAATAGGATGTGAAGCCTCATTGTCCTGAGGTGTGGCCTTTAGGGTCCTTTTCATTCCTCTTGACATCTTCAGGTCATGCTGCAGGAGATGATCTGACTGGATAGTACAGGCAGATAATGAGGATCCTTATTTCTATTGGGCCAGGCTGAGGCATTGCTGGTGCCGAGACCGGGTTTAGCACGCAGTGTACGGTGTCTATGCAAGCCTTCAGCAGAAGGAATGGCTGTCATCTGGCCACAAGAGCAACAGTATGATTACCCCTGTGTTAGGAAGGAATAGATGGTGTGTGGGCTGTATTGATAAGATACTCAATGCCTTCTTCCGAGGAAGCATCTCCCTTAGGCCTGGGTGCCAGCAGGCAGGAGTTCCAATAGCTACATTCCCTCATCCCAGAGGGCTCTAAGCCAAGCCAGCCTTCCTGATGTCATTCTTCAGTATCTGCCCATTGGTACATTTGCTGGACGATATTTCACAACGGTGTTCAGCTGCACATTTCCTATAGTATTTTAACTAAAGCAAAACAATTTAGATGGGCAATATAGCCTTTCAAACCTCTGCCTGACCGTCTGTCTTTCTCCCTTTAGGACAGTGACTCAAATAAATACAATCATGGTTCTAATGAACCGAACTACCTGCCGGCTCGCACTGATCATTGTTTTAAATAATAAAACACTCTTGTCTGGAAATTTCACGAAGACACGAAATTTCTGCTTAAGACGAACTTTCTGAAGGCTCATTAAAATTCATGAAGTCGTTAAGAACGGTGCCCAGTGACTGGCATGCTCCTGGCAGCCACAGTCTCTTCCTGGACTTTGTAGAAAGCGTCCCTCGCTCCACAGGTTTGATGGGGGGGGGTGGGCTGGGGAGGCGAAGAAGGGGAGATTTTGCTTGCCATTAGCCAGTGAAGAATGCTCTTGTGTTTCTCTACTTGAGAAGAGGTGCTTGGAGAGGTTTTCTCTCATCCAGTACAAAACAAGATACTAAAGACAGAAAGAAATCCCTGTACCGGGCTAGCACACATGCACTGAGGCGGTATTGGATGGCTCGCATCAATTAGCAAAGACCTGGTGCTGGAAGTCTTTTTCTTGTGTTTTCACACATTTCGTTCTTTCTTGGCATTGCCCAGATTTATTCTCCTCTCCTCCCTTTTAGGAACAGAATTTGGCATAAATAAATGATAACTGAGAAAACGGTATAAACAGAAGGGTGAATGGAGCCCCTCCCGCGTCGTGTGTAGGTCAGGGGGATTTCCTGCAGCTCGTGGTTACCCACAGGAAGGCTGTGGTTCTGCTACCTGCAATTTCATTTGCCTTCTAATAAAGAAACCCATATTCCTTCCTTAATTACTCCATTCAAATGCAATAGGAACCTCTTATACCGAGGGCTTTCAGACCACTAAGGCTCAGAAACCTGTTAAAGAGGGCTGAGTTGCCAGTGCTGCCCCACAAAATGGATTTTAGTGTATTCCACACCCCAGCAGATTTAAGTTGTATAGGATTAATATTTAATACGATGCAGATACCTGTGGATCTGCATATCTAATATGCATTCTCCAGCTACCAAAATTAAGCAGTTGATCTACGGGACACAAAGGGATCATCTTTTTCCCAAAGAGACTATTTGTGGCCAATGGTTTTAAAAATTACTGACATCAACTGTTATCTCTCTCTCTCTCTCTCTCTCTCTCTCTCTCTCTCTCTCTCTCTCTCTCTCTCTCCTCTCTCTGTCCCTACTGGTGTGTGTGTGTGTGTGTGTGTGTGTGTGTGTGTGTGTGTGTTATTTTAGATAATGCATTTTAGAAAGTCACTTGTAATGTTTCGCCTTTCCATTGGGGACGATTGAACTTTTGGTAAGTGCTCAAGAGAATTTTGATTCTGAGTTATTAATTTTTGCTTTTTGCTAAAGGATCTCATATAGCTCAGGTTGGTCTTGAACTTGTGATCATCTTCTCTCTACTTCCTGAGAACTAGGGTTCCAAGTTTGTGCCACCACATCCATTCTCCTTATGCCTTCCTGCCTTCCTGCCTTCCTTCTTTCTTTTTTTCCTTCCTTCTTCCTTCCTTCATTCCTTTCTTTCTTTCCTTCTTTTTCTTTTCTACAAGATCTCATGTAGTTCAGCCTTACCTTTTACTAGCCATGTAGCCAAGGGTAACCTTGACTTTCTTGAATGAATAGACATCTATTTAACTTCCTTTCTTTTTTTCTATATGACAAAATGCCTTTGAATGTCTATGCTAAGGTATTATGCATATTTATTTTTAAATTTTTCATTGGTTATTTTATTTATTTGCTATTTAATTTCTTAAATTATATATATATATATATATATATATATATATATATAGTGTGTGTGTGTGTGTGTGTGTGTGTGTGCATGCACATACATGACATGGTGCCAGTTGTAGAGGTCAGAGGACCATTTGTGGGAGTTGGTTCTTTCCTTTTATCATGTAGTTCCCAGAAATCAAACTCAGATTGTAGGTCTTTGGAGGCCAGTGTTTTTAATCACTGAGCCATCTGGTTAGGCTATAACCTTGAACTTCTGATCTTCCTGTTTCTGCCTCTGGAATTCTGGGATTACAGATGTGAGCTAAACACCCAGTTTCAGGTGGGGCTGGGGTTCAAATCCAGACCTTGGTGCACACTAAGCAATTATTTCACTGAGTGAGTGTGTGCTCCTATCCCCAACTCTCACACAGAATATCAATTCCAACATCACTTGTTTCCTTGTTTCTCTGTCTCTGTGTCTCTGTCTCTGTGTCTCTGTGTCTGTCTCTTTCTGTCTCTCTCTGTCTCTCTCTGTCTCTGTCTCTCTCTCTCTCTCACACAGACACACAGACACACAGACACACAGACACACAGACACACACACACACACACACACACACTAGTGGAGGAAGATAAGAAGCCTCTACCAGAAGTTTTTAAATTATGGAAGTGCTACTTACGGTTTTGCACTGTAACCAAACATGTCAGGCTAGGCCAGTGTTGCTTTTAGAGATGTAGAGGAATTCCATTCTATCAGTGTCCCTTTGTACAAATCTCACCGGGCCAAATGACCAAGATGGAAATAAACATTTTGCCATGTCCTTTGTCCTAAGTTTCTATTTCTAATACTTATTGTCTCTCTTGCTAGCCCTGCCCATTTTGGGAAAGTCACTATGGAAATCACTGACATTTTTTGAGATAATGCCATGCAAAAACCTCACACCTTCCACATCCTTTCATTCCTTCGAGTGCTTGAGGGAGAAGGAAAGGTACTCGAAGCATGATTGAACGTCAGGGGAAATTACTCGACTGGAAGGAGGCCCTCACCCTGGAGTCTGGTTGAAGTCCCCCTCCAGCTGAGAAGCAAGGATTCTAGCACTGTTATATGTGAAGAGTGGTGGATTAGTATTCTGCTGATATATGGATATTTTATGTTAAAATAGCAATGCATCAGGATCAAGATCTAAATGTATATGATCTTGATAAATGACCTCATTCCTTTCTTCTGTCATTATTTGGAAACGAGACTATTAACTTGGTTTATAGCAAGGACATCCTACTATCTTGCCTTCCTGGGACCCAGACTTCTACTTTATCCAACGTAATCTTCTGAGTGCCCCACCCTGCCCCAGGAACCACTTGATGGTTTCATTTACCTTCCTTCTAATTGGCTTCTGCTCTCAACTTGACATAGCATACATCTGAGAGGGTTTTAACTGAGGGATTGCCTTGATCAGATTGACTTTTGGGCTCGTATATGGGGGAGGTATTTTCTTGATTGCTAATTGATATAAGAGGGCCACACCCACTGTGCAGAGTACCATTCCTGAACAAGCTGGTGCTGGGCTGTTTCAAAACTAGGCATGTACATGAGCCAGCAGAAGGAAGCCAAGAGTAGTTCACCTTTGGGGTCTCAACCTTCCATTCCTATCGAGCTTCTGTTCTGACTTCCCCTGATGACAGGTTAAAACCCATATACTGAAATGAGCTCTTCCCTCTATAACTCGCTTTTGGTCATGGTGTTTATGACAACAGTGTAGAGCGAACCAGGGCAAAAATTAGAATCGGAAGTGGCGTGTTGTGGCTGACCTGACTGTGTTGTTCTGGGGGAGGATTGCTGAAGTGTTTGGAACTTGAGGCTGGAAAAGCCCTTGAGTGCTCAGAGCTTAATGGGTGGTTATGAGAGCGTGGATGATAAGAATGTTGAGAGAAATGCAAATACGGACGCCGAGCTTACGACACTTCGGAGAGAGGCCAAGACTATAATGCCCTGTTTTTGTGGTATTTTAAATTAAGAGTCTGTGGCTGGGTTTGCAGAATCAGTAGTGATTAAGGAGAGACCAGAGTCACTGAACTGGGATCTTCTGCGAAGTATTTCCTTGGGGTTAGCACACAGAAGCTGTTGGCCCACGGCAGCCAAAGCTACTCTCAAGCGGGCAGCCAAACTTTGCAGTGTGAGAGAGTCTCCTATGTAGAGCTGTGTTGGTGGCATGGAATCTTCAAGATTGAAGGTGTTATAGTGCTTCAAGGCACAGTGGGAGGCCAGCAGAGGCCACCGCCGAAGGTGCAGCCTTGGAGCAGTGGAGATTCCGGGACTGAAGGAATCTTCATGAGAAGCTGAAGGTTGACACCAAGAGGCAGGGGCGCGTATTGTCCACTGGGGAAAGTGAATTCAGCTGCAGTGGAGAGTTCAGGGTGTTACAGGTAACAGAAACATAGGGCACCCACCAAGGAGAGTGGATGCTGGAGAATGAAGCCCGCCTGTGTCTAACCAGAAAAATTGTGGGTGCTGCAGGTTGTAAAGCCAGGGAAGTGGAGTCACCTACACTCTTTGGAGCTCAGAAGATCTTGAGTGAGTGCCAGATGTTGGACACTGAGCTTTTTACACTGTTCAATTTGTCTATTTGGGTTTCTCGTTGATATTATTGGAATTGGGTCCTGGTTCTTCCCTCTAGGAATAAGACAATATATGTAACTTGGTTTTTTCTCTTTTCAAATCTTATAGGAACCCACAGAAAAGAAGCCTTGAAATTTTAAAGTGTTGATATTTTTAAATCCGTGGAATGCTTAAAGCTTATTTGGGGGATAAAAATCGAAAGGTTATGACTTAAAGGGACACGTTATTATCAAGCTGACAGTGTGTGGATTGTCCTAGTTAGTGTTAGCTCTCACACCGGGATTATTTAAAAGAATCTCCGTTGGGGAATTGGCTAGATAAGTTTGGTCTTTTGGCATGTCCATGGGCATTTTCTTAGTTGCTAATTGATGGAAGAGGTCCCACCCTCTGTGCGCTGTGTCATTCCGAGAAGGTAGTCCTGCACTGTACAAGCAGCAGGCTGATCACAGTCAGGGAGAGTGATCTAGTAAGCCATATCTGCATGGTCTCTGCTTCAGTCCCGTTTTCTTAATCTCCTGACTCGATGTCCATGAATTGTGGGCTACCCAAGTATCATGAGACAAACCTTTCTTTCCCAAGTTGCTTTTGGCAATGATGTTTATCACAGGAACAGAAAGCAAAATAGAACAGGCTCTTTAGCAGCCCTTTGAAGATAAAAGTTTCAAGACCCATCAAGATCCTATATGGGACTATTGTAAACACAAAGAAGCAAGACTCTCTCAGAGAAGCCCACACATATTCCAATGGCTCCTCCTTTTCACCGCCTTTCTTGAATCTATATAAACACATCTTTTAGTAAACCACAACTCTGCTTTACCTCGGCTATTTCTGAAATCTTTTTGTGAGTTGAAGCCAAGGATCTGGTTTTAACCGAGTCAAGGTCCTTCAAAGATAAGGGGACTTCTCGTTGTTTTGTATGGGACAGTATAGAGCTGTATTTCTGTCTCTGCTGCCAGTGACAATACCAAATGAAAGGGGACCCAGCTAGAAGGACCCAGGCCTGGCATCATCTCACAAGCTGGGAAAGTTCGCAGCCTTCATTCTGACTATTCCGATCTAGGACTCTAAAGTGGCCTCTCCCCTCTCAGCCTATTAAAGGTAAGAGTTCTGCAAGACTCAGACCTGCACACCTACATGTTGCATCCCTCACTGGGTATCAGTGCTGTCTGTGAGTTCCAGTTATAATCCTATACGAGATGCTATTACCGGAGGCTAAAGCCTGGGCTGGATGGTTCCAGGTTCTTGTTCTTTTATTGAAAGAATTGAAGATAAAGCCATGCAGGTTTATAGAAGGAAGATAATTTTATGTGGAGACAAACACTGGTGCAGATTAAAGATGGATGCCTTGGAAATAGGTTGACAGTAGACCTCAGGAGGGAAATTTCTCAAGAGCTTTAAGCTTTAAGCTTAGAAAATCGGGCTGGATTTTTCTAAGCCCGAGATCTGTTCCTCTGGGGTCAAAGGAAGGAAGGTTTGATGACTAAGGGATGTAGTTAAAGTGTTTCTCTGCTTAGATTGATTGGTAGGCTGCACAGCCTTTTCTCTATTGTGTCTGCATCCTTCCATAATGCATGTGATTTTAATTATATGCATAAACGTAAAGACGGTAATATAGGGGATTCTTCCTAACACAGTTAGTTCAAGCTGGATTGGCGCTTCTATTCTCCACACTCGGATTTGTTGGGAATACAGTCAAATGCAAACTGTCTACACTTGATTGTTACCAGGAGTGGGGAAACTCATACCATCATTATATGGCCTGATGCAGATGAAGGGGTCAGGGGATTCTGAGGTTGCTAGGTGCATTGTTCAGAGAGGTCTGTGCCTTACACATCATTGCAAGAGGGGAGGTATACTACGCCATCTCTTTTCCTGCCTCAGTAAGCATCTCCATCCTCCCAGAGCTCAGAATATATTTAGGGAACCAGCATGCATGTGTGAGCTAGACATCACCCCATCAGGTGTAAGACAACATTCTGTTTGCAGCCGAGGCTGTGGAGGACAGCTGGATGGCAGCTGATCAGAGCCCAGAACATGTGGGAACAGACAGGACAAGACTGGATATGTCCTTTCCAGAGAGGCAGAATCCCAGCAGGAGAAGCCCAAGGGCCCGGCTCTTGAACCTGGAACTTGATCTTTCTTCTTTTCCTTTGAATTAATTAAACAAACAGTTCCCAGAAGCAAATCCAGAGCCTTGCACTCGGCATGCAGGTACACGCTCCACCAATGAGCAGCTCAGAGCCTTGCATACAGCGGGCAAGCATTGCTAGGCTATGCAGACAGGCTGCTTTCTGCCTTGGAACTAGATTTTTTTAAGACCTTTCTTTCAGAGGGTCTCCTTAATCATTTTTCTTAAAAGATTCTAGGTCACATCCTTCTACCTGGTGAACAGACATGAAGGCAGAAAAAAGTAAAACCCGTCTGAGGGTCCTGAGTCAGAAGCTGAACTGTTCACCAGATGAAGGTGGTGGAAGGTCCGTTTTTTTTTTGTTTTTTGTTTTTTTTGTTTTTTGTTTTTATCCTTACTTTGGCTAATAATTTGTGAGACTGTGCAATTAACAGAAGGACAGAGATTAAAATAATGAAACAGACATACACCAGGCTCCTGACAGGTGCTTAGATCTAGAGTGCCTGCTCATTTGGGCCTCCCCTGGTGGGAAATCCCATACTTTTTTGGACTTTGAAAACAGCTCCTTCCAGACTTCAAATAGAGTGCAAAGGGAACTTGTGACCTCGGGCAGTTAGCAGACCTTTAAGGAAAAGGATTAGGCCCAGGAACAAGACAAAGCATATAATATGCACCCCCTGAACAATTTGAAATGACCTTCAGATGACCTCCAAGGTGTAAAGGCATCGTTCAGTTTCTTCAGCCCCAAACCTTGCTCTGCTTTCTGGAGCCTTCTGATACCAACGGAAACCCCGGTTATGATTCCCACGAGCCTCAGGAATATTTATCAACAAGGGGGAGAAATAAGGAAGTAAGGCTGGATAATTGTTGCAAAGGCTTTGTTTAGTGGAAGTTAAAACGCTGGAGTAAGAACCTCAGTTCTCTCTCTCTCTCTCTCTCTCTCTCTCTCTCTCTCTCTCTCTCTCTCTCTCTCTCTCTCTCCTCCCACCTCCCACCCCCTCTCTCTTTCTCGCCCACCCCCACCTTTTTGGACTGTCCTCCTCTCCCCTCTCTGGACTCCCAGTTCTGCCCCTGACACCTGGAGGGAGGAGAACCGTACAGGTTGTCAATGAAACATGGAATTATTTCCTTTGATGGCTTAGATAATAGTAGAAGCCAAAGCAATGAGTGAGGTCGGCCGAGACCAATGCAGTCCTGCCCGGGACTGGAGAGCCAATCACAAGAGGAGGAGGCGGGGCGTCGGCGCCAGCAGATAATTGCTAAGTGCATCGCTAGCACAGTTGGTCCGAGCTGCTGAAAGGTCTGGTCGCAGAGACAGGAACGCAGCATCCTCAGCGTGCTCCATCCCGGCAGCGTCCTCCTGCGCTCCGCCGGGCAGCGAGCCTCCGGACAACAGCCCCTCTGCTTCTCGGAGAAGGTACCTTTATCTGCGTCCCGGGAGAGGGGGCTGCTTCCGCTCTGTTTTCGCTCAGGCTTGCAGTTAGCACAGGTGGAGGATTGCAGAGAGAAGAGAAAAGTTTAAGGGGAGGAAAGGTGACCAAGGCGGAGACCCACTGTCTTTTGTTGGGAGGAAAACAAGCCTACAATTTGGGAAAACTTCTGCACCGTCAAGAGCTAGGCTTGTTTACTACTCTTAATTAGCTGCGCCCAGGTTCATGGAAATGGGTCTGCTTTGGAGCTAGAGGACCTGCAGGGTTAGGGTGTAGACTCAGGTTTTCTGGGTGACTGAGGCTGGACCCCGGATCGGCCGCTTCCTGGGCCAGAATGATGCTGTGACCATATCCAAGAACTGGCTCCAGGAGCAAGCTTGGTTTGATTGGATTTTCTGCCATCCGGTCTGCCCTATCCGCTCTCCCTTGACCTGCCTTAGCTCAAACTACTGTGACCTTCAATTCCAGTCCTTCCTCAAACTTTTCTCATCTTCTCCTGGGCTACTTTTGCCCACTCCATCTCCATCGGTCTTCTTTGGTGAAAAGAGAAATTTCGTAGGGTGTAGGAGCCTGTCCTGTTTGACCCTGTGAGCATTTATCTGCGCATCACCCAACTTAAGGAAAAAGAAACCCTTGCCGTTGACAAAGAAAGTACTTCATTGATTAGCTCCTGGACACCCCAGAACACTTTCTTGATTTGTTGTACCCCAAAAAACAGTGAGGATGGAGCCGAATTTTATCTTGGGGTGCTTTACACTCCAACCAGAGAGAGGCCCAGCTCTGAGGTCCCAGCAGCTCTGCCAGTGAGGCTAGTCTGTCTAGATACTCAGGTGCATTTGGTCAGGTAGATGGTGCTGCAGTCCCTGTTCACATTGCTTCTGATAACTGGTCTTCAAGTAGAAAAGCTCACCTTGGCCCTTGGCTGGTTCTTTAACATTCCACATTGTTGGAACTACAAGGGACTTCCCTGCGCCGAGACACACTTTTGATCCTGGTGATCGAGATCCGATCCTTTCTGACAACTTTTGCTACAGGGCAGTGCAAGGTAAGTGGGCCTTGAGGAAGTGGCTGTCCCCAGTTGGGGTGAGGGTGATGGATGTGGCCTTGAACTTGCTGCTTTAACACGCAGGTAGTTTCTGGTTTCATGCTTGTCACCGCAGGGCATGCAGTGGTGTGTTGAACCTGTGACATCCTCTGAAGTTTCCAGTTTCCAGATGGAATTATGGGTCCTTGGGATTTGGGGCTTCGGGGTTCAGGTGAATTTCCTCCATTCAATTTCTGTCCCAGACTTGAAACCATTGCGCGAGTTCTGATAATATCATTCTGGGAGAGGTTCCCAGCAGAACCGCACGCACCCCTGTGACACTCCCGCCCCCCTCCCACAGCCCCCCTTCCCCCTCTCAATGCTGCTTCTGAGGTGTGACAGCCTTTGATTCTTCTGCTCCGTGAATCATTCCTGCTTACGAGCCCTATTTTTCTTCACCACCACACACAACAGGTTCTCCTTCCCTCCCTCAGACAACTGTCTTGGGTGGGAACTGTTATTATGGAAGTTCTACTCCCAATGGTCCAAGATAGCCGTCTAGCTTTCTGTGGTTACAGTTGGTTAGGGTGTACACACATTGGCTAGAAGTAGCAAAATAAACCCTGAGCTCTGCATAGCATGACTCCTGCTATCCAAGCTCCCCGGGGTGGAGCTGGGCTTTTCTGGGTGGTTGTGGGTAGATTTAAAGGGCTTTTTTCTCTGTGATATAAGGCGCATGACTCCAAAGAGGCCACGGGGCCAGTACCTAGAACTGGGAAAGTGACCTGATTGCCCATACCTTTTTTCTTCTCTTCTTAAATGAGCACAGCAGTAAATCAGGTAAACTTTTGAGCCTGAGGGGTGTCTTGGACCAGAAACCAGGAGCAGAGCTTAGGGTCCCCCTTCAGTGTGTGCCAATCTGTGATCTGTTGATGCCTATTATGATAGGGAACATTAAAGCAAGGCATTTTAAAACAGCTCCTCGTGGTGACTCATGCACAGAGGAAAGGGCTGGGTGGGGGAGGGAGCCGAGGGAGCTTCAAAAAGTACAAGTGGGACAAGCCAGAGCGCTTGGTTTCTCTCCCTCTCCCTCCTCCTCATTCTTCTTCCTTGTATTTCTTCATTTGGAACAGAGATCATTAAAATAACAACTTAAGCTTAAAAAAAAAAAAGGAGTACAGGAGCCGGAGATTAATTGACAAAACTCAAACCACTCTCATTGTAGCTTCGCCTTGGTCAATGTGGGCTCGAACCCCAGGACCCTGAACCGCTTGCTCCCATCCGTTTTGGAGAAGGTAATCACTTGGACGTGGCTGATTAACTCGTTGCGAAGCTGAATGCTTGCTTGTGTGTGAAGGGACCGACGGATGCTCAGGAAATTAAATTTGTTAGTTGTCATTTCATCGAATTGAGCATGATGGCTTTAGCTAGGAACCTGGATGACACTATGCATCTAGCATTTCTCTCTCTCTCCTCGGTTGGCCAGCCGGGACTTCTGTGATGTGGAGCTGTATTGATGCCCGATGCCCGGTGTGAGTCCCCTGGCAAATGAGAGACTTCCTGAATCCCAGTGCACCCCCCATCCCTCCACCCCACCATTCCTTCCCATGATAAACATGTCAATAGGTAGTCTCTTTGCCAACCTGCTTTGATCATGCCCTTTTGTGCAGATTTTTTTTCTGTTAAAGAGAGTTGTGCCCAGAAATAGAATTGAAAACATATTTAAATTTTTTATCAGAGAGCTGTCTTTTTGTTTTGTTTTGTTTTCTGCTTTAAAATTTAATTTTGTGGTTTTGGGGAAATCGAATAAGTCCGCATATTGGGTTAGGTGTTTTGGTAACCGCTGTCCTGACATCTTCCTTCTCTTTGTGGATGTACGAGTTTCGCAGCTGTCCTCAGGGATGGGGGTGTCTGCAGGTTTGAAGCAGCTTGGAACAACCCCGAAAGTTGTCAAGATTAAGCCACAGCGTCCCTCTGTTTGTTTGAAATGGGGGAAATGGCTGTTTTAGAAATGTAGGCTCAGAGATGTATTCTCTGAGCTCAAGTGTCCTTCGGTTTTCATTTAGGAAAATTGTGAGTAACTAGCTCATCTGACTCACTCTTCCCCACACTCAAGTCTCCCTCCTTCATCCCTGCAGGGAACCTGCAGCAGGTACCTCACCCAGTTTGATGGGCAGGTGTATTTCTCTTCCCTTCCTCCATTCTGGTTCTACCCAGCATTTCAGGACACCCTAGGAGAGATTTGCTGGGACACCCTGGTCACTTCACTTCAGAAAGAGTTAACGGGAGATCCCAGGAAGGCGAGGTTAGCCTCGGGAGACTGCCCCCTTCACCAAGTTCAGTTCTATCTCAGGCCCCAGTGGAGTTCATGGCTGGGTAGCGTGCTGCTGATTTGTGTGAGGCAGACAGAGCAGATATCTCTGGGTAAAGGTAGTTCCTACCAGGTATAGGGTCCCTCTGCCCCACTGTCCTAAGGCCCACTCCTCCACACCCCTTCCACAGCCTCCATC
Source organism: Rattus norvegicus (assembly GCF_021556685.1). Taxonomy (NCBI): domain Eukaryota; kingdom Metazoa; phylum Chordata; class Mammalia; order Rodentia; family Muridae; genus Rattus; species Rattus norvegicus. The sequence goes on along the minus strand of NC_141549.1, from coordinate 76,417,293 downwards.
GGGGACTCCAGCTGGGGACTGACCTTGGAGATGTTGGCAGACAGTGTCGTTTGTCTGCTGTGCTCCCCATTTCTCTGATCTCCTCTAACCCCTATCATTTGAAAAGATCAACTTTACTCCATGGCGCTAAGTTAACAGTGTGACCCCCAGAGGCGTCTTTCTCCCATACTCGTAGAGTACCACTCCACGGTACCATGGAACTACGGTTGTGTCGGGTGTCTGAGTCCATCGAAACCCAAAGACGTTTGCAGTCGTAGTTCAGGCGTCCGCTAGCAACACGAGGAAGACAGAGCTGGACAGACACAAACTGAGAAATTGTGGCCCTAGGCTAGTCAGCTGAGATGCTGGGGCTGCCTAGGGAGTAGTGGTAGTATTGGGGGGTTAGCAGGGCATAGTGGCCCCCTCCTATAACCCCAGCACTCGGAAGGTGGAGACAGGAAGCGCTAAGGTTTGAGGCAAGCTTAGGCTTATAAAGAGACCCTACCCCCAACTACCACAGAATGAATGAATGAATGAATGAATGAATGAGTGAATATTGGGTTTGGCACGTGAGCCCTGGCTTTTGATTTTAGACATCACATTCATTTGCTCTTTTTGGCTTTTGCTTTCCTCCGGGGTCAAAAGATTGAACTGTGTTCTGTTCTTCTAGGCCTCTTTCTGCAGTGACCTTCCCTTTTTGATCTTGCCAGGGAGTCTACCTCCCACTGTGGAGGCCACAGCTCTGCAGCCTCCAACGCCACCGTGGTGACTGGTCATACTTTCAGAGCTGCGAGACTTTGCGAAGACAGGTCAGGAGGCATAGTGGATGGTGTGTCAGAAGACAGGCAGGCTGAGGGGTGATGTCATAGCTGATTCTGCTTTAAGAGGGGATGTTTCATGGAGGATGGCGACCAGCTGTTCTGCATCTCCAGTAAGGATTGAACGAGAGAAAATAGACAGAAATTGCAGCAGATGGACTTAGATTAGGTATGAGGAAGAATTTTCCATCAGCAAGAATTTTTTTTTTTAAAAGAGAAGGTTGTGAGCCTCAGAGATAATCTTTAAGAAATGGATAAGCTGGAGGTGTTAGCTGGAGTTGGAGCTGGAAGACTGAGTTGGTAAAGGGTAGGAATCCTTGAGCCTCAGGATCCGTCTCTTTCCTGGGGAAGGACCTACAGTCATTTCCCCCAAGCTTCACCCTTAGCAATGGGGCTGAACGTTGCAGGGACTGGGAGGAGTGAGGAATGCAGGGAACTTGGGACGCTCCTCTCCTTGGGTAGATCTCTTCCCTCTGCCCTGCGCTGGCTGCCACCTTGATGGGAATGTTTTGGCTATTGCCTGGAAATCTCCTGTTACCCCTTATCTTTTCCTGCAGACCTGGCAAATGATCCCGGAGAGGCGAAAGCATTTGGTGGCATCATCCAGGGATTCAGTGCCAGCCAGAATAGAGACCAGAATTAAGTTCCCCCCCAAACCCCTCATCTTCAGAATCAGGGTTATTTTCTCCGTAGCTCATTCCTTTTAATTCCCCAACTAAGTGGGCCATTTGATTCAGGGGCTCCCGATATCTCTCTACCTGATTGGCAAAGATTGACACCTGCAGCTGAGCATCTCATTGGTAGTTCGTTGATACCGGCTGCTGCCAGCCTGTTCGTTGGGAGTCCATTGGTGCCCATTGCTGGCATAGTGCTCTCTCTACAGCCCCCATTGCACACATTGTGTGTTTATTCTAAAGCACCCACTGGCCACACGAAGGACCTTTTCCATAACCCTCATTGGTCACTGTCCCTGGTTATATTCTCTGTAGTTTATGTAGTAGACTGGTCCATCCGCAGACAGGGAGATGCCTTTGCCATCTCCCTGGGGCTCTACGTGTTACTGCCAGGCCACGCGGCAGCATTTCTGTCAGAACTCAGAGCAGAAAGAAGGACATAGAGAAGGGAGCACCAAGAAGGGGTATGGAGAAGTCGTGAGAGATGCTGAGTTTGAATCTTGCAGTGGTCGGAGATCTTAGATATCCATTCAGCTTCGTCACCGAAATAATGGAATAAAAAAGGCCTATGACGTAGGTCACACCATAAATAAAACACTGTGTCCATTACCTTTAACAATCACACAGCTACACGTGAAGAGCATCAGAGGAATGTAGAGGTCTGGCCCATGGGGGCTCTATAGGGTCTGGAAAAAGCCTCACAGTTGTGACAAGGTGGCCGTGGCTGGGAAGGACTTTGCTTCGTGGTGTTTGAATCAGCTAGAACTGAACACCACAACATAAGCCCTCAGACTCAGGCAGCGGCGCCCACAGAATGGCTTAGCTGGGAGATTTAAAGGAACCAGAGGAAGAAAATACCTTGCAGCCATCAAACTGGGATGGTCGGGCCCCAGTGTGTGAGATGGGCTGCAAGAACAGAGCTCCGGAAGAGATGGAGGAGGGAGTCCGAAAGATCAGTATCTATTTGCCGAGGGAGAGAGGAGTAACCACCACCTGGGAGAGAACTTCGAGGAATCCATTAGACATGCAAGCCCCCAGAGTGAGTCCTACGTCCTTCAGGATGACTTTTGCCTGTATTTACACCTTGCTCCTCAGTATTGATGCTGTGGACTGTACTCGAAATGGGTGTGTTAGGTAGAGGAGAGCTGGGTCTTGGATGTGAGGCTCAGTGCATCCTTACTGGGGGTTGGGATTCATAGGAAATCTCTGGACGAAAGGGATGCTTAAGAGTAGGGAAAGAATAACTAAACTATAACTTAGTACCAGGTCTGTGAGAGAGGGGTGGCTGGAGGTGAGCCATGCTTGCCCAGTTCAAAAGCATGGGGATAGCACAGCGTGCCTGGAGTGTGTGGGTGCCGTTCAGTCTGAATATATAAGGTGTGGTTTGTGGGGGAAGAGTAGGAGAAAGGGTTCTGGGTCCTTGCCAGGTAGGAAGAGTCCAGTTTCAGGTAAGAAATGATATGTGTCTCCTTGAGAGATAGGAATCATAGCCTGGGTAGCTGCCAAGTGAAGGTGAAGTTTGGGGCCGGGGTGGGGGGTGGGGTTAAGAAGGGGAGACGCAGCCTGGGACCGGTGAAATGTAACGGGAGGCCGAAAGAAGATGGTGACAACCAGAGAGACCAGCAGGATGGCTCCCTGAAGACGCTTTCAGCACAGGTCTGGGAAAACTCCCAGGGCTGAGGTGACTTCCGCAGGCGTCTTCATTGCCCTCACAACTGAATTCCAGGGAGCATACAAATTGTCAGGGAGATGCATTTTGCCTGCACGGAGCTGAGCTTCTTGGGAAAACAGCCTGCTATGCAAGGCCTGCGGACTGTCCGGGGATTGCAGGAGAACTTGTACAGCCGGACCCACATCTGACTTCCACTTGCTTGCCATGGCTTGTGTGCCCCACGACAGAGGTGTGGCCGCTGCTAGTGGGCAATCTACTGACTTCATGATTCATGCTAGATCAGGGGAAAGGACCTCTGAATCCCAATGAGGATGTGCTGACCTGTGATAAGAGACACCAGCCATTGCCTCTGAAAAAGGATAAGAGGAAACGGGTTAAGGGTCTGAAGAGATGGCGCAGCAGTGAGGAGGACCGGCTGTGCTGTTCTAGAGGTCCTGTTTGAAACCCAGTACCCACAGGGCAGCTCGCAACTTTCTGCAATTCCAGTTCCAGGGGATCCAGTGCCCTCTTCTGGCGACTTTGGGTACTGCGCAGACATACGGGCAGGCATAACGCCCATATACATAAAACAAATACGACTCAAACAAAAATTTTGAAAAGGGAATGATTTCAGAGTAGAGGAAAAGGACTTAAGTGGGGCATTAGAATTCATGCTCTAGTGGAAGGGCCGTTAAAGCCCAGGTACAGGATCGTCAAAGGAGGCGGTGAACTATTGTTCTGCTGAATATTAGAGGGGAAAAAAGAAAACTTCCCTCAGTAGGAAAATGGGCAACAACTTTTGGTCAGATACCTCAAAACATATAGAAAAGAAATAAGTGGCGAGATTATGCAAGAGCCTTGTAGTTAGCATTCATAATTAAAACCAAGATATTGTTAGCCACCTAATATATTAGGCAAAATGAAAAAATGTCCTATCCAATGTTGGGAGGAGTGTTGTAGGGCACGGTAGACATTTATATGCTTCGTTGGTGGGAAGATAATTTGAAAATATGGGACAGGTCTCAAAAATGCCCTTTAAACCAGTAAGCAGACCTCCTCCAAGGAATTAACCCTAAAGAAGTAAACAGAGATGTGCACAAGTGAACAGGGGATTTTCCTTTCAGCATTATTCATGATAGCAAAACATTGTGCGGGGGATTAATTAAATCTAATATGGGTCATCTATAAAATGGAAATCAAAGAAGCTATTAAAGCTACATTGAATAATATATAAGGATGCAGAAACCGCTAATAATATATCTATTAAGTAAAGATCGGAAAGTAAATAGAGTGTAATTGCGGTGAGTGGAACGGAATGGCATGGCTTGGAAGCGGATACATTCCTTTATTTTACTTTTTGAGTTTCCTAAATTTCTTACGGGAGGAAAACAAAATGTTATTTTCCAAGTCAGAAACAATATTTTCCAAGTCAGAAAAAAAAAGTTCTTTCCTTCTCTCAATATGTTGGCAATAATCTTTTTTTTCATACAGTATATTCTGATCAGACTCTCTACCCATCCCCCTCCTCCTACATTCACCCCCACACCCATATTCTCTCTACCACCCCCACCCCCATTCATTAGGAAGCCATCAGGTATCTGAAAAAGCAAGCAAGCAAACAAACAAACAAACAGAATGGGGCAAGACAAAATGACAGACAGACAAACAGAAAAAAAGAGCCCAAGGAGAAACATAGGAAACATATACAATTCACACACACACACACACACACACACACACACACACACACACACACACACACACAGAGAGAGAGAGAGAGAGAGAGAGAGAGAGAGTTCATTAAAACACAAAATCATAAACTATAATATATAAGCAAAAGACGGGCAAGGTTAAAAAAGCCCAGCCAAAGAGTTATAAAGCAAAGAGGTTCTAAGGATACCTTTGAGTTTATTTTGTGTTGGCCGTCACTGTTGGCCATGGAGTCTGCCCTTAAATTTTCTTTCACACAGTTATCAATTGGAGATAGCTTCTGGGCTAGGGCTGGGGGCTTATCTCTACTTCCCCTCTCAGTGCTGGGACCCTACCAGGTGTAGACACATGTAGGCCCTGTGCACGCTGCCACAGTCTCTGAGTTTATGTGGACATCAGTCCTGTTGCCATCTCCTCTCAGCTCCTACACTCTCTGCCTCCTCTTCCTCGGGGAAACAATGCTCTCTCAAAGCGGTCATTGCAACCATAGACATTCTAGCCACATCTAGACGTGTAACAACATTGTACGCTCAGTGCTCCCTGTGTAAGACTGGCCTGTGTCCTCAGGACATTTGGGAAGGCAATACGTAAACATCGTTCCGACATCCAGCAGGCACTTGGCTGTAAGAACTCATCCTCTGTTCTTCCGCACAGGTGACAGTCACTGTGGGTGGCCAGACCTTGTGACTTCCTGCACAGCTCATCACTGTAGCCCAGTCCTGTCACTGTGATCAGACCTGTCCTCCACGTTTTCCGTGCATCCCAAGTGGAGAAGTTAAGACAGAGATTGCTACTCAGTCAAGGTTTAGGAAGGAGGCATTGGTAGGCACAAGCCCAAGGTGCTTTGGTGGTAGACACCGCCGTGGTCTTTGCAGAATAGTGGATTGGCTGAGCTCTGTATGCTCTTGAAGAGCTGGCAGATTTCCACGGGACAGTGTGGAGTCACACCCTTCCCTTCTTTTTAGTCAAGACCAAATCAATGTCCTGACAGCGGCTTCACTTTGAGCAGGGGCTGTGAGCAATGAGTTAGAGGTGACCCCACTGGCTATATCCTGCCCAGGGGTCTCATTTGTACTTTTTTTTTCTAGAATGTGTTTGCTTCCCACTGTGGTTTCCTCTGTTGCATAAACTCTGGGCAGCCAAGTCAGCTTGCTTGGGGTGGAAGACACAGCTGGCTGACTCCATGATGTGTGTCGGGCCACATGAGGACTCTGGGGTACCTTCTCACAGCAGGGCCGGCAGTGGCTCTCATGGGCATAACCTTGGGGCTTTTGCAGGCTTAATGGTGGGGGGGGCAGGGAGGAAGTGGGCAGCCTTGCAGCAAGCCGGCCTGGCTGAGGAGCTGTGTGTACATGATTTGCTGCTCTATTTATTTTAATAAGAACCCAAATGTATGTGGTATACTGCATTTGGATGCTTCAGATGTGGGCAAGGTGTGCTCCCCATTTTGCAGGGAGAGAGATTAATAGGGAGTGGATATAGAGTTGTGAAAACAGCCAAGTTCTGCCAGCACATTGCACCTGGCTTATCAGTATCAAGAATTTCCCATGGATCTGTATGTCCTTGGTAAGGGAGGGGTGTGAGTCAGTATCCTGTGAAGCCCTCACGGCTGCCTGGGAAGCCAACAGTGGAATCCATGGCTTTGGGTGCCAGGGAGCCTTTTGCTGAATTCTGCAGCGTGAAGCCACGCATAGGTGCAGCTATCAGTGAGGGAAAGAGTGGTCTTAGAAGGCCCACCAAGACAAAAACCTCATGAATACTGAAGCCTGGAAGGATGTAACTAATCTGGACAGTGGGAGGGCTATTCTCTAAGGCATGGATGTCTGGAGTCATAGTTAGCAAGGAACATCTCCGACTTGCCAAGGGGTTGTGGGCTGCAGTGGGGTGAAGTTACGACAAGCTGCAGGCACACTTCCTAACAGGATTTGCTCTCTTAGAATGTCTTTGTGGTTTGTCCACTGGGGCAATGTGGCACTGAGGGGAATGAAGGGAGGGAGATACTTCAGGAGCTGGGGACACCATGGTGATGAGGGATGGGGAGGGAGGAGACACAGAGACAGACGTGGGCTGGGATGGCAGAATGACTTCCATTTTCCTCTGCTGAGTTCTTGAGTTTGTTCCAGTTGAGAACAAGTCACCCTGTGGGGGTCCAGGTGGACAGAGGGGAGGGTTGGGACCACTGCCACTCTGTGAATGCTCCCTTTCTGTTGGGAGCTTAGTGTTTTCAAATTTATTAGCCAATAAGAAAAGAAAAAAAAAACCCTGAAACTGTGGCCAAGCTGGGAGTAAGCAAGTGGGCCCCAGAGGCATGTTTAGATCGGGTGGGGATCTACTGGAGGAAAGTTCTAGGGGTGACTTCTTTTACAGTTGCAGGTTGCAAACTTTTAGTCATGATAAGATACATATGGGAAAGGAAGACAGAAACCTAGGATGGCCCTTTGGCTTCATATCTGTAGAAATTTGGTGAGCTCTCAGGGGAGGAGACAGGCTTGGACCGTAGGTGAAGTTTACTGGTGGAACCCTGCTGGTGTAAAGCCCAGCCTGTGTTCCCCCAATGCCCAGGTAGCTCCTTCTTCTGCCCTTTGGCCAGGATCCCAACAGACTAACGTTTGGATGAGAAGGAGCTGGTTCTGAATTTCCGCCTACCCCAGTAGAATCCTCTTCTCCATGGCCATGCTGATCTCCAGGAGGCACTGCCGAAAGATTCTGGCTGTACAGTCATTTTGTCACTGGAGCCTGGTTTGATTCAGTACGTCCCTTCGGCAGGTCATCAAGGAAGATGGCCGGCTTGGCCATGTGAGCCCTAGGATACAGCTCTGTTTTTTGATTTTTCACATCTCAAATCTTGAGAACGGGCAGAATTCTCTAAGCAGCAAGAGCACAGCAGTGGATGAGAGGCTGTCCTAAGTTCCGGCCTTTTTGAGATCAGATTCTAGGTGGAAAAGATGGGTGGCTAAACCACAAGTAAATATTGAGGGCTGGTGTCTGCATGGAGAAATATAAAGCCAGCCAGCGGAGTAGGGAGTGCCTTTGGGGAGGATGTGGCCCGAAGAATTTTTTTATAGAAGCACCCCTCAGAGGCCTGGAACGGGGGAGCTGGTCCACATGGATATAGACCATGTCAAGAAAGACCTCAAGGATTACACAGTAACTGCGAGGCCAGAGGCCAGATTGAGCCTTCTCAAACTGTATAGCTGTGAGGAGAGCTGTGTGTCTGATCTACGATATCAGAGCATCATTGACTGTCATCCTGTAGCAGGCCATGTGTAGGCAGAGGCCAGCCAGGAGAGCAGGATCCTGACGCACGGTGGTGGACTTATTGGCAGTGGTCAAGATCTATTTATACTTTGAAGAGGGAGCAGGCAGGATGTGTTGATGCATTGAACTTTGGGTGTGAGAGAACATTCAAGGATACGTATAGGGGTTTCCAATGAAGTGGGGAGGTCTATATAAGGAGCAAATGGGGAAGGGGATGTTAACGGGAGGGGGTGAGTGGAAGGACAGGATGTAGAGTAAAGGCTGTGCAGAATCGAGTGGCAGGGAGTGAGGGTAGAGATGGAGGATAGTGGGCGTGGGGGCGGGACAGGAAGTGAGGATGGGGACGGAGGAAGGTAGAGTCGGGGCAGGACAGGAAGTGAGAATGGCGATGGAGGATGGTGGGATTGGAGGCGGGACAGGAAGTGAGAATGGGGATAGAGGACCAAGGAGTGGTGGTGGAACAGGAAGTGAGGATGGGGAGGAAGAATGGTGGGCAGGACAGGATGGGGATGGAGGATGATGGGAGTAGAGGCGGGGCAAGAAGCGAAGACAGGGATTGGTAGAAAGACAGAAAGCAAGGGTGAGCGGGTTCTCATTGAGGCAGAGAGGAAGTGAGGGTGGAGGGAACGGGTAGGAAATGAGGACCGGGGATGCTGACAGGGCAGAGAGCAAGGAGTTTGTTTTAGGATGAATGAGACATCCAATCGAAATGTCCACTGCAAACGTGGGTTGAGAGTCTGGAGTCCAAAGAAGAGGTTTAGACTAGAGAAGGACTTCAGGGTCGTGAGTGGCATTTAAGGTCACAGGGCCCGATTAGCTTACTCAGGAGAGCGTGGGTACACAGGCGGTAAAGACGGAGTTTTGAGAATGGCAGTATTTATAGATCTGGAAGAGTAGCTGGCAAACTTCCTAAAGTGCCAGACAGTAAATACTTTAGGCTTTGCAGGCCGTATTGTCTTCCCTGCAACTGTTTAACCTGACTCTTGTAGCACAAAGCAGCCTTGGCGGACAGCTATAAATGATTAAGACAGGCTGTGTTACAACAGAACTACACTGCAAATCCATCTGACCCGTAGGGCAGAATTTCCTGACCTTGGGTATAAGACACTGAGAATTATCCTGGAAACAGGAAGGAGAGGAAATAGCAGTGAGAAAGGGGTGGGGGTGTGTGTGGGGGGACTCTGCCTTAAGAACCCAAGGAAGTGGCTCTTTCTAAAGATGCTCTGCCTCGGACATGACTGCTGCAAGTCGCTCAGTGGAGCCTGCTGCTGCCATGATGAGCATACTTGGGTGGAGTGGGTTCAAGGAAAATAAACAACTCCATGATAGAGTGCTGTCCTCAAGAGATGCAAAGAGATGAAATGGTAGCGGCAGGATTATGTGGAGGTCAAAGTCTGCATGTCTGCTTTGGAAATGGAAAACCCAAGAGGCCTGTGGTAAGCAGATGCAAGTGATGTAGGGGCCTGAGGCCAGACACTACAGTGGAGTAGGGCTAGCGAGGGCAGATCTTTCACACTGATGGGTGTAGTAGTGGTGTGCTGGGTAGGCCTTCTTTTGATTGCTTTATTTTCCCAGATTTGCAGAAAGTAGGATGAAGTCTTGTAGGCAGAGGTAAAGGCCTCGGGTGTGGTAGGCCACAGAGACAGAGGCTCCCAAACGCAGTGGTAGAGGGCTGCATACAATGACAGGGTTGTTTGAGCTCTCTAAGATGAAAATTAAAAGTTGTGCATGTGTGCATGTGTATGTGCACGCATGCATGTGTGTGTGTGTGTGTATTCGTGCAAGAGTATATGTGTGTGCGTGTGTGTATATACTATTGCTTGAACTTTTCACTGCTACAACAGAGGCCTTGTAAATCCTGAAGATAATGACAGGATTAATAAGGCTGAGCTGAGCATGTCAGAGACTCTTGTAGATTCCCAGAGACCAGGAGGTAGCTTTTGTATAGATGCCTTTAAAGGAATGAAGTTGCCCACCTAGAGGAACAGGCAGCTCTCCTCAGAGATCACGAGTGGAGCCACTTTAGAGAGAAAGTGGGGTGTGGGAAGGAAGTTGATGGGTTTGAATAGTGGAATGACCTAAGATCAGGTACCCAGCTGGCCCAGGGCTTTGTGGTGGTGGATGTCAGGTGGGTGAGGGGTAGCTCTAGGAACCTGTGAAAGAATAGGTTGTCTTGTGAGTACTGACCAAGGAGAGGGGAGGGCAGAGGAGGGGAGGCCATGTACGGAGCTGACAAGGGCATGAGGCTCGCTCTGCCTGTGTCTGTTTGTTTTTGTGTAGGATGTCTCTTAGATTACCAAGGGTGGAACCGGCTGTATCTGAAGCTCCCAATTGAGGTCATTTCGGGAGCGAGAGAGGCAATGAGTTTGACGTTTATAACTGACCAAGGAGGAAGACTTGCCTGTTACCCTGCAGATCTGATTTCAGAAGCATCTCTTTCAGCTAGTGATAACTCAGAATAACAAAGCTCAGGGAGACTCCATTTCCACCCTCAATAACACCACACCATACCTGACTCAGAGTCCGTGTGGCTTTTTCTAAACCCAGTTAAAATTTTCCTTTAGGTTTATTAGAATTTTTATGTGTATGGCTGTTTGGCCCGCATGCATGTATACACATACTATGTGCATGCAGTGCTCTCGGAAGTCAGATATGCCACATGCACCTAACTTCCAAGCCATCTCTCCAGCCCCTAAATCCAGTTTTATCTACCTAGATTGGGTCTTAGAGGTTAGACGTTAAGATTGGCTGGAGCATCAGATGGGAAGGACTTGGCTTTATGTACTCAGGGTCTAAGGCAAGCTACTAAGGGTGGTAGGCTCTCCGGTTGGGACAGGGTAGCAGGCTGGGGTCAGTTACGGGTTTTGGAAGGAAGGTACTAGAGGGGATCTGGGTGACACTGCCAAATAGCCCAGCATTTTAAAAATGAGGACCTGGGAGCCCTTCAGCTGCAGGGACCACAATACTGAGAGAAGGTAAAGGTGACCAGAATCCCCACAACGCTTAGAGCAGCAGGAAATAGATTTCTCACAGCGGTCAAATGATTTCATGGAAGATCCTGCCCGTCTGTCTCCCTAAGTCGAGCTGCAGAAAGCAAATGATTGGCTGTGAGATGCACAGTGACCCATGAGGCCGGCACTGGGGCATTTCACATGGCTGCATACCTTCTACAGCACGCAGTGACAAGCAAGCACTCTTAGGCATCGTGGCATGCCCCTGTCCCAGCCTGTTTGTAGTGCTGGCAATGTGTGGCTCTACCAGAGAGGTGTGGCTTTTGGGTCTGAGGTGTTTTTGACCTTTGGACTGAGGTATCTGTGGAATGTTTCCTCAGGCCTCTGAGAGGAGGAAATGATGGATGACAGTGGTGGGAATGGCGATGCACTCAGAATCAAACTGTCACAGAGGCTGGTAGGTGTTGCTCCCATCTGCATGTAAAGAGAATACAAGGTCTGTCACTCTCCCTCCTTCTGGAAAGGATCCATGTAGAATAGCACCTCACAAAAGCTGTGCTTTCAAAGAAGCTCGTCTCTCTGGGCCTCCTAGAACTGCTGCTCAGGATTTGACTTTACTGATATTTTCCCATGGAGGCTGTCAAAAAACTTCAGGGTGCTAGTCATCGAAAGAGGGCTGTTTCGAATTCTTTCCATGTTTATAGAAGACACCCCTGTGTAATGGTTGTGGAGAGGTGTATAGTAGTTTAGAGAGAGTCGGGAGATGCTCAAATCTCCTTACGGAGTGGCAGCAAAGTGTCCAAAATATAGAGGGTCGTTTTCTTTCTACATGGGAAGCGAGGTGAAGCAAGGTCGAGAGGAAGCCCTGAAAGCATCTAGGGATGTTTGACTGCATGAGTGGCCAGCTCGGTGCCACCGTAGGGTAGATGAGGCTTGGTGTGGGTGGGGGTGCGGGTGTGGCTCTGAAATGGGTCGAATCACATGGTCAACATCACCCTGTTGGCAGTCATTCATTTGTGGAGCAATGATGTGTGTTGGGGGGTGGGTTAACCTCACAGTGGGTGTTGCGTGGTGAAAAGCAAGGGTAATTCCAATCATGTACTATTACCAGTAATAACTCCAATAATAATAATAATAAAGGCGCTAATTAAGATGGAAACAGGATGAAACTTTGCAAGCTGTAAAATCATCGAAGGTGAAGAAAGACATTAGTCAGTGTCTCAGAGTAGAGCAGGGGCAGTCTTCGTGGAAGTCTGGGTTTTGAGGATTTATGTACCTTTTAACTTACTTCTGGGTTTCTGCCCTAAGAAAATAATCAGAAAGTATATGTGCGTGAGATGGCTCATAGAAGTCTTCTATGGTGCCCTGGAAAACTGTTCAAGCCCCCTGTCCTGGGTGGCCTTAACTGTGGATATGACACAGCCTAGAGTCATCTGAGAGGAGAAGCCTCAATTGAGGATGAACTCAGCCTGTGACAAGTCTCTGAAAGATTGTCCTCATCATTGTTAGCTGACATGGGAGGACCCAGCTCATGGGATGCGCATCACCAACCCCCTGGCAAGGGCCCTGGAGGATGTAAGTGTGAGCTTCAAGCAGGCCGCCTCTATGCTTCCTCCTGTAGTTTCTGACCTTGAGTTCCTGCTTTGAATTTACTCTAGGGTGCTCTATGACTTGCAAGCGAAAGCTGAATAAACCTCCCTTCCCCTAAGTTGGTTTTGACCAGAGAGTTTTGTCACAGTAACAGAATGAAGCTAGAGTATACCCTGACAGAAGGTGACTAGCCAGTCTTAGATATTGTCCCACATCCGTACAATAACTAGCCACTTTGTAAAATGACTGGGGAGACATTAATGACACGAGCTGGTGAGGCTGCAGGTGAACAGATCTCAGGGCTGGCACGAGACCTGGCAACAATGTTGCTCAGACAGTGGTGTGAATAGAACTCTGTTGAGATTATGGGACGTTGTCGTTTGCTTCTTTTTTGTAGTTTTCAGTATTTTGTGGCCGACCTTTATTGGTGAATTATAACGCCGTGATAGAAGGAGAATGAGATCCAGTGGCCTCACGTTCTCGCCTTGTTTGTGGATTTGCCTTGCAAATCTGGCTTTGGGTGGACTTAGTTCTTACTCTTCCCTGACCTTCCTGGAAGAAATAACACTTTGGGGATACAAACAAACATTTGGGATGAGCTCTGAGTACAGAGAAGAGGGCACAGCTGTTTCCCAGTTGCTCTCTGTCCTTTTGCTTCCAGAAGCCGCAGACACGCTCGTCCCAACGTGTAAGCTTGTTAGTCATCGCTAAAGCCACATAAGATTGGGATCCACCATTGCCTCGCCTTTGGGTTGTCACTGGAAGCTAGGGAGAGGTTTTGTAAAACAAGAATGCAGTCCTGCCTACACAGTGCTAATAGAACATGGGGGCTGGAGTTGCAGGGTGATGTGGGAGAGCACTCAGGCAAAGACAATGGACTAGAGCTGGCGTCTCCCAGGAAACAAACAGCCCTCTCCAGCTCAAGTTACACCACAGATGTGTTCACCTAGCACACCTGTGCCTGCGTGGAGGTGGCATAGGAATGCCGTTTGTAAATTCTGTACTAGGTTAAGTGCACCAATGGGACAGGCTGTACAACAGAGTCCTACACAAGCAGTGGTTTCTCTGAGGGTGTACAGCCTCAGGCATGCGCTCTAGGCATTTCTCCCTGAAGCTGAGGTAGAGCTCGTTCCCATATCTAAATCAAATGGCTTAGTCCTGTTATGTATGCATATGTATTGTCTATATGAAGCATATGTAAAATCAGGACTTTAAAAATATATTGGTTTTGCTGAAATAGGAAATATATTGGTTCTGCAAAATAGGAATCCAGATATTTTCCTCCTCAGTCCCAAGAGCTCTAACTTTAAATATTTTACTTAAATTCATTCTTTACAACAAGATGCGGGATGCCATTTGAGGCCTTCACTTTGATTCTGTTTAAGGAAACCCACCTTTCCCAGTCGACAGCAACTGTCTCCAGATTGAACAGAGGCTTTTTCCTGCAGAAGAGTGAAGTGAGGCCATCAACCGGCCTTTCACTCCAGAACTTAAAAAGACTCTGGGTATCGTGTGACTAGGTCTTTGCCCTGGGTGCAGAATGAGGTCCCTGAGATCTCCGGGTGGGCAGGAATCGTGTTTAGTGAAGGTAAACTGCAGGTTTTATGGAGGTGCAGCTTTGGGGATGTGCTGTGACTCTGATCTCCCTCTGCTTTGGAATGTGCCCAGATGTTTGGCTTCTTTTAAATCTCTGACAGGACCACGGCCAGGTCTGTAAAACAGCAGCCACATGAACTGGAATGCTGGCACAAGGTTGATTTTTATCTCCCTCATCCACTAGGAGAACCCCCCCCCCACACACACACACAGTGTATGTGCATGCAGGAGCGCATGTGTGTGCACACACACACATACACAAGCATACACACAGACACACGAATGTGCACACACATCGCACACATGTGCAATTTTATAGTTGAATATCTAAGCTACGAGCAAAACTCTTGGATGTGCTCAACCCCATCTGTGTTTTTGTTTCTTTCTGTTTTAGAAATTAGGAACGAAAGCAGCTAAAGAGCTTTTAATGGTAACAGGGAAAAAGAAATCCTAAGAATCTACTACGTCCAGGCACAGTGCGAAATTGAATTAGTTCCTACTCTCAGAGCTCACAGCTATCGAGAGGTCAGAGTGATCAGCCACTACTTGTGCCGGGCTTCCTGAGGGTACTGTGTTACCTTGTGGAGGTTCCTGAAGTTCTGTGGTTGTGTACATGATCTTTAATGGAGGCAGCAACAGAACATTGCAATCCAGCTGCTTCAACAGCAGGAATTTGCCTTCTTGTAGTTCGGAAGGCCGGAAATCCAATATATGGTATTGGCAGGGTAAGTTCCTCCTGAGGGTTACAGGGGGAGGACCTGGTAGCCCTTTCCTGGTGTGTCATTAAAGTTAAAAAATATAAATATATTAAAATAGTTATATAATATAATAAAATAATATATTATATAATGTAAAATACATTTACTATACATACATATATTGGTGTGTATTGTGTGTATATATATACATACATATAAACACATACATATAAGTCTGTATGTGTAGGTGTGTGTGTGTGTGTGTATGTATGCACACCACAAGTACTTGTATACCAGAAGAAGCCAGTAGGGGGCATCAGATCCTCAGAAGCTGGAGTTCTAGTCAGTTGTGAGCTGCTCAACATGGATGCTCTGGAACAGAACTCTGGAAGGGCAGCAAGGTCAGGCTCTTAACCCCAGAGCCTTCTTTCTCACTACTTGTGTCCCTCCACATCTTCTCCAGGTGTTTCTGCATGCCCCATTTTTAAGCAGCCCAGTCATGCTGGATTTTAGGTCACCCTAAGATCTTCCTCATCTGGACACCTCTGTCCCAACTTAGCTTTGCAGAAGGACATGGTTACGGAGCTGCGGTATGCTGTTTCCCAGAGAGACCCACTCTATGTCCGGCACGACCTTTTAGGTACTAGTCACACTTCTGGGCTGAACTTTCCTCAGACAATCCCTGACTACCAGATGTGTTACCCGTCTTTTCTCTCTTTGGTAAGGAATTGGTTTCTGTGATTCGTATCACTCGGAGTTTTAATTCTGCCAACCTATTGCTCCTAACCGTCAGCTACCTCTTCTTCCAATGATCAGATGGGAACTGTGGTCAAAAGCTCCTGGAAAGAACTGTACCTCATACTGATCCTTCCACAAGGCCGATACTGCTTAAGAGCTTCAGTGAGGTAGACAGGAGGGAATGCTGCGGGTTCAAGCCCAATCATGATTTATGATAGATAGCTTCAGTTTCTTTAATAGCCGTCCCTTGTCCCTATCTGTGCCTGGCCAACATCCTTGTGATTGACAGGTAAACCACTTTGGAATGTATTAGTTACACAGATCCCTAGCATCTACCAGCCATTGGGTGAGAGTATTGTCATCAGCGTCTGAAGCCAATGGTGCGTACTTACCTGATATTCCCACCAAGGCAATCAAAAGGGTGTCCATTTAAGATTTTTCCCATTACTGTAAAAACTTTCTAGAACTATTCCCACGATGGAACATGGAATTTGGGGTAACCCAACTCTGTGTTTCTGGAACATATTTGGCTCCAGAATAAACCAGCTCTTACCCCCATTGCTATGAGAGTTGGGTCGTTTTCATGAACAAACCTTATTGTTTTCACGCTTGGTTTTCACGTGGCTTCTTCTGCCTTCAGAAAGACCAGGCTTCAACCATTCCTCCTGTAGATCGACTGCCCTCTGACCCTTAGCTCTTCCTACTCAGTGTAGTGCACCACCTCTGCTTCCACATGAGGTGAGACGTTGACACAGCTCCCATCCAGACCCAAGGTGGAGGTCTAGGAGAGTGGATAAGTGGCCTCCTCTGTCGCTCTAACTTGTGACATCTCTAAGAACTGTGGGAAAAATTTATACTGCCTACAGAAAACAGGGTTTAGCTGCCCCTTTGGCTCACAGCCTGGGCCCAGCTGCCTGCAGGACTTCTCTCCTTTATACATGGCCCATGAAGCACATGCATGCATGCGCACACACAGACACAGGTAACACAGATATACATACACACACACAGAGAAGCACATAGATATACACATAGACACCCGTGGATATATGTATGCACATACACAAACATACATACACCTACACAGATACACACACACACACACACACACACACACACACACACAGTTTCCTTTTGTGTTTCCTTTCTTGGCAATCCCCTAGGTGACTGTTAGTATTTTCTGGCCTGTGGGGACCGCAGCTGACATCCGGTTTCTGCAGATATGCTTGCTACTCATTTATTTCTCTTTCCCCGGTTGGCAGACAACACTGATGCCCTGGTTTCATTCCCACTGCCTTGATAAAATACCGTGACAGAAAGCAACTTAGGGGAGAGAGGGCTTCCTGCTCATGCTCTATTGTTTCCAAGACATAAAGGTGGCAGGGACTTGAAGCAACAAGTCCTAGTCAGTCATCAGCCAAGTGAAAGAAGCGTGTGTGTTCTTAAAGCTCAGCCAGCTTTCTCTGCACTTAACACAGTCCAGGATACCCGAGCAGAGACCAGGGCTGCTCAATTTCATGCCGGGTCTTCCCACATCAATTAGGAGAGCCAAAGCAGTGCCTAACAGATGTGCCTACATGATCTAGCCTCACTCTGAGGCTCACTTCTCAGCTTTCTCTAGAGCAGCGATTTTCAACCTTCCTAATGCTGTGACCCTCATGTTGTGGTGGCCCCCGACCATAAAAGTCTTTTTGATGTTACTTTGATGTACTTTTGCTACCGTTACGAATGGCAATATAAATATTTGATAAGCGGATATCTGATATGCAACCCTGTGAAAGGGGCATTCAACCCCGCAAAAGGTTGAGACCCATTGCTCTAGACTGCGTTGTGTTGACAATTAAAACTAACGCTACAACTGGAGTCCCAAGTGGTGTTTATCCTTTTCAGACACACACTCACCAACTCTTTCTTCCTCTAACGTCTTCTCCATCTGAACAAGTTCGCATGCTTCTTGGTCTCCTTCCTTCCCGGCAGAGCTGGTCAGGGGCAAGTAGCTCAGGGAAACATTCAAGATGGAGCCAACACTTTTATGTGGGCTAGAGGAGACACGTTTGCTCAAGGACTCAGGGACAGGAAGGGTCAACTGTATTTTCTCAGGAGGAACTTTGAGACCCCCCCCCCCCCCCCGAGAGAACAATTGAAGGCCAGGGACAGAAGGTAAAAAGTCAGCTTAGTCCCTGGATATTCTTTTATTTCTTTAGGGTTTATTGGGGGAACAAGGCTGTAATGGCCCATTCCTAAGTGAGGCATGAATAAATGCCACCTGTGAAAGAAAGGCTGCCACATGACAGCTACTACATGTACATACTGCGTCTTGGGGCTAAGGGGCATCACCTTCTATGGCTGGGTCTCTAGTAGGAAAAGGAGAGAGCAAGGGAAGGCAGGTTTCTTCTTACTATAAACTCATAAACACACCCATCCCCACTTCTCTGGCTTATTACCGAGAGGCGCCACACCTGGTCTTCCCAGCCGCTCAGGCCCCAAAGTTAGAAGCCCTTGGGTCACCGACAGAGAAAACCACTACAAACGAGTTCCGGTAGTCAAAACCACACCTCTGCAAACATAGAGGCGTAGGTACCTCATGTTTAAGGTTGCCCTGTTTAACTGCCCAGGAAGGGTGCAAAGGAGTATATGCCAAAAATTCAAGTAGCCCTTTGTAACTTTGACCCGGGAGGAGAGTGAGGGGGAGCAGGAGGAAGAGATTCGCTGAGTCGGCTACCTACCTGAGACAGCCACCATCAGCCTTGGGGGCGGGGTCATCATCAATGATGAATGCTGATTGCATGCTCCTGCAGGGGCATGCCAGTGTGTATTCTATCCATTTGTTAGAAAATAGAAACAGCCGAAATCAATTTCCTCAGGCCTTGCTGCTTCCCTCCCTACCCTCCTGTCTTCAGGAGAGCCTTAATTGACCTTCCACAGCGTCAGGAGTGGTACCTCAGCTACGGGAAGGGACGGGTGTCGTTCTGTAGGATGTCGTGCTGGTTCCTCTGGACGCTGTCCTTGAGAAAAGCGTCTGGCACGGAATGCTTGCTAATGCTCAAACTGAGCAGAAGCCACCAGAGGGCCCAAGGTGCTCAGTGACTCTGCACAGGTGTTAAATGCCAGTCTAATGAGGAGACAGAAGGAACGGCCTGAGAGTTGGGCCTGGTGGCTGGAGATGATGGGTAGAGTATGTTCAAGTTCAGAGGAAGGAGTGAGGTGGGCAGCAGTGTTTAGGGTGTAAGAGCAAAGGAAGGAGCATGGGCCCACGCTTGATCCAAGGCCCCTCAGCAGGCTTGAGTGAGAGCAATGGCCAGGCCTCTTGGCTGGCAGCATATGAATGTTGATTATGTCTTGCAGAAGGATCCTTGTTTATAGCTTCACAGACCAGAGGTGCCTGAACCTAGCCCAAGACCTTTTGTTCATTACTACATCTCTAGCAGCTGCAGGCTGCAGAACTTTCCCCCTAGTCCTTCAGGCTGTGACCACTTCACTGTTTTCTCCTTGCTCACAGCCAGTGCACCTCGTGCCTCAGAGATCCATCCTAATGTCCTCCATAGACCTTCTGTAGCCAAGGCACACCCTTGCCCTCCTCCTGAATCCCCTCCGTGAACTCTGCGGGTTCCTATGCTGTCCAGCCTTCAGGGCTCAGTTCACCCTACACACCGGAACACTCTGCAGCTTCCCGTCATTCTCACCTCATATGCCCCTGCTTCTCACAGACGCCATGGTCAGTTGTGTGACCTCTTCACTGTTCCTGGGACTCACTAATAATAAGATTAGTAAGGGACCTTCGGAGAGGTCCCAGGCATCGTTCCTTGGCGCTCTGGATAAGCGACGAACAATTCAAAGACTTTTGGTCTAATTGAACATACCTTTTAGCTGGGAGATAAAGATCCAGATATTAAATAATAAAGATAACACATCAGTAAATTGTAGAAAAGTGTTAGCTGAGAATTGCCCTGTCAGAGGAGAAAAGATCTGGAGACTGGATTGGGGCGTGCAGAGATAAAGGAGCAGCAAGGCGTTGCCATTGTAAATAGAGTTGGGATGATTTACTTTCATGGCCAACTTGATACAATCTAGAGTCAGCTGGGGACTAAGTAGCAACGGAAGTTTGTCTAGATTATGTTGGGCTGTAGACACGTCTGTGTGGGGGAGTTATCTTGGTTCCGTTAATAGAGGGGAGAACTATCCCACTGTAGTCAAGAAAGGGTCCCAGAGAAAGAGCCTTTCCCTAGGAAGGAGATTCTAAAGTGCATCGAGAGCAAAGAGGTAGAGCGCTCGGGCTGCTCTTCTGGAGGACCTAGGTTCGATTCCCAGCTCTTACATAGTGGCTCTCGACAGTCTCTAACTCCAGTTCTAGGTGGATCTGAGATGCCCTCTCTGGTCTCTGTGGGCAGCAAGCACTCACATCATGTACAGACTTACGAGCAGCAAAACATCCATGAACATAAATAAAATGAGAGAGAGAGAGAGAGAGAGAGAGAGAGAGAGAACAAGCTGAGTAGATATTGATTTCTTTCTTTTGTCTGTGGATACACTGTAACTTCTCCCAAGTTCCTATTGCTATGGTTTCCCTGCCATGAAATTCTGAGCCGAATAAACCTACTTAAGTTGCTTTAGCAGGAGTATTTTATCACAGCAATGAATAAAGACACTAAGACAAAGGTTGTCTCTTAATTGGCACCCTGAAGGAGATACACATGAAGGGCCTTGAGGTTGACGTGTCCACAAAGGGTTTGAGACCAGAAAAGAGCCAGCAGGGGTGGGTAGTCGTGGTTAGAAGCAAGGAGTAAAGGGAATGAACATAATCATGGAGTCTTAGAGGCCATTTCTACAAGAACCTGGGGTGGGGTTTGGGGCAGAAGTGGAGTGTGAAGCTTTGTTCCTTTAGAAGAGTTTTTCTGATGTTCTATTCAGGTGGCATAGGGTGGAGGAGGGAGACCAGTCAAGGCAGGGACCAGAGGGTGGAGGAGGATTCTGGCTTCAGTCCACAGTGAGTTGTATTTTGAGGGAAGGATTGTAACACGGAGGGAAGGCAAGGAATTGAGAAAGACTGCTACGGTTGGGGACTAGACATGGAGAAGGAGAGACTGAACCACCCAGGGCTAGGGAAAACCTGCAGAGGGGGGGACATCTGGCTCAGGAAGAGTCTGCGCTAGGGATTGCTGGGAGCAGCGTTCCCCTGGGGTTCAGCTGCCCTGCCTTTCAGAACCGAGAATCAAGGCAAAGAGAGGGCTACATTGTATCTACATTGGTTAAAAGACTCAGGACAAGGGAGGGTGTTCATCAGGATTGTTTAGATCAAGTTTCCTGGATTATCGGCTTCCCCAGTTGGAACACTTGCCTTTTTTAGGGCTTCAGTGACAGCTCACCGGGATAACTGACGGGATGAGGAATTGATCTCAGGTGGATTAATCCCACGAGTTACCGTAACCCTTGATACGGCACATTTCGAGGGCAAAACCTTTTTTCTAATCTTTTCTTTCACAGTCATTATCACACCTAATGAAGATGATTAATCGGTGTTAATTAGTGTGCCAACAGAGTGTGAGTACTGTTAAAAACCGCATCTTCCTTTTGGGTTCCGGGAAGAGTCAGAGTCAAGGTGAGGGAAGTTTTGTCTGACTTTTCATAGGAGGGAAAAAAATGCCATTTTGTCGTAGGGAGGGATTGAGCCAAAAGCTTACTTAGGTTGAAGCAAGGGGAACTTAGTTAAAATCTTCCTGGTGGCTTTTCTCATGAGTGACTTGGTTAACCATGAATCTGTTGTTGTCTGCGCGACCAAAGGAAGTACCTATTGGAACTCACGGAACACCTGCCAGGGTCATTTATTGTGCGCGGCCGGGGGCGGGGGGGGGGGGTCTACAGTGACCAACACGTGGCTCCTGCCATCAGTGCTTAGTTAATGGCAAAAGTCAGGTGCAAAGCCAGTGATCTATAGAGTTGGGTCCAGTCACCCAGAAGGACCTGGAAGAGCTTTGCAGAGGACAGTGTGGTTTACCACGTAGCAGAGAATGACCTGGGAAGGGTGCTCAAGGCAGTCTGAACAAAGCAGGGGAAGATGAACTCTTAGAAGTCACCTAGCAGGAGAGATTTATCGATAAACCGCGGACCAGCTCTCAAGTTGTTAAGCAAACTGAAGGAAATCAAGATGGGAGTCCTTGGATGTCACAGGAGAGAATCTGGGGTGAAGGGATTCTGAGGTCGTAGAGGGGTGGGCATTGGTATGTTTCCCGGAGGGGAAAACCTGTGAGCTGAGAAAATGCAGGTCAGATCCTGCATAATCCGGGGTTTCCCAATCCCAGAAACAGGGTCTCTTATTCCCGAAAGCGAAGGTGAACACAGATGTTGCCTGCCAAGTATGGGGTCCCCGGTGTTGATTTAGAAACATCTACCCAGCAACAGAGGAAGGACGCAGCAACAGCTTTGTGTTGGGAGCTCCAGATAACCTTGCAAGCCTGACTCATTATTTTGACTGCTCCTCCCGGGCTCGTTAGTGCTCAGGGGCGTGTGGCTTTGGACAGTGTACTCTAACACCCATGTGTCAAAGACACAGCCACTAGCCTGTGGTCTTGGTGGTCTGGTCAGAAGTGAGGTCAGTGAGGTGGGCACCCAGAGCAGGTGTTGGTGTGCGAGTTGTTCCCTGTTGCTTAGCTACAGTGAGGTGGGCGGATCCCCCCATTGTTTCTTCCACACTGTGTTGCCAGAGACTCAAAAGCAACAGGTCAGCTGATCGGGAGCCAGCGTCAGAAACGTAGCCTCATACTTTAGATCCACTTGAGCGTTTGTCTCATGGAGTTTGTTACAATGACAAACGCAGGGTGGATTTCTGGCTGGCGAGTGGGAATTTATATAATCAGGGACAACCGAAGCTGAAAACAGCTAGCAGGACTGATGGTCTTTTAGAGGTCACCTCTCCTAACTTCTGATTAAATTAACATTGATAAGAGCTTCTGGGACTCATTGCTGACTGACCTTGTCTGCTAGAGTCTCCCCCCTGTACCTGTATCTTCTAGTGTCGTCAGAGAAGGGACAGACTCTACCTGGCCATAGGTTTTTCCTTGTTGCTAGGGCCACTTGGGCTGCCTCATAACAGAGCAGGAGGCTGTAGACAGCCTCTCTGAGGAGGGGACATTTTGTCCTGCAAGGCCAGGCTGGAGTTCCTTGTAACTAGAGAGTCAGCCCTTTAAGGACCTTTTCACCATTTTGGGATCTATTATTCCCCAAAGCTAAGGTGAACACAGATGTTGCCTATGAAATGTGGGGTCCCTGGTGTTGATTAAGAAACATCTACCCAGCAACAGAGGAAGGTCATAGCCACAGCTTTTAGAATCATTTGCATCATGGATAATGTTTTAAAATAGCTTTATTTCAGAGAGCCATTAAATCCTGATAACCAGGCATTGCTAGAGACAGAAAAACAAATAAGGAGTGACATTAACATTATCTTTCCTGCACACATGTGCTGGTATATCCAAAGAAGGCCGATCTGGGGCATGGTTTGCCAGTCAGGAGACAAGAGGTTTCTCAGATGGACCAAAGGCAACCCATTCTAAAAGCCACAGCAGCTCTCTTTGTTCCTCTGAAGGCTTAGGAACCCAATTCTCTTTGTCACCACACATAGACCATTTTCTTTTAAACCTTGTGGAGCTTCAGAGACTGGAGTTCTTCAGTACCGACAAGCCTTGGCTATTTAAAATCTTGGAGGCCAGCATTTCTGTTGTGATGGTTTACACAGGGTTCAGCAGGCTGGCCCTCCTGATTGCTCTGGTGGCTTGGTCTGGGCTAAGGGCTGTGTGGAGTAGCAAGCCTCCTATGGTCCTAAAACAGCCACCTACAACCAAAGCCAAGGGAAGGGCTCTCATTCCCTCACCTTATCACCCCAACCAGGAGTTCAATACTCTTTGCCAGCTCAAATCTAGTTCTCTAACAGTTGTCCTATAATTTAAAGCACTCTGAATATCACAGGCACTGATTGTCCCCTGTGGGGTTTGGAGAGGGAATGCCTTAGGGATGCTGCCCCTCCGTGCTGATATGCTGTCGTCCTCTCTCCCTCAAACCCCAGCTCTCATACAGTTAGCCAAGACAAAGAGGAGGTTGCCTGTCTGCCTTCCCAGGGGTGAAGCTTGGGAAGCACAAAGAGGAAGCAACTAGGTTATTTACCCTTCTTCTCCAGAGTGGAAGCCCTGGGGACTGGGAGGCAAGGGGTGGAGGTGAGGGAGCACTGTTGCCTAGTAACAGCCGCATCCTGCTGCGGCATGACTTGGGTCTGAAGGAAGGATGCTTCCACCAGCACCTGGAGGGTTTCTTCTCCAGCTGCTAAGCTTTTGGTGCTGCTCTGTGGGGTTCTCATTTCAGATCCCACCCTGTGGGATATCTTTCCAGCTTCGCCTAGCAGCTTTCATGCTGAGTGTGTGTGCATACATAGGCGCTCGCGTGACCACGCTCAGACATGCTTACGGGAGGACCCAGGAAGGCAGAAGCAGCTTTTTATCAGTGTGATTTACGAGGTCTTAGAAGTTGCTTCCGAGTTTCAAGTAGAGGCTTCTCTCTCCTTAGTGGCCGGCTGCTTGTAGCAACTCCCGCTTTTGTCAAAGTTGCCCTCAATATCAAATAGCCTATTCTGCTTTCGAAAGCATGTCACACGTCATTTTCCAACCGAACGTTGTCACGATTTCAAGATGGATTTCTTTTGCGCTTAGCTTTGACTCGAGCTACGAGACCAATACACTTGGGAAGGGTAGTCCTTGTTGTCATTTTAGACTCATCAGGATGTAGTTTATCGAGTCCATTCCTGAAATTACAAAAACCTTCATTTTGTGGAGGAGGCAAGAGGATGAACGGACGGAGGACAGATGCTTGGAATAAACAGTGCAGGTTTGAACTGTGGACAGAAAGCACTGAACGCAAAACGATTGGTACTGAGTGTCCCCACAATCTCACTGTGGCCTCTCTTCGGCTCCTTGGTCCTCGTGACCTCCACCAAATGAATTTCTATGAGCAGAAGAGCAGAGTGATTACAGCATAGCGTGAGGTCTTCTCCAGGCGAGAATGGGTGACGATCAAAGGAGCCATTGCAGAGCAAAACACGTTCACCCAGTGCAAGTGGACGACGGCCAAAGAAGCCCTTGTGTAGTATATGTTTGTGTATGGGTGCATGTGTGTATGGGGGCATAGGCATATGTGTATGTATGCATATGTGTGTTTGGAGGGGCGTGTGTCCTTGTAGGATAGCAGTCAGCATCAGGTGTCTTCCTCAATTGTATGACATCATGTTTTTGGTTTTTTAAAAATATTTTTATTGGTTATTTTATTTATTTACATTTCAGATGTTAATCCCCCTTCCCAGTTTCCCCTCCACACCCCCCCATTCCATCCCCATCTGCCCTGCTTCTATGAAGGTGCTCCCCCCAACTCCTGCCTCACCTCCTAGCATTCCCCTACACTGGGGCATCCAGCTTCTGCAGGACCAAGGGCTTTCCCTCCCACTGATGCATGATAAGTGCCACACATGCATCTGGAGCCATGGGTCCCTCCATGTGTCTTTTTTGTCACCATGTCTTTTTTGAGGCAAGGTCTTCAACTGAACCTCAACTTATCATTTCTGGTGACAAGTTTAGCCAGCAAGCTCTAGGGAGCCTGCTGTCTCTTCCCCTTCTCCCTACCACACTGCTCTTATACGTGCAGACTGCCGTGTCTCCTTGGGTGTTGGGGATTTGAAGTCAATTCTTTATGCTTGTGAGATACTTTACTGAATTTAATCATCCCCCCAGCCTGTGGATATTCCTGTTTAACAAAAGGTACTTTTAGTTTAGATTCTCTTAAAAAGTCCTATTTATTATTACTGTGTGCGTGTGCATGCATGAGAGAGAGAGAGAGAGAGAGAGAGAGAGAGAGAGAGAGAGAGAGAGACAGAGACAGAGAGACAGAGAGAGACAGAGAGGGAGAGAGAGAACCTGTATGGGTGCCAGAGGACAACTTCCAGAGTCACTTCTTTTCAAGCTGTATGTGGGTTCTAAGGATTGAGCTGCTGTCCCTGGTCTTGTATCATGGGCTGACAACATCACTCTTATGGATTTTTGCCATCTTTTTGCCTCATTTTCTTTCGTTTTTAGCACCTACAAACGTCCATGTGTTTGGGGGGGGGAATTAAATGCAGAGATGGCTCTAGAAATCCATTCTCAGTCTGGGAGAACACATGATAAATAGGAAAAGAATTTTACAGAGACCTTGCACAGCACAAGGAATATGCAAAGGTGATAAATAAGTCGTTTCCAGGGGGAAAATCTGCCTTCCAGAATTAGCCAGATTTCTGGATATTTATATTGTGGACAGATAGGAGTTGGGAAAAGGTCCTCTCTTTTTCAGGTTCTTTGACCGACCGTGAATTTGATTGACAGGAGGGAAGTCATATGATCATATGCATGCACATAGAGGCCTCATGAAGAAGAGCATGCAATTGAAGTTGGTAGAAACATCCAGAGCTACAAAAGGGGCATCTGAGGGGAGCAGTCATGGAAATCGCAGGAGCATGAAGGAAGAAACAAACCGGGGGATGATTCTCTGTTTGCTTAGGTAATAAGATTATCTAGAGCAGCCTGCTTCCTAATCCAGGCAGTTTACTGATGTAGATTTACTTTAGACATGCACATATGCTGTACAAAAGGCCTGCTGTCTGATATTTCCCCGGAAAAGCGGCTCAAAATATACTGACGGAGTGTATTTTGGGGTGTAGAATGTTTGATCTCCTGTAGTCATTTTGGAGTAGTGAACCACTAAGGGAGGAATTGTGGAGAGCCTCAAAGATCAGGGAGAAAGAGCTAACGGGCTGCTGAGGTGGCACAGCAGGTGCCCAGGGTCATCTGTCCGTGCTTCTCAGGCATGCGAGCAGCTCGCCCTGTCTTCTGTGGCTTCCTTCCAGTGAGGAACAAGACTGTCAGTCACGGTTGGCTCTTGGCAATTTCTCACATACAAGGCATTGCAAGTGCCATAGAAGAAATTTTGTATATGCATCTGGCTCAAATTTTCTCACTGTTGACAATATTGTGCCTATTACTATTCTGGGCATGCAGTGAGGACTGTGTAAAATTCTTTGCCCTAGGGGAGCTTTGGGATTATCTCATTTTAAACATTTCTTATCTTATAGAGTGAAGAGTGATAGTAACTTAGGAGTGTAGTCAAATTCAGGAGCCATAATGGGCAAGCGGAATTTTAGGTCCAGGTCCTTTTGATGGCAAACCCCGGCTTTATGTTTCTTCTTCACAGGCGAAATAGCACAAAACAAAATGCCCTGTCAACCCCCTTAGACTGAAGAAGAAGAAGAAACTTAGGTCAGTTGTAAAGAGATCACTGGGGACCTTTTGGGTGCTCCATCACCCATTACACAGTGTATGTTGTCGTAGCCACTGAATTGCTCATACGGTCTCCTCAGTAACGACAGATGGTCATGGGAGGGGGAAGGCTAGGTTGGCTCTTCTTGGAATCTTAGTCCCCACTGCTCTACTGTAGATGGGGAAGACAGAAGTTGGTGGAAGGAAACAACACCAAATAGACAAGCCATCAAAGGAAACCCCCAGGGCCTACCATATTTAAAACACTAAGTGTATATAACAGAGAGAAGTATATTGAAAACCGCGAGAGAAAAAAAAAAGATGCAGTTACGCACAACGGGGAAAGCCATCAGAAGTGCAGCCGCTTTCTCAATGAAAACTTTGAAAGACAGAAGAACCTGGAACAATGCATTCCTAGTCCTAAGAGGCATGGCAGCCAGCATGGAATACTTCAGCAGGCAAAACTCTTTGCCACAACTGAAAGAGAAAGAACTTTCCACAACACAAACAGCCTACAGATTTTATATCCAAAAACCCAAACCTAAAGAAAAAAATACAAGAAACATCACTCTGGACTGGAGAGGGGAACGGGCATGTCAGAGCCTGTAGAGAGAGATATGAAGCCATAGTTACTAAAATATAAAACACCACTGAGAGCACACACACACACACACACACACACACACACACACACACACACAACAATAACGCAATGATCACAATTAACATACATTATAATAATAACTTGAAATGGCCTCAATTCTCCAAAAGATGGAGGCTGACTGGATAAGTCAACAAGCAAAATCCATCGGTCGTCTACAAGAAGCATGGCTTTGCTTTAGAGAGAGGCACCGTCTTAGAGTAAAAGCATTGGCGGAAGTGCTGCGGTCAAAATGGGACCCAGAGGTGGACAGGCACTGCTATCATGATATCTGACAAAATAGAACTCAAAGTAAAACCAATCAGAAGAGACAAGGATGGACACTTAGTTCTAATTAAGGGAACAATTAACCAAGAAGACAATACCATCCTACACATATATTTCCCAAACTCTGGGGTGCCCAACTTCATAAAAATAAAGTCCATGACTGGATGAAAGACCTACATCAACATCAACTTATTAATAGTAGGTGATCTCAGTACCACACTTTTCTCCAATAGACCGGTCATCTGGAAAATAATTAAGCAAAGATACATCAAGATTAATTGATATTGCACACCAAATGGACTTAACAGATATCTACAGAACATACCACACCAACACCCAAATTCTAGCCAGGATCACACAGACCGTATCCTGGGACACAAAACAGTTCTTTTAAAATTCAAAATGATTGAAATCCTCCTTGTGTCCTATCTGACAAGAATGGAATAAAGCAAAGTTGACAGCAGAAAGACCACAGGAAATAGACTCAACGGGATGGAACAACAACTCATTAGTAAACGTCGGATGTGTCAAAGAAGAAATCAAAGACATACAAAAGTTTTCTGGAACCAAATGAAGATGAAAACCAAATAAAGCCTGGAACTGTGGACAAGTAGTGCTCTGAGGGAAATTTATAGCTCTGAGTACGCACAAAAGCAGAAGGACAACCAATCTGGAAATCAGTCTGGAGGTTCCTCAGAAAAATGAACGTAGTACTACCCAAGGACCCAGCTTTACCACTCCTGGGCATATACCCAAAAGAAGCTCTAACATATAACAAGGACACATGCTCTACTATGTTCATAGCAGCCTTATTATAATAGCCAGAAGCTGGAAAGAACCCAGATGTCCCTCAACAGAGGAATGGATACAGAAAATGTGGTACATCCAACAATGGAGTACTACTCAGCTATCAAAAACAGTGACTTCATGAAATTCACAGGCAAATCGGTGGAACTAGAAAATACCACCCTGAGTGAGATAACCCAATCACACACACACACACAAAAAGACCAAAACCCACACAACACGTGGATATTAGACCCAAAGCTCGAATTACCCAAGATACAATCCACAGACCACATGAAGCTCAAGAAGAAGGATGACCAAAGTGCTGATGCTTCTTAGAAGGGGGGAAACAAAAATATTCATAGGAGGAAATACAGAGACAAAGTTTGGAGCAGAGACTGAAGGAAAGGCCATCCAGAGAGTGCCCCACATGGGGATCCATCCCATATACATACAGCCACCAAACTCAGACAATATTGCTGATGCCAAGAAATGCATGCTGACGGGAGCCTGATATAGCTGTCTCCTGACAGGCTCTGGCAGAACATAACAAATACAGAGGCAGATGCTTGCAGCCAACTATTGAACTGAGAACAGGGTCCCCATTGGAGGAGTTAGAGAAAGGAGTGAAGGAGCCAAAGGGGTTTGCAACCCCATAAGAACAACAATATCAACCAACGAGAGCTCCCAGGGACTAAACCACCATCCAAAGAGTACACATGGACAGACTCATGTCTCCAGCTGCATATGTAGCAGAGGACGGGCCTTGTTGGGCACCAATGGGAGGAGAAGCCCTTTGATCCTGCAAGGCTGGACCCCCCAGTGTAGGGGAATGCCGGGGTGGGGAGGTAAGAAGGGGTGGATGGGTGGGAGAACACCTTCATGGAAGCAGGAGGATGGGGGGTGGGGGGATGGAGTAGGGGGTTTATGGATGGGAAATCGGGAAAAGGGATAAAATTTGAAATGCAAATAAAAAAATATCCAAAAAAACATCCAAGGTGGGGGCAGCAGAAGGAGCCCAGCTAAAGGACTTAATAATGCAACTCAAAATTTTAGAGAAACAATAATAAACCAAATCCAAACCCAACTGATGTAAGAAATAATAAAAATCAGAGCAGAAATCAGCAAAACTGAAGCAAAAATAACACACACACAAAAAAAATCAGTGACTCTAGGAGCTGGATATTTAAGAAGATGAACAAGATTGACAGACCCTTGGCCCAACTAAGCACAAAGAAGGAAAAGAGACCCCAAATTAACAGAAGACAGAGTAATCAGTGAAAGATTTCCCGATATTGAAGAAGCCCAGAATATAATAAGGGAATATTAAAAATGAGAAACCCTGTATTTCATTACGCTGGAAAATCTAAAAGAAATGGATGCATTTCTAGACTCAGCCAAGCCATCAAAATTAAATCAAGAAGAAGGCATAAACAGACTCAAAACAAGTGCAGAGATTGGAATAGTAATAAAAATCCTCCCAGCTTAAAGAAAACAAGGTCTGGAGCAAGATGGATTCACAGCAGAAGTCTACCAGACATTCGAAGATCTACATCAATCATTCATAACCCACAGAAAAGAAAAGAAAGGAAAAGAAAGAGAAGTAGTGTTTCTGAACTCTGTCTCTGAAGCCAGCATCACTCTGACACCCAAACAGGTAATAACATAACCATAAAATAAAACTATAGGCTAATGTCCCCAGTGATCAGACTCCAAATGCAGAATAAAATACTTATAAACGGAATATAGCTATTTCTCAAAAGGATTGCCTATTATGACCGAGTTGGCTTCATCATGTGTGGCTTAACATAAATGAAGCAGTAGATGTAATAGAACCCATACGTGGATTTAAAGAGAAAAAAAACATGACTACCTCAACAGATGCAGACAAAGGTCTGGACAAGAACAAAAGGAGTTCATGTTACCAATCCTAGAAGATGCAGGGCTACAGAAAGCACAACTCGTCATCATAAAAGCATCATCTACATGGAGAAAACGTTGAAGCAACCTTACTGAAATAAGAAAGCTGGGGTGCCCACTATCCCTATTCCTTTTTAATATTGTGCCCAAAGGATAGAATGAAGGGGATACATATAGGGGAAGAAGAAGTCAAATTGTACCTAATTACAGGTGATATATACTATACATGATGTATTAGAGACCCCCAAATTCCTCTGGAGGTCATGTAGCAATGATAAACAAATTCATCAATGTAGCGGCATACAGAACCGAATTTCACAAATCTCTACCTATTCTATGCCAACAGACACACAGAAAGGGGAGAATGGATTCCCTCTCATTTACAACCAACGCAAGGAAAGAAAATATGAATACACATAAGCAAGGGAGGAAAGGACCCCAAAATGAAAACTCGGAAGATGGAGAAGGGGGAAAGACTCGAAGATGGAGACACATCCCATGCTTATGGTTTGATGGAATTAATAGAATGAAAATAAGCATTTTACCAAAAACTGTTTATAGATTTAATGCAATCCCAATAGATGTCCTCATCTCATTCCTCAGCGGAATAGAAAACACCGCTCCAAAACTCATGCAGAACCACAAAAGACCCCCCAGTAGCCAGCCAATCTTGAGCAAATGAAGAATGCCGGGAGGGTTTCCATTCTAGATATATCCACTGAGATATGCTACAGAGCCAGAGCAATCCACACGGTGTGGTACCAGCACGAACACAGAGGTGCAGAATGATGGAACAAAATTAAAGAACAAGAGTAAGTGTCCTTCAGCCATTTGATAAACAGCCAAAAACATATACTGAAGTAAAGAAAGCATCTTCTACAAATGGTGCTGGGAAAACTGGATGACCACCGTGCAGAAGAATGGATTAGAGCTGTACCTGTCTCCTTGCACCAAAACTAACTCCAAATGGATCAAAGACTTAAATGTGAAGACTGAAATGCTGAAGCTGCTAGAAGGAAACACAGGACCCAAGGAGTGGTGTAGCTGGGTCACGTGTTAGGTTTATTTTTAGCTTTTGGTGAATCCTCTCTAGTGATTTCCATAGAGGATGTGCTACTGACAGTGAACGAGAGGTCCCTCTCCCCTCATTCCCTCCTGCATTCTTGGTAGATAGGCAGAACTACAAAGGTTAATATGGAGTGCTATACCCTGGACCCAGAAAGACAAACATTGCATTTTCTCTCTCATCAAAGGCTCCTAGCTCCCAATCTTCTGAAGGGAGTATATGTTCTGGAGTGGGACTGAAACCAGGGAAGTAAAAGGGGAGCATTTGTAGAGTGGGGGAATTTTAGGGCATTCTAGAGCAGATTGGAGGGCACGAGTGATGTGTTTGTGGAAATCGGGAAATGGAGGCTCTGGTGGGAGGAGGTAAATTCCAAAGAAACACTGAGGATGTCTGAAAAAGTCACCAAGAACCATACTCTTTACTACTCAGCTAAAAATAAACAACACTTACATGTCTGGGTGAAAATATGTGGCTAGAGTTTAAATGAGCTTTTCTCATCTGGGTGACCATGCTCCTCCAAGGACCAGAAACCTCGTAATGAAATATTCAATAACAAATACAAGAATTCTCTTGAGTTGTCCAAGAGCCTCCCCAAACACATGTCCTACTAGGTTTTGCTCCAGAGGTGAAAGTTAAATCTGAATAGCTGAAGACACTGTATATTTCAGGGCTCAAAGTTCACCGGGCAGGAATTGACCTGAATGCCTTTTCCCGGAGGACTTCTCTTCTGGAACCGTGCAAGCTTCCAAAGGAGAGGAATCAATCAACAGTCCTGTACCTGTGAACCACAGTGATGGTCGGTATGCATAATAACCCAACATGCAACAGTGGCACACACACCTTGGTAGCAACCAACAGCTCTCGAATTGGGCTGAAGATGAGCTCATCAAGAGGGAAACTACACCTGGGACTGGAGATCAACTACTAAGTGACAAGTCATGGATCTTGGAGAAGGACCTACAACTGTTGCTTTACTAAACCAGCTTAATCTCTAGCTGCCGTCTAAACAGTTGTTCTTCTACCCACAGATCACCTTAGCTGTCACCCCTCATCAAGGGAACTCATCAAGAGGCTGTTTCAGAAAACGACAACCAGTCAAGGTGCACAGTTGTGGAGCCCAGTCCCAGTGGATACACCTACAACACACTCTTATCCCCAAGGCTCAGAGGTCACTATGGGAGAGGGGGCAGGAAGATTCTAAGAGTCAGAAGATCAGGGAGTCTGTCGTGAGACTGTGCCTCCTAGTAATGTCAAAAGCTACATCCATAGGGTCTCACCACCACGACTGCCTAACACCAGCTGAACCAGGACAACAGCAACGGACATGCTAAAGTGCATGGGGTGGGAAGTCCAGGTCACCTCAACCCCAAGTGCTACGGGCAACTAAAGAGCGCTGAAGGTGGGAGAAATAGGCTTTCACCAGAGGGATGAGCACAGCAATGTTTTTGCAATACATAATGCTCAGCTCTGTAAACAGACATTATAACAAAGTATAAACAAGTAGTAACTGCGTAGGTTATATTTAGGAATATATATCTATACATACACACACACACACACACACACACACACACACACACACCCGTGTGTGTACCAAAAATGTACCAAAAATTAGTTTAAAAGAGGTAATTTAAAAGAGGGAGAAGTATATGGGAGGATTTGAAGAGAAGAAAGGGAAGAATAATATATTAATCTAAAAAAATAAAATTCAAAATTTTAGAAAGGGTAGAGGCTTAGCAGGGGGAAAAACTCCTTGGGGGCATGAGGAGCACCCCTCACTGCTCCATCCAGTCTGCTGGATGAATTTACCTGGCCCATCAGCCTCCAGGGCTGCTCCTTGGCCTCAGTTCCAAGGCACATAGCAAACAGCCGGATAGCTGAAAACAGGCATCTTTCCATGCCTAAGCTAAACAAAGCTTAGGTATTTTTGTCAGGAGAGCAAAGCCAACTGACAGGACTTGCCTTTGGGAGGTAAGGGAGGTGCTTGGCAGCCACCAGATGGCAGGAACTTCAGGATCAGAGTTGACGATCTGTGTATGCTTGCCCAGATAGGAGAGTTGAGAAGTGGTGCTCAAGGCAGAGTATCTCCTGTTGGCAAGGGTTGGACATGTTGGGTTCAATTGGACACATCGGGCTCTGGGGCCTTCACGAAGCCCTTCTGCTTGGTGTAATGGGTACCTGGTGCTTTTCCAATAGAGAAGCTATCAGGGTGGCATGTGGTGGCCATTTGGTGGCAGAACAAGGCAGGGGGGGCATTCACATACCCCAGCACAGGGGTAAAATGCACAGGCATCTCTCTAAAGCTCGCTAACTGTGCCATGTGCTGGTGCCTATTTGTAGCCTGAGATGCTGGAGGCTGAGACATATACAGAGTTTTTCTTGGGTACAAAAAGCACCACTCACTGAAATCCTGTCAAAGAGTTCAGTCTAGTGCACAGGGCAGCCTGAGGAACTTGTAATTATCTTGGCTTGAAGAGGAAGGAGTATTAGGAAGATGTTGGACTCTTTATTTATTTATTTATTTATTTATTTATTTATTTATTTATTTTTCTATTCTTTTTTTCGGAGCTGGGGACCGAACCCAGGGCCTTGTGCTTGCTAGGCAAGTGCTCTACCACTGAGCCAAATCCCCAACCCCTGGACTCTTTATTTTACCTAAGCAATTCTCAGTCTTTTCATTTTGCTGTCTCTACTCAACTCTGTTGGTGCTCCAGTGCTTTCTGGGATAAACAGGTTTTCTTGACTATGCCCAGAAACAAACTTGACTGTGGCCCACAGAAAGAAACTGAGAGTAAATGCTCACAAAGCATGGGCAAAGGAAGAGGGCCGGGCTTAGCTCCTGACTTGTAGGTTCAGCAGAGCTGGTTTCTGTCAAAGGCAGATCCTGGAACTTCTGGGGACTGTAGGTCCCCAGGGGAGGGACAGCTCTTCTTCTAAGGGCAGGGCTTCTAAGTTGCAATACTTTACCTCCGTTCTGCTAACTGGTATCTCTGTAGCCCAGTCCCCTTGGCTCTGTTATTGTGAATGTAAGAGATTTAAACATGAAAACCCTGGTGCAGTCTCCCCCCACCCCCCACATACATGTACTTGCAAATCAAAGCAGGTCATTTGTGCAGTCTCTTCAGCAAGTAGATTGCTAACATGTTAATGTATTTGTGCTAAACATCGTCTTAATCTCTGTTCTAGTCTGCAGCCAAAAATCACCATTCCTGCCTATCATGGTTTAGGGTTAGCCAGGTAGAAACAAGCAATGCGGAGAATTTAAAGGCAAACCCTGTAGTGTGTCATAGGTTAGTGGGTGCAGAGGGAAGGTAAAACCCCACATGAGGGACTGGGGCCATGTGCTCTGGTCTAGCAGTTGCGAAGAGTAGTGGCATACACTGACTGTGGAAGTTAGGCCTGGTTGCCTCCCAACCCCATGCACCCAGAAGTAAGATTCAGACTCAAAAATATATTTACAAATACCTTGACCGCATAGCAAGGCTCAACTTTACTAAATTATAATTGAAGATGTCACATGTATTCTAGCCTACATTCTGCCATGTGGCTGGTTATCTGTCAGACCTTCCTGGCACATCTCCAGCCTCTCCTCTCTTTTTATCTCTTACCATTTCCCAGAATCCCCTTTCTTCCTGCCAATGTCCCACCTCCTATTTCCTACCTCAGCTCATTGGCCATGGGCTTTTTTTTACTTTTTTTTTTTGACAGGTGATACTTATAGAAAATTCTCTCTATAATTGACAGTGCTTTGGGAGTTTATTGTGCACTTAGGGAACTGTCCACATGCAGGTTAAGACAAGTCGTAATGTCGTTTTCCCATCTGTGTACCATTTGTATGTGTAACCATGTATATTTACATAAGTGCACACGTGTGTGAGCATGTATGTATGGGCACATGTGTGTACACAGGTTCATATGTGTGGTGCCTTTCCTGTCGAATATCCACAGCCACAACCCCAAATTCATTAAATGAGGCCATTGTCCTGGATCCCCCAGGTGCTTGCTGGCTGTTTGAACACCAGAGAGAAGCAAAAGAGCCCCCTTTGCGTTTCGGGTGCACAGTTTGCAGATGTTGCCTCCTCTTAATTATTCATCAACTTCCTTTCCTAACCCCTTTCATTTTGGAACTTGTTAAAAAAAAAAAAAAAAAAGAACGAACCAGCCAGATGTGCGCCCAGTCTCATCAGTAATCCATAAGACACCGAGCACAGCCCACTCATCTCTCAGGCTTTATGAAAAGTTAAAATTAAATCAGGGCGGCGTGATTAAGCTAAGTGATTTTTGCTGGGTTCGGATGAATTCCTATGTGTGCCACATTGTTGTTGGTAATGTGCCTGGGGTGCAGCGGGCTCAGAATGCACATTCACAAGCCATTAGCAGAAATGGATCTGCTTACAGAGGATCGCTTGAGTTTCCAGCCTAGGAACTACACTGCCTGCAGAGCCTCAGAACCCTTGTCACTGGGGTGTGGTGCCCACCCGCCCTTGAAGTGGAGGAAGGCAAG
Organism: Rattus norvegicus; assembly: GCF_021556685.1. Lineage (NCBI taxonomy): Eukaryota > Metazoa > Chordata > Mammalia > Rodentia > Muridae > Rattus > Rattus norvegicus. Next base: position 76,381,105 of record NC_141549.1, on the reverse strand, counting down.
CCAAAAGACAGAAGCAAGGGAGGACGTGTCTCACGGTGCAGAAAGGGTGCTGGAGGGAGTCACCTTCCTTTGTGAAACCCTCAGCAGCAGGGTGGTATTTGGGGGAGGCTATGGGGTTGCTGAACTGCCCTCGTGACCACGAGTCATGGAGCGGCTGCAAGCCCATCTGGAGCTTGGCGCATCCACAGAGGTTCCGGAAGCTCAACTTCTCGCCGTTACTTGCTCCCTTGAGAACAGCTGGACAGTTAGGTGGTTTAATGCTGTAAAATCTGCAGAGTTGCTGGGAAGATCTGATGCAGTTAGTGAACGGGGGAGATGAAGGAAGGGTGTCTCCCAGGGACAAGATGTTCTGTTTGCCTGGTGCAGACAAAAGCCACATTCAGTTCAGTATCGATGAGTTGGCAACCTGGCCTTTAAACGGAGGGCTATAGGAGACAACGATCTATTTATTTTATTATCTAATTTGTCTTTTGTGTTCGTGACCCTGTGTGCGGCGCGCAAGTGTGAATGTGTACATGTGCGCTTGTGTGCATGTGCTCATGCATGTGCTTGTGCGCATGCGCGTGCCTGAGTTTGTAGGTAGGAGGAGAGTTTGAATGATTCAGCTCTCTCTTCTCACCATGTGCGTCCTGTCGATCAGGCTTAGCGCTTCAGTCTTGGCATTAGGCGCCTTTACCCACTGAGCCTCTTCACCAGCCTGTTACAGCGTTCTGAGATCCAGTTTCTTTCTGAGCCCTAGGAAGACATTAAAGGTGTAGTCCCTTCAAGAACTGTAGGTTGGGAAGAGTATAACCATGTTTTGCAATCATGCACATGGCATGCAAAGATACCCAGACCAACCTGGCTCATCCTGGGAGGACATGCTAAGGGAGAGGCTCGGGATTCCTCACAGGGTCGTCCCAGAGAGGGTAAAATCCACACTCAGCCTCGAAGGCCCTGTTGCCATTGGCCACACCCCACTCCTCTATAAACCAATCATGTGCCTCCACGTGCCTTAGAGGGAATCAGATAGAACACTGTCGGAGACTTCCTGGTTTGAAGGATAACTTGATCAGGGGGTCATCTCTGGCTTCTATGTGTGCATTTGACTCCACACTCACAAACTCAATTTGCCATTGACTTCGATTCTCCAAACACTGTCAGGCTGGAAGCACAGAGGTGATATCTGCCACTCTTGCTGTGCGTTTTTGAGAACCTTTGGTTTTAGTAAAAGTCTTCCCCCTTCTTCTCTTAATTTTGTTTTTGTTTTCGGCAGCTCTTCCTTACTTTTGCTGAAAGATGAGAGCTCCACACTCAAAAAACGTTTCTTTTTTTAAAAACATATTTCATCAGGATCTTTCATTGTGTTTGAATTCACATTTGTGTCTGACCCTGCTCAGAACTCTTTCGGCAAAACTCTGCTTTAATTTTTTTTTTTTTTGTAATGTCACTCTTTATTTAAAGAACCAACTTCCTAAATGCAGGGAGAATTTCAATAAGCATTTCAATAAAAGTCTGAGGGGTTTTACATTTTAGGAGTCCTATAACTCATATATGCTGGAGCTTCCTACCATAAGATGAGTTTCAGTGCATTCCAATTTTCGATATGTTGTGACATATAGTTCAGTCTTTAAGGAATAGAACTTGGCAGACATCTCACAGCTGTCTCCTAAGTGCTGTGGCTGTCTCTATATTTTTGCTCCAATCCAGCTTCTACCACTGAGGTACAATATCAGTTATCTGGTAAAGTCATGAACCCCACTGTAACCAGGTACAAGGAATTCAAAGTCAAGACACCTTTCTCATTTTCCTCCACCTCCTCCTCCTCTTCCTCCTCTTCTTCTCCCTCTTTCCCTCCCTCTATTTCTCGCTCTTTCATAGGATCCTTTATTTATTTAGGCTTTTTTTTTTCTAGATAAGATTTCTCTGTGTATCCCTGGCTATTCTGGAACTTGATCTGTAGACCAGGCTGGTCTTGAACTCAGAGATCCACCTGTCTTTGCCTCCTGAATGCTGGAATTAAAGGTCTGTGCTATTGCACGTGACTTCACAGCACTTCTTGCTCCAGCATTGGAATGGGATGGTTTTCCAATCTTAGGACAACACCACCCCAACTGTTGCTACCCATGGCAAGATCCAACAACTCAATCAAGAAAGGAACCAAGAAAGCTTATTTAATCAGCCAATTAGATTCCAAACAGTGTGCAAATACTGGTTAAGTGTCTTCTGTGGGTAATTATATAAGACACACATTAAAAAGAGGTACAAGCAGAAACACATTCCTGTTTCTTAGGACTTCGATGATCTAGCTGCTGGCAGGTAAAGGCAACGTGGTAATTATTCCAGACAGCTAAGTGTGCCAATGACACTAAGTGTGGGTGTGTAATCTTGACATGGACACTGCTTATGAGTGTTGCGATAACTTGCTTCGGTTTCTGACATAAATTAATGATTTTTTTTCAAGATCTACCCTAAGTGGCGTTTTATAAAATTACTATTCTGACTATTTGGGGAGGAGACTTTTTGTACTTGGACATCACTAACTGTTTTACGGATTCTCCTTAAATTTACATTTTCAGTCCAAATCTTGTAAGCTGTTCTGGAGTATGTAGTTACCTGTACCAGGTGTTGACAGTAGGACATGGCACGGGGACTGAGATCTCTAACAGTAAAAAATCAAATTCATCCTGTATGTTTGCTCCTGCAGCTTCAATGGTTCTTTCTTCCCTGGTGCCAAAGGCCCCACCAGTAAAGGCAAATAGAGGATGAATTCTGTTTTGTACCAAGTTCCTTGGCACCCCTGTTTCCTTCAAGTTCTTGTCTGGTTTTAGAGCACACTGCCATAATCTTTTATGTGGGTCTAGGAAACACTTCTGGCCAGGTTTCTCCCCCATACTTGCTTTATTAATCCTTCTTTGATGAATATGTATTGATTGCACATGTCCACTCTGGTGTGGTCTTTTCATACATGCATAGAGTACACATCAATCAAATCTAAGCACCCCTTTCTACTTTCTCCAACCCCCACCCCCATTTCCAATCTCCAAAACCACCACTTTGCTTTCATGTAGACTTCTTCAGTTTTTACATATGTGAGAGAGAGAGAGAGAGAGAGAGAGAGAGAGAGAGAGAGAGAGAGAGAGAGAGGAGAGAGCATGGTACTCATTTCTCTGAGTCTGACTTATTTTATTTCATATAGCATCTGCCAATTCTATTCTTCTTCCTTCAGATGACAAGATTTCATTATTTTTGTGGCTGAATAGTCCTCTATTGTGAGTATATGCGACATTCCTCTCTCTCTCTCTCTCTCTATATATATATATATATATATATATATATATATATATATATATATATATATATGTGTGTGTGTGTGTGTGTGTGTGTGTGTGTGTGTGTGTGTGTGTTTATCCAATGGCTGACATCTAAGCATGGCTAGTGTGGGCAGTGCCACCATAAACACTGGTGTGCAGGTGACTTTGGTCTGGGCCTGCTGTTTTCCTTCACTTAGGCTCCATACCCAGACGTTCCATTTCCTGTCTAGATTCTTCTACATTTTCTATGCTATAGTAATGACAAATATGATCCCTTCTTCCACCTCCATGTATGTTCTAGAGAACCATTTTATCCCTAGCAGAACAACCATATTTTGTCCTAGAGCTTGCCCAGCCCTGCCTGACCTCTTTGCTTTCTCTACTGGACTTCCACCATTGCACTGTTCTTAAGTAAACCAGGTGATCTCTGGGTCAATGTTCTTTGACTTCACCATCTGCTTCAGGCCACCTACTCCCTCCATGGTCCAGTCTTTTGTTTTTCAACCTAGGATAGTCTTCTCAGTCAGATTCCTCCAACGCATGTGCCAGAGCATGTAGCATGTGCCAGACCTGGACTAAATGCCAGCAAGCAAATGGGCATGTTCTTCCCATCATAGTGGTTGGAACTGGTCAAGGGGAAACACCATTCATGACTATAAATGTTGATAAGGGACAGAACAGGGTAAGAGTGTGTCAGAGTGGCCCAGTTTACAATGGCAGGAGTGCTTGAGGAGGGCTTGCTTCCTTGGGCAAGTGATAGTGAATTTGAGATGGCTCTGTTTGGGGATCTTTTACACACGGTTGTCTCTAGGAGTCTGCTCTTTGCCTTCTTGACTGGTCTATGCTACCTTTTCAGGGCTTTACAGAACACCAGGTACTTCTTTTATTGGAGTATTTGTCCTGTTACATCACAACCACCCTCCATCTCTCAACTTTGGGACCTGGACTAAAGGCTCGGATTTTAGGCACATTAAGTAGTTGCACATAAATATCTGTTGGTAATTTGGGGGTAAAGTGGAAAGTCAGGTTGGCAAGCCATTGCCCTAAAGAACAGCAAGGCAACCCCAGAGATGCAGTGTGTTCTTAGTCTCTAGATCTCCAGTAGTCCTGGAAGCAAGTTGTAAAATTTGCCAGCCCTGTGCGGTGTTAACAGAGACATGATACAGAGGGCTAGTGTGGCCTTTGAGAACTTGAAATCATACTGGTATTGTCAGAAAGTAAAAAAACAACAACAAAAACAAAAACAAAAAATACCCCAATCTGTCTGCATTAATTGGTAAGTTAATTACATAAAAGAAATTCTTGAGACATACTATGACGATGATGTCCCAGTAACTAACTCCGGTAGGACCTCTGTGCCTGCCTAGTGGACCCTTTTCTATGGCAGACCACATTAGCATTTGGTTACTTCTCCATAAGTGGAGTTTTTGTTGTTTGTTTGTTTTACTTTAACTGGGCAAGTCTCGTCGATCCCAGGCTAGCTTTGAACTCCTGAGGATGACCTTGAAGTTCTGAACTTTTTGCCCCTACCTCCCAAGTGCTGGGGTTGAAAGTGTTGGCTTCCAGTTTTGTGTGGTGCTGAGATCCAAACCTCAGGCTCTGTGTGTCTACTAGGCAAGCATCATAAGAAACGAAGGCAGTCCTAGCGAGCTCTCTGTACTGTCTTAACGTTTTTCGTTCTGCTGCTAGGACTTGTGAAGGTGTTGTGTTCTAGCACATGAGGTACACGCTCATCTGCATATTGAAGGTGTTTGAGTTACAGGGTTGCAAAGTGGATCTGGAAGACTGTGCAGGAAGAGATCTTAGGGCACTGCCCAGCCTGTGTGGAAAGAGACAGTGTTTTTAAACCTTCCTCCTGCTGTACTTACCCTCCGATTTGACTTAACTTGGCTCACGGTAATAAAGAGCTCTTCTAGAAGCTTGCTTATATACACTCAGGGTAATTTATATTCCTTGCCCGTACAGTTACAATTGGTACATCTCTCTTACACACATAGCTCTTGCTTCGTGTTGTGTGTGTGACTCACGTAGACTGATAGCAGAAACCAAAATCCTTAAGGTGTGCAGTGTTTCGCCTGTGTGCTTGTATATTGCTAGACCTGACTATTGCCACTGGCAGAAATTTCAAGGGACTGAGTATTTGGGTTTCTGTGCATGTGCTGCTCGAGGGGAGGGGAAGCCTAGGAGGAGTGGAAGATTCAAGGCCTTTTTTTTTTCTCCCCTGCGGATTTGTGTCATCACACTAAGCCCTGTCATTCTCTGATGGCAAGAACATCCTGCTACAAGTGAAGACCGCCTGGGTTGGCCCCCTGACAGCTTCTAAGGTAAGGGAGGCCCTGGAGGCAGGCATGTGATTTCACGGATATTTTGCATAAATCTAATTTGCCTGGAAAAACATAATCCTTTTGAAGTTGTTGGGGTCAGGGTAGGCAAAGCAGCCATGGCCCAGCTGGAGAGGAAAAAGGCATTTACATAGATTCTCTCCTCCAGGATGGTTACCAAAGCTTTCTCAGGGGCCTCTGGTGTCTTTTCAGTTCAGTTAAGGGCATGGGATGTGCACTTTGATGAGGCGAAGGCACAAGCTCATGACCCATTGTAAGCACGGATTGTTTCCCATGACAATGAGTGTCTGAGACGCTCGTAAAGTAGATGTGGGTAGATTTCCCGTGTCTGATCATATTGACAGAGAGACTAAGGGCAGGAAAAGAAGCACAGTGGAGAAGGACATTAAGAAGGAAGCAGGAACGGGAGCCTAAGGACAAAGCTAAGTTTACCTCACTTCCGGCCTAGCCAGTGTGGGCTGCGAGAAAGAAATCCTCTTCCTTATACTACCTGTTCTTCCGGGGAACCTCAACTTATGACCTCAGTTTTCTACATCACGGCAGTGAATCTAAGACCCACAGAAGGGAGGCCATGATTTTGGTCAAAGGCATCTCTTTCACATGCCCTCTTCCACTTCTCACACATTCAAAGGCTTGCTTATTAATCTGTTGGTCTCGAGAGCCAGAAGGGGAGAGGAGAAATTGCCTTTGATCTGAGTCCCAAGGCAGCTCTCCCTTACTGAGCTGCTGCTCAGCCCACAGCCAAGAGACCCAAGGGAACATCTAGTCCAACGGGACGTCTAAGACAACATCAAGTGCTATTAAATCAGAAGAATCAGCTTTGCAGGAGGTGAAAGCCAGCAGCCCAATGTTTATTCCCCGTGCCAATTAGCGACCGACTCCCTGGATGTCCAGGCACATTCTTAAACTACCTGTCGTTGACCTTGCCCCAGGCACCTCATGTGGAAAAATCCTTGAGATATATTTTGATGTGTGCAGTGTAATGCATCGCTCTGAAGTCCTCTGTATTTCTGCTGGGTAACACCACCGAGTTGAAAGCAAAAGCCTTCTTCAGCAGCACCTCCAGACTCCCGTCTGCCCTTTGGGCTCCTCCCCAACTTTCACATCCTGACCTTCATCAATGGACCATATAATATGCATTCTTTTATGGCTGCCTTTTCTCCCTTTAAATATTATTTTTAGATTTCCCCTTAGTGCCTAGTGGCTTTTTTTCCTCCTTTTGTACTTTTTGATTGTCTTTTGTATGATTGTATCACAGTTCCCTATTTATGAGCGTATAGAATATCCCTAGGTTTTTATATAGATTTATACATACATATACATATATACATATATACATATATACATATACACATACACACACACACACACACACACACACACACACATATACTTATGAGTCCTTGGGGGAAAGGATATGCTATTATATCACATAGGTAAATATCTAGGTGTGAGATAACCAAGTCAAAGGAATTGCAACCAATATCGCTAGTTTTGCCAAAGTAGACAAATGATTCTCCTGAACTCCCACAATGCACTGGATTTGAGAAGCCTCTGCCTTCTCCTAATCCTTGGTTTTGCTGGTATTTTGAACTGAAGCCCTTCTAATGGGTACGTAGTGGAATCTCACGTGGTTCCTGATTCAAAGGGAGGTGCCCACTCCCAGAGAAGCAGCTTTTAGTCCCATCCCAGGCTGCATTTTATTTGTGTGGGGTCATCATGCCAATACAATCAATGTGTTTGTGCCAGGTAGTGGCCTCTGTGTTCATTTGGCTCCCCCAGTCCTTTTCTGTTAAAACCGTCAGCTAGCACGGCATGAGGTTCCTTCCAACTTTCGCCTGTGATTAGGTGAACTTTATATTTGCTTTGTCTTGAGAGTAGAACTTGATCAAGTTGATGAATTATGGGAAGTAGTGTATCCAGTCCTCTGGCTTGTCTTCACATCCCAATTTTAGCCTCAGTTGACTGTGTAACTCTCTGGGCTCGTCGGGACTTGTGCCAGCCATTGCTAAAGCATCCCTCCTCGACCCAGCCCATCTACAACATTAGCTCTCCAGTCCGATTCCATTCCAGGCTCCTGTTGGTGCTCTAATGTAACGTGTCCTTCCAAGCTTTGGGCCCAATGCATGCTGGTCCCAGTCCTTAGAAGGTGATCTTTGCCCATTTTCCAGTGGCTGGGAGATATGGCTTCCCATTGGCTACCATAGGCAGTGTCTACCTATTTTGAGGTCTTCGGGGCTGGTATTCTCCTGTTCTATGCATCACCCTCCCAGTGTACCCCTATGCTGGGTGATGGGAGTTACCTTTGTTAACTTATGTAGTGTCCAGCAGCTTCATGTTCAGTTTTCTGTTAAAGCTTCAGCCCACTTTCCTTACACGAACTTAACATGTCTCCCCACACTAGTACAACCTTCTGCTGCAGGATGCCTTTGCTCTGGCCTGGAGGCCTCCCTTCCCTCTTCCCTTTATCTTCTTTGCTCTGTCCTTCCTGTCTTGTATTGGACCCTGTCTTAGTCAGGGTTTCTATTCCTGCACAAAACATCATGATCAAGAAGCAAGTGGGGGAGGAAAGGGTTTATTTAGCTTACACTTCCACATTTCTGTTCATCATCAAAGGAAGTCAGGACTGGAACTCAAGCAGGTCAGGAGGCAGGAGCTGATGCAGAGGACATGGAGGGGTGTTACTTACTGACGTGCTTCCCCCTGGCTTGCTCAGCTTGCTTTCTTATAGAACCCAGGACCACCAGCCCAGGGACGGCACTACCCACAATGGGCTGGGTCCTCCCTCCCTTGATCACTCGTTGAGAAAACGCCTTACAGCTGGATCTCATGGAGACATTTCCTCAACTGAGGCTCCTTTCTTTGTGATAACTCCAGCTTGGGTCAAGTTGATGCACAAAATCAGCCGGTACAGACCCTGAGTTCCACTTCCTACATGAAACTTTGACACTTTCTGCTCTGAGGTACTGTCTTTGTTTTCTTTGTGATTCCTTTGCTGCTAACACCTTTCCTAAAGCCCACCATGAAGGAGTAAGCTACTACATTAGAGAGTTAAAACAAATAAAATCGAAGAGATTAGGAACTTGATTTGGGCTCCATGTCTGTCTCTTCCTCCTGACCTATTTAACTTCTGCAGGCAAAGACTTGGTGAGGTGCACCTCTGCTTGCAAAGTTACCTGGAACAGTGAGTCAGTCTTGAATACTATGGTCATGGCACTACCTGTGTGCGGTGGACAGGTCTGCAAGGAAAATGACCTTATCCCTGGCTCTGTCACTCGTCACTTCTATTGGGGGAAAATTGCTCCAGTAGCCATGAGAACTGGTTCTGACTTCTCCAAATGCCATTGGTTATACAGTGGAGGGCACTGCCCCACCGACAACTTGTAGATATTTTTGAGGGGTCAGTTTTAGTCTCTGTGGAAGTTAGGATGAGTACTCTGCTTAGAACCATGTGAGCGTAGCAACAGAGCCTGAGGGGTTTTGTGTCATTTGGCACCAAGGCTAAAAGCGGCCAACAGAGAAACCCATAATGCTTCTGATGAGCTCCAGTGGGCGCCATTAGGATTCCGGGCATCCTGCACTGCTGGCTAAAACACTGCTTGTCAGAAAAATATTACAGGCTGTAATGGCTTCTGGTCTGGACAAACCATTTACAGAGAGCCTAAGTTAAGTGGGCAGGTAGCCAAGTTTTGAAGTCTAGTGTCATTCGAAATGCACACACACACAGCAGGGGCTGGCAGAAGACCGTGAATACCGATGTGTTTCAGTGAGCGGTGGGAGTTCCAGACAGTGCGGGTGCACAGGACCCCGTACAAACTTCATTCCCAAGTGTCCTGTCTGCCCTTGAATTGTGATGGCCTTTCACACAACCAGCATTATAGATCTGTAAGCTGTGGGCGTGTGCACATTACAGAAGTAAGTCCCTCGGAAGGGAAATTAGCCCTTTAAAATTAACCTTTTGTGACTAACAGATCTTAAAGAAAAATACGAGCCCCTTAAAAGTGGTTACTCATTAATATTTAGCCCTTTGGAGTACCCCGCACTGTTTTTCCTCTTTGTTCTTTCTCTTGTCCAAGTTGACCACTGTGGGTATCCAGCCAAGACTTCTGTCTGCCTCTTGGTTCTGCTTTAAGTTCCGGAAGCCTCCTGACATCCCGGGCAACACTGCAGCCTGGCAGCCCTGAGGGAGTCAGATCATCTCAGCATCCCTGAGTTCCCTCCTCCCCGTCTACCAGCTCCACCTGCAGGCTTAAGGCCCGGGATCTGGATAAAGAACGCTCTCTCAAAGGAAGCATTTGTGCTGGGTGGAAACTGTCTGAACCAACTCTGCCAAAGGACATGGCTCGCAGAATCCCAGTCTTCCCACCTCCCCTGGCTTGAGGCCTCATTCAGCATACTCTCACTGCTTCAGGTTCCCACTGCGGAACCTGACTTGTTGTCCTTGAGGTCCCCCTTATATCACACAGGCTGATTTACCCTTCTAATATCTGCGCGCCCATTTTCATGAACTCTGAGGAAAGGGACCTTTTCTCTCGTTTATGTTGTTCTGGCTTCATTAGCTATGGGAACTTAAAAACTGGGTGTCTTTTGGAGTATGGTGCTGCTGGTAATTTAGAGCAGTTGCTCGCAACCGTTGGTCTGTAGACCACTAAGGTCTCCTAATGTCCTTTAGGGCACCTATGAGGTCACAGTTATTTTCATTGTAATATTAAGATGTTTTTGCCTTTTCCATGGTGTTGATTTCCATTGCAAGCAAGCAAACAGGATGGGCAAAATTGTTGGTGTCAGACCAACCTATTAAAATATATCGGTTTGAAATCAAAAGCTAGCCTCCTCCAGGAAGTTAACCTGCCAATTTCACTCTAGAATGGCCTGGCTGATGTAGAAATTACTGGTTTGAATGACAACCCTTGACATTTTTAATATTCTGAGTGGAAAAACGAGGGACATACGTTGCACACGCTTGTCCCATATCAACACAGGATGGTCTTTTCTTTCTTTCTTTCTTTTTTAAAGGAAAAGTTATTTGTGCATTTTTGTTGGGAATGGAAATAGAATTTTTCACGGGCCATTTATTTTTACTTGAGGAAAAAAAATTGAGTGACTGGCAAAGGATTGCTATTCCAACTTAAATATTTATGAGAAATGTAGAAAAAGCTGAATGAAAATGAACCTGTCATTTGAAAGGGGGGCACAAATGACTATATTTTCATTTTCCCCCAGTGATAGAATTCCAGCACTTAAGCAAAAATTAGAACTTTGGGAACTTTGTATCCATCACGATAGATTTGACAGCTTCCTTAAAGGCATCTCTGGCGAGAAGGTTGATGTTATTATGTTTTTAATCTCATAGAATAAAATATGTCAACCTTTGGAAGATTTTTATAACTCAGTGACTATAATTTCAAATGACCAAAGCCTGATACCACAAAACCACAGGCAGATAAAGAGGCACAACAAGGACCAACAGACACTGACTCGTGTCGGCATGCACACAGTTGACTGTTGTTGTGCGTGGAGAAGTATAAATAACCCCGGGGAAGCGATCCCTTGGTCTTAGGAAGATGACACAATGGCTCAAGTGTATGTCACTATTGCAAAAGACTCACTTCAGTTCCCAGCACCTACATTGGGTGCCTCATAACTGCCTGTTCCTCTAACTCCAGGGATCTGGCCTACCTGGGTACCTGCATACACACAGTGTATGGCCACTCTCTCACATGCATACACGTGAACAGAAATAAATATAAACCTTTTACAAAAAAGAAATTGCCCCTTTGTCAAACTTTTGTTTAACAGCAAAGAAAAGTAATGTTGTTGAGGTTTTCTCTTTGCAAACCATTTTCTGAAACCCCACAAAGCTGGGCTTTCTTTATTATTTCATGCACATTGCACAGATTGATTAAAGACAGAGTTATGAAAACACAGCCATTGTTTACTGAGCCATCCACAGAAGAGACATAAAAAAAATGTGAAACACATCGCTATTCTCATTATTTTCTTAAGAAGATTATAAAATAATCCTTTTGTTCTAAAATAAGATTTAATTTAGAGGAAAATTGCAAATATCGTAGAGTTTCTTCTATACACCACCTTAGCGTTCCCTAGGCTTAGCGTCTTATGTCATCACTGAAGTCCCCAGAGTGACTCCATTTTGCCCTAGTCTTTTCCTAGCTGCTTCCAGCCCCAGCTAAGCCATTGTGTAGAACAGAACATTCTCACGCAGTCTTACCCATAACCTTGCAGAGCTCACTGCTTTACAACAAAACCAAATGTTTTAATCACTTGACCTGAAAGTTTGGCAGTTCTGATCCTGCCTGCCCCTGGCATGATGTAATTGTTTTGGCTTCATAAATCCTACCCTACCTCTCTCCCCAGTCAAGAGTTTTTTCTGGCATATGCCTAGTTTTGACCACTCATAAATAAAGGACTCTTAACCCGACCCTCATGAGTGGCACTCTCCTGAGTCTCGAGTACAATTTTCAAAAGCACGAAATTAACTTAAATTACAACTGCTTGCGGAACTAAGGATACTGTCTTAGGGTTTTACTGCTGTGAGCAGACACCATGACCAAGGCAACTCTACTAAGGACAACATTTAATCGGGGCTGGCTTACAGGTTCAGAGGTTCAGACAAGTATCATCAATGTGGAGCATCTAGGCAGGCACGGTGCAGGAGGAGCTGAGAGTTCTACATCTTCAAATGAAGGCTGCTAGTGGAGGACTGGTTTCCAGGCAGCTAGGATGAGGGTCTTATAGCCCACGTCCACAGTGACACACCTACTCCATCAAAACCACACCTATTCCAACAAGGCCACACCTCCTAATATGTGCCATTCCCCAGGCCAAGTATATTCAAACCACCACAGATGTTATTCAAATTTCACATGGTATGTAAAATGTAGTTCACTTTGTACGAATGCACACGCTGACATTATTTTCAACGATTGCTATTTACATTTTTGTTTTAACTTACGATAGTAAATCCCAGCAGAGGTGGCACACAGGGACAAAATGTCATTTGACATCTCAACCATTTTAAGCCTGTAAGAGAGGTCCTGCGTATGTGATGTTTGAAAACAACTGACAGAGAGTGTTCTCTCAAAGGAAGGTTTTAGTTCCTGTGAACCGGAAGGCTGTATAGACAGCTGTAAGGTGAAGGGTTGTGTCACTCCTCTGGAAGGTTTATCATCTCTCCTTCAGTCCCTGAGATCATAGATATTCACAAGAGTGCAAGACTAAACTCAATAGCATCAGAGACAGCATTGGATTAAGCCACTTAGTTTAGTCTGTCCACTGATACTTCCTGTGCACCAGCTATGTGCCTGCTGGCCTTTTAGACCCGAGATGATAGCTCTTATAACATTTCTGGGTTTCTTCACTTAAAGACCTTAAGTTCTTTGATGAGAAGTTGAGGAAACACATAAACAGAAATGACATTACCGTTTGTACTGGAAACTGCTCCAAGGCAGAGGAACTAGGCAAGGGAGCCAGGTAGGCAAGAGGAAGATGGGCAATGTGGGTCTCAGCTACCGTGACATTTCAGATATGGACCTGGTGTTCTGGAGGTGATCATGGCCGGTCTCAGTGCCAGTGGAAAATGAACCATGAGGAGGGTGTCAAGGAAGATACGTACTTGGAGAACTGGACAAGGAAAGGTGGGGTAGGGCTTCTGAGTCAGAGGGGATTTCAGATGGCTGATAAGTCTTGCCAGGATTATGGCTGAAGGCTTATAGGATCCCATTGACAGCTGAGGTCATCCTGGCCCAGCGAGGTTGGCAAGTGAAGGGGGTAGGTCTGGGCCGAAGTTAATAGTCTCTGTGAGAAGTGATGAGGACTTGCAATCCTCGCCATCTGCTAAAGCCAGTGAGACACACAGAGTTAGGATCTATACTAGAGGGAAATCAATTTTTCTTGCTAATACCTACATTGAGTGAGGAGAAAAGAAACAGAGCACCCAGATCCCGTGTTCTATCCTGAACGACTTAGTGAATGTGTTGAGTGGGAAGCCACTGGGGGGATGACCTTGTAGGTAGACTCTGCAGTTCTTCCTGGCCCCAAGTCAGGGTTGAGCTCCGTTGAAGGTCCTTAATTGAGCAGATGTTGTTCAAGTGCCTACTCTGTGCGAGACACTGAGCTGGATGCTAAAGAGGATTCTCAGGAGTGTGACTCATAATGCAAAGCTGTATTTATCTCCCGTCATGGTTGCATGGAAGCATAGAAGATACAGTGAGTAATATCTTCTGCGTGCATTATCTTCTTTATTCGACCCTTTGAGGAGGAGTCTGTTGAGGATGATCCAGGTCTAGGAAAATACCTGATAAGCAATGTATGTGTGTGCTTTTCAGGGGACAGGGCGGCATGATTCAGCAACGCTTTTCTAAGATCTGGGCACACAAGAGATGTGGATATAAGCTTCTTCATCCCTTTCTCTTGGGAGGCTAATAGCATTTCATCTTACTCCTCCTTTCTGTGTCTGTGGGAGAGAGGTGGGTGGAGAAATGCCATTACTTATAAATATATTACAAGTAAATAATCCAAGTACTCAGAGAGGCAGAGGGATGACTGTTCCCTGTGCAGTGCTGGCCCATGTCTGCATGCTCGTTGGTTTAAAGACGATGACATTAGGAATGGCAGTATGGCTCACTGGTAGAGCTCTGGTCTAGCCTAATTGGGGTTCTGGGTCACATTACCATTACTGAAAAGCAAAGAAGCAGGGACTTTACTCATTGAGAGTGGCCCAGGGCCCCTGCAGACCAAGGAGGATATTGATAGCCTGTGCTTTCCCTCTCACACCGTCTCTCACTCTCTCCTTCTAGATAGAATTGTGGGCTGGGCTCCCACCGGGCAGGCTGACCTTGCCATGTGCGATGCCAGCCTGGTGTGGGACTGCAGGCTTGATGGTAGCTTCTCCTCCCAGCATGACTTGCCACCTGCCCAGAGCAGAGCTTGCCAACCTGCAGAAAACTTCTGAGGTCTTCTTGGCACTGGAGTCTGAGGTGTTTTCTGAAGCAGATTCCTCAGGAACAGCTGCAGTGATGTAGGTGCTGACGCTCCACTTTTGTGGGATCAGGAACCACAGTGAAGAGGCTTGGGACTGGAGGACAGAGTAGATAAGAGCCATATAGCTGTCGCCATTGGCAACAACAAGGATAATGGCTACATTTTATCTGGCCTTGGTTGAGTACTAAGGACTGGGTACTTCATATTCTCACAACAACGTGACCACCGTGTTTTCATGGACCACTTTATAGGCAAGTTGAGTGAGGTTCAAGGATTAAATGACTTCCTCAGAGTTAGGTAACTAACGAAGGTCAAAGTCAGTGTTGACACCTAAGTGTCCCAAGAGTCTCTCTCATGCTGGCTCACCACATGGTTTTCTTTAGGAGATTCATTCAGATTTGGACAAACCACCCAGAAGCATGACCTTTGTTTGTGGTGCTGCTGCTAGGGTACAAGGAACGTTTTCTGGTCATACTCAAGACAAAGTGACATGGGACCATCCCCAGGCGTGGACTCTACAGCCAGAGTGGGAAATAAGGTATTACTTTGAGTCCCCCACCCCATCTTAGTTAGAGGTACCACTGTTAAGATGAAACACGACAACCAAAGCAACTTGTGACCAAAGGGTCTGTTGAGCGTACACTTCCACACTGTAGTCCATTATCGAAGGAAGCCAGGACAGGAACCCAAGCAGGGCAGGAACCTGGAGGCAGGAGCTGATGCAGAGGCCATGGATGGGTGCTGCTTACTGGCTTATTCAATGTGGCTTCTTTCCTACAGAGCCCAGGGATAGCGCCACCCAAAATGGGCTGAGTCCTCTTCCATCGATCGCTAATTAACAAAATGCCCGACAGCTGGATCTTATGGAGGCCTTTTCTCAATTGGGTCTCCCTCCTTTTAGATGACTCTAGTTTGTCTCAAGTTGACATAAAACTAGCCAGAGCACACCCCACCCACCCCAACCACACCCACCCCTTCTCCTTTCCTGATTGGTAGTCATCAAGCTCAAGGACTTGGCTACCTTAGTACAGGTCTGCACTTTGGAACTGCACCTACTACCTCAGGTTTGTGCTCGTGTGGTCCAGTGAAGTTTGGAGGCTGAATTATTTACCTCTAAGACTTCCCTTTCGTCATCAGAACCTAAATTCGTGGTTAGTGTAGTCTTATAGATTGCATTTTCCTCCTTTAGAGCAACATCTTTTCCCCAGTCAGCCAGTGAAAGGGGGAGAGAGGAAACACACTGAATCATGGAATTCCTCTTGTTCTTTGGGGAACAAAAAATTTACACTTATATTGTTGAAAAATAGTTCTTGGCTTAAAATTAGAGGCCATGTTGTGTGTGCTTTGGGAATGATCTCGCACAATTCACAGGTAGGTCAGCACTTTTGGATGGCCTAGAAGGGCCGACTTCTGGTTTTCTTGTCAAAGCCCTATAGACACTGGCTTGATGGACACAGATTCAGCCATGCATCCAGGATGCAATTAAGGAGCTGCATAGAGGTGGGGCCAGAGAAAACCAGGGCAGAGGTGACTTCTACGTTCCGTTTTCGTTTCCCTCACAACTGAATTCCAGAAAGGATGTGAGTTATTAGGGGAAGATGTTTTGCCTGCATGGATTGTCAGTGGACTGTCTGAGGCTCACGGGAGCGCCTCGTATGCCTGGGGGAGGACTGGAACTGTGCCTGGAGCACCTTGGTCCTCCCATGAGCTTCCTTTCCAGTCTTCCTTCAGTGTCCCTTGCTTTAATTTCAGGGCCAAGTGGCTCTGGGAACAAGCTGACTTGTTCTTTCAATAGTCTATCCCAGGGAGGCATGGCTAACCAAGAACCTACTACAGCCTTTGCAGTTGGGAGAGCTTTGTCCTAGACACAAGGTTGTTTAATTCTTCAGACGCCCCAGTGCAATGAGCAGAAAGAGTAGGAGTAACTACCCATTTTACAGACAGAGATGCTGAAGCTTAGCAAGGCCGTGTTGTCCACTTCTGTATCACAGGATTTGGGAGAATGGGGTGTCCTAGAAGGGCAGAGGATAGCGTGAACTTACACTTGTGGAATTTTGTATAAAACCCACTGTGCGCCCCTCTGGGCCTTCTGCCTCAAACAGTGGAGGGGAAACTGCCTAAGTTCTGCACTGTGTTCATTCGTCACTTCTTCCCAGAGTTTAGGGTGTGTCCTACCTGCCTTCTCTCTCCTTCCTGCATTGCGGTCCCCACCTCTACTTTCCTCCGTAAAGGAAGGCTGCTGAGTCGGAGAAGCCATGGGACAGAGAGGCGGGAGCTCACTGCTCCAGCATGCTGCCGGTGTTCACCATCTATCAGAGGAGATGCAAAAGGAAGCAGTGGTTTTAAAGACTCTGCTCTCAAACACCCCAAGCACTCATTACAGATCCCACAGTCAGGACAGTCAGAGTGCCACAGCCTTGTCTGTGTCCTTACCCCCAGGAAAGCCATCTCTGGCATCTTCCGAGGCATCCAGGAAGGAGTGTGCAAACCACACCACCAGCCTTCCTCCAGGCTGAGGGCGGATTGAGTAGGAAAGTAGGGCACACGGGGGAAAGATGGGGCAGAAGGGAGAAGTTTTAAAGACTTCGGGGAAAGAAAAATGAGTGTTATTTGGGGGAGCCCATTTAGACCAAGGTTCACCAATAGTCACTCTGTGAGGCTGGCTGCTGGGCAGACCGTTTAGTAAAACGTTGACAGATCTGGCTGTTCATTCTCTTCACACCTCGGGACAGCTTTCCTGGAGTTGTTCTCTGTGAGTCTGCAAAAGGCTGGAGTCCAAATCTAGGAATTTCGAGGTGCGTGGACAAAGAGTCTTGCTTCCTGCTCAGAGCCCATCTGTCCACTGACTGGTTCTTTTCTGGGCATTTGGGGCAGGTCTTAATTGATGCTTGGCTTTGTCTTTTGGAGGAATTTGGACTTTCCAGATCTCACTGCTCTCCAGGAGTGGCTGGTTTGCTATTTATTTATTTATTTATTTATTTATTTATTTATTTATTTATACCAGCAAATGCACTTAGCTTGCCAGTCTGAACCATTTCCTGACAGGCTTTTGTAGCTCCTTGGGAGAGTGAACACAGATTTTGCCATGTTCCCCCCAGCTGTCTCTTGTGTAAACTTAATCACGTATCTTTCCACTGCTAGAATCACAGACGATTGCTATGTTTTTTTTGGGGGGGGAGGCTGACACAACCTGCTGGTTGACGGACCATTTTAGCAACTGCACCAAAGGCTGCATTATCTTTCAGAAACAGAAAAGCCATCAACTGGCCTGCAGCATCCGACAAGACTGGGACCTGAGGGAGGCACGTTTCTTTCTTTCTTTCTTTCTTTCTTTCTTTCTTTTTTTTTAATTGCCTAGAGAGGCCCATTAATAACTTTTAAATTTTTGTCCTCTTCCTTGGGTGATCTACAGGCTGTCAAGTCTTAAAATGAGAGTGTTTTCTCTGAAGGAAACAAAGCCTTTGGAAATAATAATGAAGATGCATTTAGGATTTGCCTTTTGGAGCTGTTTGGCGGTATTGATCTGGGAGCAGACCCAAGGCATGCACGGGTTTCTCTCAGAGATCAGTCACATGGAAATCGGGGCACCGAGCTAATTGGAAGGTGAGGCTGTCAGGTGGGAATGATTGCTGCTTGGTATTAATGCAGAGGCCCCACTCAGCCCCTGTAATCATTCGAACTGGGATTTCGTCTCCCAACAGTCAGAGAGCTCAGTCAGTGTCACACTTTTAACTTGTTGATTACACATCGTCAGTGAAGCCGCCGCTCGAGGTAAGCCTTCCCCATTCCTGGAGGAACCTCGTTGTTTCTACTCATACCAGTGCAATGGTGGCCGAGTTTTACCTGGACTCTGCCTCACGCCATGCGCCTTAGGGACAGCATTTCCCCGGGGGTTGGAGATTGAGCCCCGGCATCGTGCCTGCTGTGGTTATTCCTTTTATACTGCTGTGATAAAACACCCTGACTGAAGAAGAAACGTATAGAAAGATTAGAGTCCATTATGGTCATTGAAGAGAAGTATGGTGGCAGTCAGGTGTGGTAGTAGTCAGGCATGGTGGGGGTCAGGCGTGGTGGCGGTCAGGTGTGTGTGGCAGTACAGGTGACAGAGCATGTCCTTAACAGCAAGCAGGAAGCAGAGAGGGTAAACCAGAAATGATACAAATCCATGAACTCTCAACATGATTACTGCCCAGTGATACGCTTCCCCCAGTCAGGCTATACTTCCTAAGGCTCCTCAAACATCACTGTTGATTTGAGAACCAAGGATACAACTGGCATCCAGACTATGGGAGACACCTCCCTCAAACTACCATGCTTAGCAAACTCCCTCCTGATGAGCTATATCCCTAGAATCACTTCATTATCTTTAGGCCTCAGTTTCTTCTGCTGATCCATGTAAGAGAAGAGAAATAGCCTGTGACCACCACATCCCTCCCGCCCTCAGGCTCAATATATTTACATGCAGATAAATTCTCAGGACAGAGAAAGGTGAACGTCTCAGTTCAAGGAGCAGAAAGGTGAACTTCACTGATTGGTTCTGTCTTCATCAGATTGGATGAAGCCCACCGACATTGGTGACGGAAGCCATTTCCGCTCAGTCATATGTGCAAATCCCAGCATCTGGAATCAGCAGCAATAACGTCTGACCAGTTTCCTGAGCATCCTTTACCCCGGAAGGACGTCGGGGTAGTGAGCACTGTGCTATTGCTTCATTTAGCTTGGTTCAGAAAGCTAACAAAGCCTCCTCTTCTGCCCTTCCAAGTCTTGGTCAGTTGTGGAAGATTTAAGCACTTTTTAGAGTTCCTTGGCTGGGCTAATGAAAATACCCAGGATTTTTTGGCTGGGCTTTTGCTGAATGGATGCATTTCCAGTTATATGAGTCTAGATTTTTTTTTCTGGATGTTCACCACTGCAGAGGGGAAGATGTTATGGACAGAACCTAAAAGCCTGGACATGACCTTGCTGGCTCTCCTTTCCATGTCCCCCAGTTGTCCCAACTAGCCAGAACTCAGTTAACCCTATACTTACTCATTCAAGTACTTTGGATTTCACTGGTTGCTCTTGAGGTGGGCATGGTTTGAGCCTTTCTTATCCACAGAACACATTCATGACTGGAAGCCACAAATCCTCCTGGCAAAGGAGAAGACATAATCTTGGGTATGCTGCTTGGGAGCCCACATCCATCTGGCGTTTAATAAATAGTAGAATCACTACGGTGTGTGTAGAAGGTTGGAGGAGTGCTAAACACACGGGGATAGAAGTTGGAAGTGGTTAGGACTTAGTGTTGCTGTTTTGGGGGGAGATCTGAGGAGGTATTAGTTCAACAGGTGGAGAGGGGACATGGTCTTCATGAGCTCTTTGCTCCCAGAGAAAACAATATCCCTATTTCTTTCCCTCAGTTTCTTCCAAATTTCCCTTATTCCCAGCATATAAATGACAGATTCATACTGAGCTGAACAGGGTACTGCGGCTGAGTCTCTGGGTACAATGCTGAGTTGTGTGTCTGGGACCTTTGATATGGAGCTGGGTACTATATGATCACGAGCTTGGTACTGCTTTAGACTTTTGATCCAGGTCATAGCATTGGGTGGCACTGAGACAGATCAGAATAAGGGAGATGAATGGAACCTAAACTTCATCCTGGCCTTGCCCCTCAGCCAAGGACTTGAAATTTAGGGATGCAATCATGAGGAGACTGTTCTCAAAGTGTTTTATAATACCTTGCAGAAATGCAGTTGATTGAAGACCAGCCAAGGACCAGTCAGATCAGGGATCTGTAATTATGCTTTCTTCCTGAAGAGATTTAAAGTGGAATTAAGTGATTAAAAGAACCTAATTGCTTCTGAGCTTCCTTTATGACCCTGGCAGGTGAAGCCAGTTTTGAAGAACTACTTTTGTTGAGGCCCGAAAGCAGGCATGGTAACCAAGGCAGGCTGCAGGACAGGGAGGCCTGTACCTGCAGCTATGGCTGGCTTTGCTCTTCCTGGCTCTTGGATATGAATGCAGAGTATTGATTCTATCTTTTGGTAAATGGGAAGAAAGAGAATATTTTAATAAGTCCTAGGAGAACCTCTAACCAAACACCCCAATATAACAATGTGATGTCCCAGGTGTGGTATGGTTATGGAGTTGAAGATGGTATGGTTATGAGTTTGAATCTTTGACTACTTTGTGATAATTCTGTGGGTTCACACGGAGTTTTAATTGGATGTGTGAGGTAGCTTTTCATGGCCATCACAACTACCTTCCAGGTCTGTCAGGATGAAGCACATGCATTTCCTGGAACTAGAGAAAACAGCATCAAATGGGGTTTTGGTATATTTTTTTCCTAGAGCAGTTGTTATAAAGGTACCATGCAGAGGGTGACTTAGCAAAATACAGATTCATTCTCTGGATATTTATGAAGGACTGACATTGAAAAATCTATGTCTTAGGACCAGGACCTTGCTGAGGACTCTAGAGGGACAACCTTTTTACTTTAACTGGTGACATCGAACAATCCCTGGACTTACTTTGTCAAGCAAATATCCTGTCTGCCTCTGCTGTCCCCTTCCCCCCATCACAGGTCACATGGCTTCCACCCTCACATGCCAGTAGTGTTCAAAATGCTGGTTTCCTTGTAGTTATTGGATCAGGGTTCACCCTGGTCCTGTAGGATCTTGTCTTCTATATGTGCCTAGGACTTTTGTCTTGGTTACTTTTAAATTGCTTTCGTAAAACACCATGACCAAACCAACATATAAAAGGAAGCATTTAGCTGGGGTTACAGTTATAGAGGGATAGGAGCCTGTCGCCATCACCATTATGATAGGAAGCATGGCAGAGGGCCCACACACATGTCCCTGGAGCTAAGAGCTCACATCCTGATCTGCAACAGGAAGCTGAGAACACACTGGAAATAGCGTGTGTAAGTCTTTTGAAACCCCAAAGCCCACCCCAGTGACACACCTCCTCCAATAAGATCACACTTCCTATCCTTTCTAAGTAGTCTCACCAACTGGGAATGGCATATTCAAATATTTGGATCTGTTGGGACTATTGGCATTCAAGCCAATATTGTTGTCTATACTTCCAAAGGAGTTTTCATTCATAAGTTCTGGGAGATAAAATTCATGCCACTCAACATCAGCTAGCGAGTAAATGATGACTGTAGAGAGATGAGTGTTCACTAGCATCTTCCTAGTAGTACCACAGTCGTATTCTGAATGGAGATACAGCTGCTCCAAGACCATGAGTGACATCTGTTAGAAGGGAGGCACACTGCGAGGCAAGGGGAAGAGTTGGTGAGCTCGTCCAGTTTCTTGCTCCTTCTGTTCCAACAATAGCCACATTTGCTTCATCTCAGGTAAAGACACAGTATGCAGGAGTGGAGGAGTAGTGGAGGGAAGGGCTCCTGTTGACCGCTCTTTCATTTTTATACCCAACTGCGGAGGCATCATCTGCTAGTTACAGCCAAGTACTTCACACTGTCTGTGGCACTGGTATGGGTAGACCAGTCGGTGTGTGCTGCGGAATGTCCTTGAAGCCCAGAGTGCTCTCGAGTTGCTTTCTAGAATACCCATGGGGCTGTTGGCAACAATGTTTCTGGATGAGGCTTCATGAAAGAAGAGAAAGAAAAAGTTCCATTGGAGCTTTGAGTTGCTTTCTAGAAGAACACCCTTTGGGCTGTGCGCAACAATGTTTCAGGATGAGGTTTCATGAAAGAACAGAAAGAAAAAGTTCCATTCGGGCACAGTTGATTCTAGAGAGTACATGTTATTTTCGTTATTTATTACGTGTGCCCTTAGTTTTATTACTTTCAGCTGCTAACTGAGAACAAAGAGAAGCAACAGTTCCTGCCTCCTCAGAGGCTCAGTTCTTGAGCAAGTCAACACGCCCTTCCAAGAATGCGTTAGGACAAAGGGGTTTTTAAGGTGCTAGATGGACCGCCCTTCCAAGAATGCGTTAGGACAAAGGGGTTTTTAAGGTGCTAGATGGACCTGAAAAGGAGCCTTAACCCAGCTTTCTGGAGATTAGAGAGAGCATCCTGGGGAAGTGCTGCCTGGTACCAGGATTAGCTGAATGATAAGAGATGCGCATGCACCATCCACAAGCTGTGGAGGGGACTGAGGCAAGAGCAGCTGTTGGCTGGTGACAGCTGAGCTCACCACGTTTCTACATCGGTAGCTAGAAGTTGTTCAGACTTCAGGCTTCTTCTCACAAGAGGCCCAGGAGCAACAAAGTTCCTAGGGCAAAGCCAACCTGCACCTTCTGTGGGCATATTCATTTCACAAACATGCGATAAACTATATTGAGTTTGATCGTCTATGGTCATACGACACCTCAAGGGACAGCTTTTGTTTTAGGGCAGAATGATCTATAGGGTTGCTGCTCTTCCTGCCCTCTGATGCCAGCTTCAAGTGGGGGTACTATAGTGTACAGTTTTCTCTTTCATGGGACTCCTGGGTAAATTAGCCAAGGAACTCCCTCGGGTGCCAGGTGGCTTGAAATATCTCATTAGGAATAGCTGTGTGGGAAGAAAAAAAATATTTTTAGCAGTGGGTAGGAAGCGTTACTGAAATATGACTTATTTGACATTATGGAACTCAGAAGCATTAGTTCAAGTCAGATGGTAGATAGTGTCTGTAGCTATATTGTGTGTTCAAAAGAACAGGAATTGGGACTCAGCGCTGGCATATTATTAAGCAGTATTGAAGGTATCCCAGGATACAGCTTTGCCAGAAACAATTCATTTCCTCCTTTCACATAAATGCTATTTTGTGAATAGATTCAGGAACTTCTGGAGTTATTGGGCTCTGGGAATCGATTCAGTCTCTGGCTGTAGAATACAGTGCATCGCCAATGACCAATGAGGCAGAGTTCAGTGTGGGCCTACTGTGTGAGGGCCGCATCCTGATAGAACAGCCACCATTAGGGCTGGCCAGGAAACGGACTCCTGAGAGCTTGCTGCTCAGAGGACTTGCTAGGGATGCTCTTGTGGAGAGGAATAACTGAGAGGGGCATGGGCAGAGTAGGGTGAAGCAGGGAGAAGCTGGACTTCAGTAGAGGGACTTGAGGTGGCCCTGTTTGGGGTTTGCAACTGAGGTAGCCTCTTGGTGTTGGCCTACTGCGAAGGGCAAAGATTTGAATTCTTTTCCTCTGTGACCCCAGCTGGTGGATATGGCCACCAAGGGAGGAGTGACGGTGAGTGAGTAATCCTCTCTCTGCAGCAGAGGCTGGTCCTAAAGGGCTGTCTGCCAAGGCTGAATGCTACCCATATTCCCGATAATAGGGGCGAGATCCTCCTTGAGATGGTACCAGGATTGCTGCACTTTCATGTTCCCAGTCTTCATTATCCGATCGGTCCTGGTTACTCGGTCAGCAAGTCAGAGCCTATTGACTTGGGGACATGATGCTATATTTGATCCGTGAGAAATAGGAATAACTGCAGCTGGTGCTCTCTTTTGAATGCAATCAGTACTTTGATCCACCGAATGGTGTCACAAAGACGGTCACATGTCACGGATGCCTGGGTTTGACCTTTGTAAATGAAGATGTTGCACGTGAGGTAAGACCCCTGCCTGCCTCCAGGTTGTCAGGCACCTTTGGGATGTGGTCAGGAGGAAGGTTCTTGTAGGTCACGGTGTTCCTGGCCAGTCACATGTGTTGCCTTCCAAGAGTTGAAACTGACAGGTGTTGTTCCTTCCTGGCTGAATGGCTCTTTAAAGGAAACAGCTAAGAGTTGGAAATGAGTTTTAGAAAAAGAATGCTATGGGGGGTGGTTAATCATCTCCATTTTCCTTTGACCTATAAGAGGTAATGGGTATGTCCTCTTTTTACCTACATGGGGGACATTGGGTACCGTTGTGTATTATTTCTTAATCCGAAGGGATTGGATTAGATGATCCCCCAGACCCTATGTAATGACATGATGTTTTAAAATTTGTCTATACCTTGGGATGGCCTTATTCTCCCACCAGGATGCTCAGATCCAAGAAGACGTTCAGCTACAAAAGGAGTGTCACACGCCTTTTCGCTTTCTCTCGCCACCGTTTCCTCTGCCCTTTATCTGCCAGCCAGGCCCTCCATCTTCTCTTTGCTTGCTAGCTGTCGATGAGAGCGGGCCCTCCTGCCCTTTCAAAGGGGGACAGGAGGAGGAGGGAGCATGGAGGTGAAAGGTCACAGTCAGCTGCTGGTAGGCGGTTGGCATGGGAGGGGGCACTGGCAGTTCTCTCTCAGGCTAGAGACCAGAGTGATGCTAAGTGAACACAGGCAACAGAGAGCATTGCCAGCCCATATGGATATGCTCGGTCTGCCCCACAGCCTGGGACGGAGCAAGCCAGCCAGGGGATGAATCTGTACCAACTCAATCTCCTTTCCAGGAAGCTGCCCAGTTGCCATTCATCTTGGCTGTTAAGGAGAGAAGAGTGAATGGGGGTAGGGGTGGGGGTGGGTGGGTTAGAAAGTATAAATAAATTAAGAACTGACTGGAGAGATGTGTGCTTTCTTCCCAACATCAGGGCTATTGCCAGACAGGCCAAGCTGTCATTTCTGGCGAGGTGACAAGACCCAGCTACTCTGATGTGAAGCACTTGGTCATTACCTGGCATCCCAGTGGTCCTGACCATCTGCTCGGTTTGCCCCCTCATAGGATATCCAAGTAGATTTCACAAGACAGAAGCATGGCCCTGCCAGAGGTAGTGAGACAGATTTGTTCAAAGGCAGAGAGAAAGAACAGTATTGCTAAAGGGCCTCCAGGACCTGCACCCCATCTCTGGTCAGTGTACCAGTGACAGGCTTCAGGCCCAAAAATGATGCCTTGCATTTCTATAAATTTATTTTAGTCTCCAGGAAGTAGTGGACCGCATTGCTCCTGCAGTGAACAAGCGGCCACACTGAGATCGTGGCACTAATCACAGGGGCAAGTGTAACAGTCTAATTTCTAGAGTGGAAAAACCTCTAAAAGTCCTTTTTTCCTGCCCCCACCCCCCCCCCCCCACAAGACTTATAAGATACTTGCCCAGGTAGAAGGTGCTTATCTGTATGCTGTTTTTCAGTCATACGAAGCTAATGATTGAAATATAGTTAAGGTGATGCTAGATAAATCCAGGAATCGGGGTGGCTGAGGACGTCAAAGGCTCATTTCAGGAACTTGTAACTTGAGATTCTAGTCTGTGTTCAGGTCTTCAATGCCTCTGTGTCCTTGAACACAGGCTTTAAGGTTTACCAAGGTGACAGAATCCATCCTTTTTAGAGAGAGAGAGAGATCAGCTTTCTTTCAGTGTGCACTGGACCTTTAGGCCTGGGCTAGAAGTATATATACATCATTTATATGCAGAGATTAGCCACATGGTACTTTGGACATAAAAGGGGACTCTATAATCTTTTTCAAGTGGAGACTGAACCAAGAAAAAGCTATCTGTGACACAGAATATAGATGCTTCATTTCCAGACAAACCTGCCCTCATTGGTATGTACATGGTGCTTATCTGTCATTTATCATATACCTTCTGTCATCTATCATATACCTTTCTGTCATCTATACGCCATCCATCCATCCATCCATCCATCCATCCATCCATCCATCCACCCATCTGTCTATGTGTCTATTTATCTGTCATCGCTGTCATCAGATTATCACTTTCACCATTTACCATCTGTAGTAGCAGAATGAGCACCCACAGGGCATCTTCTGAAGCAAGGGTGAGATCTGGCAACGTCCCTACCCATAGCTCTCTGGTTCTTTCTTGCCATGTTTTTCTTCCTTTTCCACTTGAGGTACCGTCATCTTGTATCCTGTGCTTAATTACTTCCGAACATTTTCTGAGTTGTATCCTTACCTGGATATGTGTCAATGGCTTAAAAACATGTCTTATCTGTATACAATTTGGATTTTCTTTTCACGAGATTCTTAGGTGGCCGTGGTTCATCCATATTCTGCTGTTTTGCTGTGTTGTTTATGCAGCCGTTCTATCTCAGTTTATTTATCTACTCTGCGCATACGTTAGGTGAACAAATTTTGGTATTTGAAGAAGGTGCCTTCCCATACGTTACCTGCCCCACGTTGTACATAAGCAAGATCTCCCGCTCCCTCCCCCACCCTGGAAAGTCTGAGTAGGGCTGTTTGGTTTGTAGAATAATGCTTGGGTTTCAAGCTGTCTTGTTAAAATTTCATGGAAGATCCTGTGTCCACACCTTCCACAGCACTTAAGATAGCCTGACGCCCTTGTTGTCACCAGTCCCCTCATTGATTATTCATGAACACAATATGTACACAGTAACCTTTACGTGTCCAATTCCATGGTGACTGAATTCTCTGAGCCATCAGCATCTTCATTACAACCTGCATGCCAAGACAGGATGTGTCACAAGACCTCAAACCAACTCTCGTATTTGAAAGAAATTGCTACTTAGTAGATGGCACAGACGGCAAGCTCTGGAAACTTTCTTGATAGGTAGCCAGTCCTTTCCCCTCTCTCAGAAATATTTTAGTTACAAGATGGAATTAATTAATTCAATAATTACGAAGTTAATGAATAATTAAAATTTAAATTCAAGTGGCCCTTTGGCCACTCCAGATGTCCTGCAGTTTGTTGGTGCGGGGGCAGGTAGGTGGTGAGGCAAATCAGGGCCTGGCAGTTTGGATTCCCTGAAGAAGTCACATTAAGTTAGCACGCTGTCCTGAAGGAGGGGTGGAGAGGGCTATGTCTGGCTGACTGGCTACCCAGGTAGTAGACATGCAGCCTGGGTCCAAAGCCAGGCAATGGTTGGTGACGCTGCCTTCTGTCACCTTTGGATGTAGGCACAGCCGTCTGTACGATTGTTGCATTGAAGACAGGGGCAGTCCTGTCTTCCCCAGTCATGCAGATGACTTCAGTAGAGGAATGCTTGCTTATTTATATACTGTAAGTTTGAAGACTTGTAGCAAATGTTGAAAAGACGTGCTATGATTTACTTTTTTGGCTAATTAAAGAAATCCACTCTTCTTTTGCGTTCACCAGCTTTCTTTAGAATTTGATAGCTCCACAATGATTTTAAGATTTATTAGCATTATTGCTTATTATCATTTTATTATTTTATTTTAATGTGTGTGTGCGTGTGTGTGTGTGTGTGTGTGTGTGTGTGTGTGTGTGTGTGTGTACATGGGTGCAGGTGACTATAGATGTCAGATACTCCTAGAACTGGGGTTAAAGGTGGGTGGTTGAGAGCAGACCAACATGAGTGCTGGAAATTCAACCCATGGCCCCCTTCAGGAGCAGTGTATGCACCTGACCCCTGTGCCATCTTCCTCATTTGAATGGCAGTGGGTAGGATCTGACTCTCTAAACCATGAGTGTGGGTCATTGGTTTGATGCAGTGAATGACAAGCAGGATACACTTGGCTCTCTCACTTTCCCTCTCCCACTTTGCTGTCCTCCTGGCCTTAGGAGCTTCCTGTTTCACTGCTTCTGTCTTTTCCCATGTGGGGTTGGCTCTGGTTTTGCTCTGACTTGACACGGAAAAAGAGCTGAAAACCCAAGTTCTCTACCTTTTGTCCACCCGACTGATGAAGTTGCCGGGGTTTATCCAGCAGTGTCTTGCAGAAGGAAGCGTAGTTTTCCCTGATAATTGCTTCATCAGCTTGCTAGGTCCATCAATCATTGGGCATAGGCAGATTTGTTACTACCCAACACATCAAGCTATTCCCCAATAGCTTGATACTTGGTGTTAAGTATCTTCTAGAAGCCTAGACAGAGGGTCCCCCCCCCCCATCAGGCACTTTTGTTTCTGGCACTTGCTTGCAGCTTACTGTTAGGTGGAGGGAGGGGGACTTTTAGTATTAACTTCATTTTGGCCAGAACCTTTAGGGCAAGAAAAGATCCTTAGATGGCACCGATGGTGTTGGGAGTATAGGAAGCTTTTTGTCTCAGTTGGGGTGAATCTTTTATTGATGTGGAGAGGGAGCTGATAGCCTGTCGGTTGGGGTAGCATGGTGTCTATTTGGTTCTTATGCAAGGATCTTCTGCATGAGACCAGAGTTTTAGAGTTTCACTAACAGTACACTAACCTTGGAATCCAAGCAGTGCCAGGCAGGTAACGGTACCCAATAATAAAAGTCTGATTAATGAGTAGAGGGACAATCTATGCCAGGCTGTGACATGTCTGAGACTTTGGTAGATGACATTTGGCAAGAGGCATGAGATTCCTAAGGGATTTACAAAGAAGCACATAGAGAAGCCGAAGCTGTGGCCTCACCACTCAATGCCAATGCTGCTGATACCCCGTGGGAGCTGCAGTTCAAACTTGTCCATTCAAAGGGAAAGGAACCAGATAGGAGAAGTGGCTGGGAGCCAGGCACCTGCTGCGAGCACTGTGGCTTGCCTCAGAGTTTGGCTAGAGTACCACTGTCCTGCAAGCTGGCAGCGCGATGCTGCCTTCCTTCCCAGATGCCACTGGGCTAGGCTGTGCACATAAGAGACAGGCTGACAGATGTGGTTCTGTGCACCTAAGAGAGAGGCTGACAGATGTGGTCCCGTTGCCAGGATAAAGTGCATAACCAGCAGCGGCACGTGCCTGTGAGTCAGGAACCAGAGAGCCTTGTCTTACAAGGGAAGAGAGTGGTGTCCTTAAGAAGCAATTACTCAAATGGTGTGAGTCAGTTTTGCTCCTGCTGTTGACACGGAGCAAGGGAAAAGTGTGGGGGTAGAAAAGGGGATGCTTTCAGCTCAGGGTAGGAAACAGAACTTGTGGGTGTATCTGGCTGATGGGTGGCGAGTGTGTGAGCTACCAAATTTCTTTATTGGAACGTTAGGCCTCCTGGCCAGAAGGGTGGATGTAATTTGGAGAAGCACAGAATCCTAAGGGTTCTTCGAGATGATCAGATCTTTGACCTTCACCCCGAACAAAGGCACTTTGGAAGATCTTTTATGAGGAAACATGGGCAGGAAGATGAGACAGAAAACAAACAAACAAACAAACAAACAAACAAAAAAACCCCAGCACAGACATCCTTATCTGTTCTGTTCCTGCTCATGTCCGCTTGCTGTCCCGCCCTCTGGCTGGATTTTGGAACCTACTTTCATTTCTGGAGTAATTTTTTTGGCTGTTTTTTTTTTTTTTTCTTCTTCTTCTTCCCTGCTTAGTCTGCTGCCACGGCAACCAGCCCTGTATCACTGGATCATCCTCTTAGCTTGGAGGGAGATGCAGTGGAGACAGGACAAAGGCATCATCAGAGGCTCGTGGGTGCCTTTAGGGGTGACAGAAGAGCACCGTTGACTTGTATGTGGAAGCATCCTTCTGCCTTCCGCCTCTGTTTGTCTTTGTTGCTAGGTAAGCTAGTGGAGTAGGCTAGAGTGACAGAGACCCAGAAGGAGGAGGAGGAAGAGGACGAGGGGGAGGAGGAGGAGGGGGAGGAGGAGGAAGAGGGGGAGGAGGGGGAGGAGGAGAAAAACAGGAATAGCTAGACAGCACTGGAGATCGCATCAGGGTTTGGGGAATAGAAGCCAACAAGGACAACATAACAATCCAAGGCTTACTGTTTTATGTTAAAGACGGGCCAGTCGTGATTCCAACACCTACCTCCCTTCGACGTTCTAAGCATAGTTTTAACACCAATAAACCAGAGCAGAAAAACAAACAAACAAACAAAAAGCCTTGTAAGTGCTTTGTGGGGTATAACTGATTGCTAAATGTGGAAGGTGCATTTTAATTGAGAACATTCTTAGGGGGCCATTGCAGGAGATAAAAGCTCAGGTTGTCTGGGTTGAATACTGGAAAGAAGGCAGAGGTCAGAGAAGCTGAGAGCTGCTTAGTTATTTCATGGTGGGCAGGAAGGGCATATGGCAGGGGTTGAGGGGGAGGTGCCAGACTGGATCAGAAGGCCTGAAAATAGTGGTGGGTACCTAATCTGAATGTGATCCTGGGGCCCATGTCAGAAATCTTGTGGATATAAATGTGGATTCAGAATATCTATAAGATGGTGGCAGGTTCAGGCCAAGAAAGGGAAGTCTAGGCATTGAGGTCAGAGATGGCCACTTAGGCATCTATCCTGGGCTTTCAAACACCTTTTATGGTCCTGGACAGAGGGACAATGGCATAGACTAAGCAGCACACAGAGAGTGGAGAAAGGCAGCCCAGCCAGGGGATTCGCCTATGGACAGAGGAGTCATCCTTGTCCTGGAACACAGACTGTCATGTTGGAGACTCAGGAACCTTCAGGCAAGTTAATCAGCCCCAAGTCTTAGTGTTTTCAGAGAGAAAACAGGGCTCTCGCAGAGCTGGTGTAGGGGGAAGCCTCCGGCAAAATCTTTACTCCCAGACTGGGAGAGTTCGCAAGGATCAGGTGCTGTGAGGATTGCATTTAAAGGAGCTGCAGTAGTGGATCTGTGGATCTGGAGAGTTCACCGAGTAGCCTCTGTGATACCTGCGGGGCTCTCAGGTTGGAAATGGCACAAGTCTTAATTCCTGCCCTTAAATGGCCACTGAAAGGAGACAGTGGATGGAAGGTAGACTATTAACCTCCAGAATGAGCTTTAGGCTGGTAGCCGCCATGGCTAATGGCAGAGCGAGGACCACACAGTGGAGACCTTCAGCGTTTTATCCTTCAAAGAACTGGGGTGAGGTTGATGCCGCCCATCCCTGAGGGAGCATGGCTACTCAGACACCTTGGATCAGCCATAGCACTGAGTTGTGGGCTAAGATTCCTGGTGTTGATGGCTGAGGCCAAACCTTGAATTACGTACGCTTCCTTTTGTGGCTCGTAGGGAGCAGGCTTCAGGGAGAGCAGCAGAAACTGGAGAGAGGGGGACAAATTCTCCTCAAGCTACCTCAGCGAGGTTCGGCACTTCCAGTGATAAAAATAGGTTGTAGACATTTCTGGAGTGTGGGGTCTTCACAGGCCCCAAGCCTGGGTGTCAGCTGGCGGGAGGGGTTGGTTGGCAGCTGCGTTTCATCACTGGGGGATGGTACAGGTAATAGAATGTCAATAGGACTATGGTTTCAGCACACTGGGTCTGCCATTGTCCTGCTCAGCCTCCAACGAGGTTCTGTTTACTTCTCTTCTTAAATATTTACGGTATCACTCCCAAAGCACCACATCAGAATTGGTAATACTGCTAACAATGGTCGGAATATTGGCTTCTGAAGGGTCTGCCATCTGCCACTCTGAAGGGTCTGATGTTCTACCAGAGCTACTTCTGGTCCTCACAGCATCCCGGTGCGACTCATCCCTCCCCCTTTCACAGGCAGACACCAGAGCACAGAAAGCAGCATACTGAACTGGCCGGACACCCTGGATGTCGAGCCACCAAAGCTAGAGTGGGAGCTAATGGCTTGCTCCTCTCAGGAGCCTCATGTGGCTCTCAAGGTCTCTTGAGTCACCTTTATCTCACACTACCAGTCATGGAGAGGAGAGGATAGTCCTTCTCGTGGAGCCCATAATGGTCTCAGCCTTGGTTCTTCAGTCTGCTGTTAAGAAGGCCAGAAGAAAGCTGCATCTAAAGGCCCTGGAAAGGCCTCTCTGTGCCCCCTGAGATACATTTAGAACTTGACTGCGGTCAGGTTCTCCTGATCGTCTCCCTGTGCCCCTGAGTCCATCCTCCATCCTTTTCTTAGCTCTCTTTGCTTCCGTTTTACTCTGCGGTGTCCATGGTTAGCTCTTCACATGCATTCTTATGCCCCCTGGTAAGCAGGTCTCTCTCTCTCTCTCTCTCTGTCTCTCTCTCTCTCTCTCTCTCTCTCTCTGTCTCTCTGTCTCTCTCTCTCTCTCTCTCTCTCTCTCTCTCTCTCTGGCCAGGGGAAAGAACTGATTTAGAGTTTGGACATGTTTCCTTCTATCCTTATCCATCATCCAGTCTTCACATCTAATTTGACCTCCTTGGAGAGTTCCCCAATAATCTGTCTTGTCATCTCAATGGTTTTAGCTGTTCTTTGTCTGAGGGGAGTGTGTATGTGTTTCTCATTATACTGCCCTTGAGGACTGGGAACCAAGGGTTGTGCCTGCTGTCATTGTTCTGCTCCATACACAGTAGTGTCCAAGTGATTAAAGGCATATAGTGGTATATGCCTTTCATTCCTTTAAAGGGAGGTAGAGATGCTCAGTGCATTTAGAGGCACCCTGGTCTGTGTAGCCAGTTCTGGGCCAGCCAGGGATATATACTGAGGGGATCCTGGGAGAAACACACACACACACACACACACACACACACACACACACACACACACACACAGCCCAATTCTGCATTCAACTCATACTCTTATACTGTCAATTTTGTATTCCTGGTTCTCCTAGAATAAACTTGGGACAGCAAAGTCATCTGACTAGGTTCACACATGGCCTGCTCCTCTGCTCTGGGTCTCCTGGGGATGGCAGCATCCTGGGTGAATGATGAAGATAATTTAGGTCACTCGCATCCCTGGTGATGGCTTTGTGATGTGCCGTTGACGTGTGCTATTGGCTGAACTGCACCGATGAAACTTGGTTTGTTATTTTGTTTTTTTTGTTTTTTTGTTTTTTTTTTTTCAGTTAGAGGAAATTAGACTCCTCCATTCAGTGCTAGGATGCTTATCTTTTTTACCCATAATGCCCAAGGACCTTGCACCTTCCAGATGGGAGGTCCTCACACTGTGGAGGACTTGATGGCTTAGTTGCTGTCCCAACAACTATAGGAAGCATGGCCAGTTAACACAGTGGACAAGGCTAAGAAGGGAAGTTTGTTCTGCTTCTCTCTCTCTCTCTCTCTCTCTCTCTCTCTCTCTCTCTCTCTCTCCACCTGTTCTGTTCTGAAGGACAGTGAAGCTGAGAGCTCTTCAAATAATCCTGTGTGTGTGTGACTGTGTGTGTGTGTGACTGTGTGTGTGTGTGAGTGTATGTGTGAGTGTGTGTGTGTGAGTGTGTGTGTGTGTGTGTGTGTGTGACTAGATGGTAGTTTTCCTTCTTGAGAATTCCAGTCCTTGAGTCACAAATGGGATCTCCTCCTTGTCTAGAGTGACCTGCACAGAAAGAGTTCTCCTTTCAGGCCAGCCTGGTGCGTGTCCAGCAATGGCCTCCCACTAACACCGTATTCAGGTATTTCACTCATGCCTCAGACCCACGAGGGTCTTCATTGCCTGTTCCGTTGCACACAGACTTGCTCAAATCAATATTCTTACGTAAGACGATGGGAAAAGCCATATTTTTCTCTTCTTTTGAGATTTTTCGGTAGTCTACACATTTAATGTTTTGCCTTTAAAGCTATTTCTGCCGCACAACTGCTTCACTGAGACACAGACTCCCACGCACGCGCTCTGCTCAGTCCAGCGTGCACCTGAACATCCTTTCACGCTGCCTGATTCCTGCAGTTGGCCGTGTGATGAGGAAGGAGTGTGCGGGGAGCTCAGAGATCCTTATTAAGCAGGTCACCCATGAATCTGTCTTTATGTGCTTCTTTATTAAAAATAGCAGAGAACACGATAATCCTTGAGCCCAACCACTTACAGGAACTTGGCTTAACGATGTAGGTTCTCACTTCCCATTAGGCGGATCTCGTGTTCTGTTGCATTTTCCCCTGTGCTCAAAAGTTGTCTTCACTGTTTTCATTCTGGGATGAGAATAAAGACTACATCAGAGGTTATACTGTTGGTAGAGTCTGCTTTTCCCTGTTAGACCATTCTGGAGCCTCCTTGCTTTCCTGGTACTGCTTTTGAAGATGGACCATGCTGAAAACAGACACAAGGTTATGAGGGAGGGCAGGGCTCAGAAAGAGGCATGAAGACTTTTTCTTCAGAAATTCAAGTGTGGTCATCTGGTGAAAAGGGAAGATTGGCTGTTGAGCCTGAGGCAGAATTAATGAGTGAAAGGTACAGCGGGGTAGATTGTATTCAAGCCAAGAGACGTAAAGATTGCACCCTCCCCAAGACAGATTGCATTGTGTACGGTGAGGAGTAAACCTTAGCCTAGGGCAGAAGGAGGGCTTCAACCCACCACTTGCTAGGGACAAATCCTTCCAGAAACTACAGATCCACATCAGCTCTAAGACTCAGTGGTCTAAGGTATCTGCAATAATTATTGGTTGTTCCAGGTATTTGAAAATACGATTAAAGTTTTATATTTAGCACTTTTAAGATATTGCCTCCTTTGATTCCTTGCAATTTTCAACAAATAAGAATCTTCTACAATCTCCATGTTTGTGAGAAGAACGGGAGCACAGGGAGTTGAGAACTTCCCACACGCCACACGGCCGCAGCATTCCTGAGGTGGAACGGGCTTGTTTGGAAGAGGGAGCCAGCTAGGTCATGTCACCACCCAGTAATGTACTTTTGGACAGTCCAGAAGGTAATGGGAGGGCATTAAAGTAGGACGCACCCACCATGCACATAGTGGGCCCACAGGTGGAGACTCTCTTGCCTGGCTGTAATGCGGTCTGGTACTGGCTTTGTCTGTTGCCTCTTATCATTTTGAAGGCATGAGGACTTGGGCTGCATTCTCACGGCAGGTTGGAGGTAGAGGACCCATTCATTTACCATTTGTTCAGTTGTGGTGTGAGGTGGTTGGGATGGTGTAATGGACTCTGAAATCCCTAAATATAGACGGCAGCATGTATGGGAAGATCTCCTTGTATTCCGTGGTGTGAGGTTGGAAGGAAGGCTGCATCCTGATTGTTTTAAAGTGTAGCCACCACCTCTTACATTGCATATAAAGCTCCTGTGATAACTTGTCCCTTGGTAAAAAAAAAAAAATCCTGTTCATTATAGAAACATTTCAAAATGAACTTATTATAAAACAGTGACCTATTGTTTCTGGAAACGCACTCCACATATTTAGAAACAAGTCCTCTGCTTTGTGCATACATGTCTGTACACTTCTGAATCTGGGTTCGTAACCCACATCTTATCTCTAGGGTGAAGACGTATCAGAATGCTTTTGACCTATTTGCCGTTGTTGCGTGAATTGGGTACCTTACAATGCTTTGTTAATCTATGTCACACGTGTTAATGATTTTGTCACAGAAAAACCATAGCGGCAAATCTGGTTTGTTTAAGCAGAAACGTTAAAGATAGAGTCTATCTTTTAAGGGTCTAGCACCTCTGTTGGGTTTTCATAGGCAAACGATCAGTTCCTCGTCATGGAGGTTAGTTGGTATGGTAACACTGGGGGTTGGACAGATATCTGTCTCCTTGATCAGCACACCAGCTCCTGGGACCCTGGCTTTTCACATCTTTGTGTTCTGAGTTTTCGTCAGAGTAACAGACTCCCTTTCTCTCTTCTTCTTCTTCTTTTTTTTTTTTTCTGTTGACTTTTCTTTAGCCTGATGAAGTCCTCCGATATCGATCAGGATTTATTTACAGACAGTTACTGCAAGGTGTGCAGTGCACAGCTGATATCCGAGTCCCAGCGGGTGGCCCATTATGAGGTAAGGAGAGCCTCGCTCGCTCAACCACAGTCTGGCTGTGGGGCTTGAGGATATGTGCTCATGGGACTGGGGAGTTTTCAGAACGGCATGTCGGAAGCCTGTATAGTGTGAGTCCTGACCGTGTTTATTGGAAATAGGGACTAAAGATTGGGGGACATGATTCTGCAGCCCCGGGTACTTCCAAGACTATTTATTTATTTATTTATTTATTTATTTATTTATTTATTTATTTATTCATTCATTCATTCATTCATTCATGTTTATTAATATTTTTAATGTGTTCTTCCTACCACAAGAGCCCTGTGGACTTCCTTTGCTTGCTTTCTCTGTGAGGGATGCATATCACAATTTGCCCTCTCTGTGAGGGAATACATGTCAGTCAGACACGACAGTGAAGACAAGCTCAAAGGCCCTTGCTAGTCACACAGGGAAACTTGGGTCTCAGCAGGAGTAAAGGTGCTTCCTCTTCAGATATCCTTCCCAGTGGTCAGTGCCCTACGTGTTCACCAGAATGCAGGAGTCTCCTGCAACCATGAGCAGGTTCGAAACGCCAAATAGTCCAGAAGGGCATTGTGAACTCTGGCATGGGACGCCTGACAGATGCTCTTTGATCCTGCATAGCAGCGGAGGATGAGCTAAGGAGGGGCTGACTTACATCCCAGGGAGGAATGAGGAACCAGGATGGGAGGACAGAGAGCTGGGATCCCAAGACACTGAGTGCTACATTGTGTATTTTGGTTTCTGAAGAGCACAGAGCTGTGGGAATAGGGGTTTTCAGGTGTAGCGACTTGTAAGGAAGCTTAGACTACAAGGCTTAGCCAGCAATTTTTGATTTTCATCCGATGACTGTAATAAGTGCCAGTTGTCACTGTCACTCCCTGAACCCCTCTGGGCTCGCACTCACAACCCTGCCTTCCCCACCAAGTTTTGTGATAACTGAATGCAACCTTTAATAGTGTTCGTGGAAATGCTTCGGAAGCTGAGTGTGTCGAGCATATGAAATTCTTTTATTGCCGTGAACTCCCATGCTGCTGTGCTTTGGTGATGGGGGGACAAGCATGCTCGTTGAACATCTGTGAAATCAACATCTGTGGAGAGAAGTCAGCCGAGTTGCCCACCCCTGCCGTTCCACAGGGGATGGGTTCCTGAGATCCCAGTGGGTACTCGGGTCCTCTGTAGGGAAAGGTGTGATGTTTACAGAGAAGCCATACACCTCCTCCTGTATCTTTTCAATAATCTCTTACACCTATCTCACTCCTAACACCTACTTCACCTCATTTGCATAGATTCAGCATAGTATCGGCTTGTGGCAAATTTAACTTCTGCACTTTGTAACTTTCTGGACCCTCCCTCCATCCCACACGCTTTTGATTTGTGTGAAAATTATGGACCTGGAGGCCGACACATTATTCTTTTGTCAAGAGGAAAGTGAGTACCAGAAGCGGCAAAAAGTGAATTTGTTTATCGGGAATAAATTCATTGTTTTGGAAATAACGAACTCTCTAATCTCTGCGGACATTGCTCATAAGCACGGAAGTGCTGTTACTTTGAAATATCACTGAAGATCAGGGGAGTTTTTCCTGCTCTGAAATTGCACGCCCTTTATATTAAGCCTTTTCTGTTTTAATTTTTAACCCTTGTTCCTGATGTTTGAGGATAGAAACTGCTTTGCTTATTTGATCATCCCTAATTCCTGAATAATATCCATATATATATATATGTGTGTGTGTGTGTGTGTGTGTGTGTGTGTGTGTGTGTGTGTGTATGTGTGTGTATTATTTAATATCTATTTTATTTAATTATAGGTATTGTTAGCACTTGTGAGGTAGATGGGTCTCTTTCCTAAGTATGTTGGAGATGCTGTTCCGTACTGTATGTTAGTGGAACCAGAAAGCTAATGCCAGATTATTTAAGACAACAAAGTTTTGAAATAAACTAACAAGAAAACAACAAGACCTCTTAGCTGCTTGACTAAGGGTATAGTTATTTTGATCTTGGGTTCGTTTATTGATGTCCTGGACTCTTGCTGTGGTGTAATCTAATTGTTTATGGCCCGTGTTAATTGAATGTAGCACACGTGAGTTAGGAAAAGTAAAGCAGTCAATAGATCCCCGTCGGCGGTGTCACACTTCGCCCAGCAACGTTAAGTGGGTGGACGTTGAGCGATGCCTTTTGCTTGTCTGTCCCTTGCCTTCCTTGTATCTGATACAGCCTGTGCATTCTGCCTGCAGAGAGGCCAAGGCAGAGAACTGGCAGAGGCAGGGTGTGGGATCCCTCCATTTCTTGTCTCTCCTGTTTGTCCCTTTGTTTGGGACACCTACACAGTAATGCACCCCAAACCAGTGGGGACTATTTGAAAAACTGGTATTCTGTCCGTCTGCCTTCAGGTCTACAGACAACCTCTGCTGAGATGGACTGTTGGGTGGGTTTCTCAGTGAGAAAGGAATCTCACTCAGCTCATTGAGAACGCTGTTGCTGTGATGCCCAGAACTCCCTTGTGATTGGCTCACTCCTTCAGTCCAGGCTGGTAATGACCCTGCTTTCCGATGGGAGCCCATCGATGAGCGTCACTGTGTATTTCTGTGTGACGGGAAGTACTGGTGTTAGGTACTGGAGAGATTCGGAACCAGCAGTAGAAATGGTCTGCGCAGTTCTGTCCATTTACGTGACTTATTGCAATTAATGACTAGTGTGTGTTAGAATAATGAATGCATTCCAGAGAGAAACAACTTGGGCCATGGTGGATAATCTTGTTCTTATTTATGTTTGTATTCTTTTTGCAAGTATTTTTTTTTTCCACAGCACTTTTGAGTTTGTGTCCATCAGGGATATTGGCTTGTGATATTTCATTTTCTTTGTGCTTTTGCCTGGTTTGGATATTGGAGTTACACTGAGTCTGTAGCAGTTTGAGAATACTCCTCCTCCTTCTCTCCCTCCCTCCTTCCCTGCCTACCTGCCTGCCTTCCTTTCTTCCTTCCTTTCTTTTTCTTTTTCATTTCCTTCCTTTCCTCATTCTTCCTCCCTCCCTCTGTCCTTCCCTCCTTCCCTTCCCTTCCCTTCCCTTCCCTTCCCTTCCCTTCCCTCCCCTCTCCTTTCTCCTTCCCTTCCCTTCCCTTCCCTTCCCTCCCCTCTCCTTTCTCCTTCCCTTCCCTCCCCTCTCCTTTCTCCTTCCCTTTCCTTCTCTTCCCTTACCCCTGACTCTCCCTCCTTCACCTCGCTTCCTTCCCCTTCCTCCCCCTCCCTTCCTCCTCCTCCTCCCCTTTCGTAGATATTTGAAAGTCTGGTAGAATTCTGCTGTGAACCCATCTAGCCTTGGACTTTTGTCTTTTACTGGAAAGCTTTTTTTTTTTTTTTTTAAATTTAATCTCCTCATTTATTATGGATCTGTTTAGGTTGTTGGTTTCTTGATTTAATTTTGGTGGTTTGGCTAAATATAGAAATTTATTCATTCCTTTTAGGTTTTCCAGTTAACAGAATACATTTTAAATGCGTTCCTCTCTCCTTCTCTCAGTTAGTTAGGCCATGTGTCTGCCAGTCATGCTTAACTTCCCAAAGAATCAGTTCTTAGACTTACTGGTTCATTGTATCGCTTTGTTGGTTTCTGTTTCCTCGATGTCTGCTCTGAGTTTTAGTATTCAGTGATGTTAACTGGGTTTGGCTTTGGTTCATCCTTTCTTTTTCCAAATCTTTGAGTTGAGTCATTGAGTCATTTATCTGTGTTCGGAGTTTTGAACGGAGGCTCACAGAGCTATAAGCTTCCTCACTTGTAAGGCTGTTTTCAGTGTGACCCAGGCTAGAATTGACAGGTTGGGGAAGGTGACTAGATGGCAGGATCAGCAGACTCACTGAGCTAGACACAGGAGGAAGATGCTGTTCTGGCTAATTCATTGTCAACTGAGAGGACAGAACCTTGAGTGAGAAAATACTTTTATACTATCAGGTTGTAGGCAAACTGATAGAGCATTTTCCTAATTAGTGATTAATGGGGGTGGACCCAACCCTTTGTGGGCAGGTCTACCTCTGGGTAGGTGGTCCTGGGTTCTGGGAAAAAAAAAAAGCGGGCAGAGCAAACCAGGAGGAGCGAGCTGGTGAGCAGCATCCTTCCACATCCTCCGTGTCAGCACCTGCCTCCAGGTTCCTGCTCTGTCCTGACTTCCTTCAGGGATCAGCTACATTGTGGAAGTGTAAGTCAAATAAACCCTTTCCTCCCCAAGTCATTTTTGGTCACGGCATTTTATGGCAGTGATACCAACCCTGATCAAGACAGATGCATGTGATCTGTCTGCGCAGAGAAACTGGATGTTTCTCGTTTGCTTTGACCCCAAATGTGTTGCCACACTCAGAAAATGGATGAGAATCCTTACTGTAAGCGTATTTACTGTGTTCACTGTAGAGGCAGACACTACTGTTCTCTTTCCCTGTGTTTGATTTGTGTCTATATCACTTGGTTCTTTTTCCTTTTATATTATAAGCAGGTAGTTTTTAATATGACTTAAGTATTTTGAGAAAATTTGTGAGATATGAATATAAAAATGTATTTTTATATTAATATTTTATTCATTTCCGAAACAGTTAATTTATATAATTCAAAAAAAATCAGTAAATATAAAGTAGCGTATAATGTAAAAATATTCCTCCTTTATTCTTCTTAGTCCCCCAGATATACCCAGTTTTTTTTAAACATTATAAGGGTATGAATGGAATGTAATTTTCCATACATATGTTTATACACACACACACGCACACACACACGCACGTGTTGTGACCAATATATATTACATATGTAATCTATATTACAAATGGGAAAATACTTTACCCTTATTTTTGTTGAGACATGGATGTCT
The DNA here is from genome assembly GCF_021556685.1 of Rattus norvegicus. Taxonomy (NCBI): domain Eukaryota; kingdom Metazoa; phylum Chordata; class Mammalia; order Rodentia; family Muridae; genus Rattus; species Rattus norvegicus. The sequence continues at coordinate 76,340,276 of NC_141549.1, read as the reverse complement.
TTTCTATGGTTGCAGAGAGCAGATGAATTCCAGTGGATTTGTAATCTTTGACATAGGCATGGACATCTCAAGCATCTTTATGGCCTAGACCAATGGGAGTGGAAAAGGCTGCCTTTGGTCCTCACAGAAATGATGATGGACAGTGTATGTAGAAAAAAACAACCACTGCTTTCTCCTCTGGGAAAACAGCAGCTTGAGACTGCTTCCCTAAATAGACTTCCTACCAAGATTAGCTAAACCTGCCTCCTTGTTCACCTGTGTACTAAGAACCCATCTCCTTGTTCAGCTGGGTATAATAAACCCACCTTCTTGATTCAGTTGTAGAAAATAAACACAATGCATCTGTCCTTTCTGCATCCCCTTGTTTCCCAAGCCATGTGATTCATGGTAACACCAAATTTTGTCGAGATATATTTCTGAATTGCCTTGTAATTCCTTGGTATCCAGAATGAATCCTGGTAAAAGGCAAACAGACTTTAGCTCTTAGAACCCATGTAGTGATATGTTTGCTACTTGGCTCTCAGATCCCCACCTGTACAGATTGGCAATGTTCGCTGATGATTTTTCTTCCAGACTTCTTTTCTTAGCATTCACCAGAGGACATATTCATTCCGGACCTGATTGTGTTTTTTTTTCATTCTTCTGTATTAGCCAAAAAGGAAATCCCAAAGTCTCTTGACCTGAGCAGTGTGCTCTAGTATTGATCTACAGCCTGCGCCTTGCCTCGCTTGCTTCCGATGTTCTCAGGTAGCAGACAGTGTGCTTGCTTCTTCTCTAAGGCTTGAGAATATAATTAGCTTCTTTGTAGGCTTTGACCAAGATGATTTAATTTGGAGTGGAGTTTATCTAAGTTTGAATTGTTTCACACTATTCATTGACTTTCCTCATTGCTGCAACAAAATATCCAACCAAAGCAACTGTAGGATGGGAAGGCTGATTTGTTGCTTACAGAGTGAGGGAAGTCCATCATGGCGGGGAAGGCACTGTAGCAGGAATGTGAGACTTCCGGTCATATTGCATCCACAGCCAGGAAGCAGAGAGCAACGAATGCTAGCATTCTTTTTTATTTCGTCTTGGTCCCAGTTCACGGAATGCTACTGTGCACTTTTAGAGGGGCTTACCTCCCGCAATTAACCTAATCTGGACAACCCCTCTCCGAGTGCCCATAAACCAACCTAATACAGATAATCTTTTCCAGGCATACCCAGAGGTTTGTTCACTAGATGATTCTAGATTACATAAACGGATAGTCAGTATTCATCATCATGATCCCTTTCTTTGAGTAGCATATACATGCACGAATGCCCTTGGGCAGAAAGTTACTGGTAGGAGCCCCTCCCTCAACCCCTACAGCTTGCCTACTGGTCCCTACCAGGACAGTCTTTTTAAACCAATTATGCCAGCTGGTAAAATGCCTTCCTTTCTCTTGAAAGATTTCAGATTTTACTAATAAAGAGGAATAATGGACTAGAATGATCTCCTCTGCTTTGAGTATTTGTTCTGGATAGCTTTGTGTCAACACGACACAAGCTAAAGTCGTCTGAGAGGAAGGAACCTTAATTAAGAAAATGTCTCTATAAGATGGGGCTGCAGGCAAGTCTGTAGAGCCTTTTCTTAATTAGTGGTTGATGGTGGAGGCCCCAGCCCATTGTGGGCGGCACCATCCACCATCTGGTGGTGCTGGGATCTATAAGAAAGCAGGCTGAGGAAGCCATATACGAACAAGCCAGTAAGCAGCACCCCTCCATGGCTTCTGCATCAGCTCCTGCCTCCAGGTTTTTGCCCTGACTTCTTTCCATGGTGAACAGTGATTTGTAAACCCCCTTTCCCTTCAAGTTGCTTTTGTTTCTGATGTTTCATCATAGCGATAGTAACCTTGACTAGGACAAATTGATACCACAAGTGGGATATTGCTTGACAGGTCTAATCATGTGTTTTCTAGGATTGTGGAAGGACTTTGGAACTTTGAACTAGAAGAGCCATTGAGTGTTCAAAGCTTTGTGAGCTCTTATGTGGTCGGTTGGAAGATAATGGCGCTGAGAGAAATGCAGACAGTGGAGATTTGGCTTGAGAAATTCCAGAGCGAGATTGGAGAGGCACTAAAAACTATCAGGCCATGGCATATTTCCATTTGAGAATTTGTGGTTCCGGTTAGCTGGGACTGAAAATCAGCCATGATTAACAAGAGACCAGAATCACTCAAGTAAAACCATTGCTTTTCTGGGACAATTGATGCTGGTTAGCTAGAACTAATAAGTTAGTAGTGATTAGTAAGAGACCAGCATAGTGGAGTTGAAATCTTTTGAGAAGTGTTTTCTCAGAGTCAACACACAGAAGCTGTGTTCTAGAGATGCCTGAGGTTGGACCTTCCTCTGACAGCACAGCTTGGTGTAAGACTCACCCAGGTGGTACTGGTTTTGAAGACATAGAGGGGTCATAGAGAACAGCTGAGGCTTGGCATTGTGTGGCAAGGCTGGAGTTCCTTGAGAGAATCCAGAAGGGGCTGTTGGTGAGAGTGTAGCACGGTTTCAAAAGAAGACCTAGCATTTCGGAGTTGTTAATACTATGGGATGACCACTAAGAATAGCAGCAGCCATGGAGGGGAGCTGGCTTCAGCCTAGGAGACAAGCTTTGTGGGCTGCAGAGGGTAGAGCCACAGAAGCCACCCAGTCACTTTATTTACTGTGCCATCTCGCAGGCCTGAAACTTTAAAAAAAAATTATGGCCAAGTTGCATACTTGTGACTACTTTCCTTCCCAAACCAAATGGTCACAGACTTGTGTGTGTGTGTGTGTGTGTGTGTGTGTGTGTGTGTGTGTGTGCGCATGCATGCCAAGGTGAGCCTGTATGTAGGACCAAGCTCACCCTCTGGTGTTTGTCCCCCTCTATTCTTTTTAGTCCCTCTCTGGTCTCTGGTTCTATGCTGCAAATGCAAGTCTAGCTGACTGGTGAGAATTCGAGATTTCACGTTTTCCTCTCCCATATCCCCATAGGAATTGCCTTCAGACACAATCTGGCCTTTTATGTAGGTTCTAGGAATTTAAACATTTGCCCTCGTGTCTTCTACCAAGTCTTTACCCTTCTCTTCTTTCTTCCTTTCTTCTCTTTTCTTCCTTCCCTCCTATTCCCACAACCCCCATATCTCTCTCCTGCAATTTTCCCTTTCTCCCTCTCATTCTGTTTTTCTTTCTCTTCCTTCTTTTTTCCTTCTCTCTTTTCTTTCTTTCTTTCTTTCTTTCTTTCTTTCTTTCTTTCTTTCTTTCTTCCCCCTTTCCTTCTTTCCTGCTCCCTCCCTCCCTCTCTTCCTCCCTCTCTTCCTCCCTTCCTTCCTTCTGTCCTTCCTTCCTTCTGTCCTTCCTTCCTTCTGTCCTTCCTTCCTTCCGTCCTTCCTTCCTTCTTTTCTGATACAAGTATTTTTTTTATGAATATAAGTACACTGTTGCTGTCTTCAGACACACCAGAAGAGGGCGTCGGATCCCATTACAGGTGGTTGTGAGCCACCATGTGGTTGCTGGGATTTGAACTCAGGACCTTTGGAAGAGCAGTCAGTGCTCTTAACCACAGAGCCATCTCTCCAGCCCTCTGATACAAGTATCAATGTAGCTGAGATTGGTCTTAAATTTACTGTGGGGCAGAAAAATGACCTTCTATTTTGGATCCTCCATTGTCCACTTCATGTGGACAAGACATGTGCTACTAAACTCAGTTTATATGGTGCTGAGGTCCATGACACTCAAGCACTTTACATTCCTAGAATCATTTTATAAATATCTGATATACCTTTTATTTATGCTCTTTAAAATGTGTATAGCTTTGTGCGCATGGATATTTTTTTAAACATGCTTTTGGAATAGTGTTGGTTTTAGAGGAATGTTGCAAACCAATACTAGAATATTTCTGTTTATACTTGACCCAGTTTCTTCTCCACTGTTAGCATCATCCAATATTATAGTAAATTTGTCATCCAATGGAGCAACATTGATGGGTTATGCTTATATAACATAAATTAATAAGTAGCAAGTGTGGACTATATTCAGGTCTCTTCACCCTCCCCTTTCTTGTCCTTTTCCTGCCCCAGGAGTCCACCCAGGCTTTCACCTAGCATTCATGTGTCACATCTATTGCCCTTCATACTTCATACTTTACAGACCTCCCTCATATTTGAAAACGTCAGGAGTTTTGAGGCTCACCAGACAGATGTGTTCAGCAGACTGACACTCAGAATGCGTCTGTGTTCTTCTCCAGCTAAGCCCCTGCTGCGTGTTTGTGGAGGGGAGGAGCTCAGAGGCAAAGTGAGCGTCTCACAGTGGTGTAAGGTGCCAGCACGCTTATTCATGTGACTGCTGCCCATGGTTCTCTTGCTGAGTGCCCAACTCTTTACGTCCGTGTTGCTCTTGTCCTCTGCCTTTCTGGTGTAATCTCTGGCAGAACATCACAATGAGAGTGCAGGGATGTGCGTTCAATGGGTACAAATGGCTTTCCAATATCGCACTCTCTTCTACCTTGCTGTTTTGTTCAGTGTTACATTTTCACACGTGCCTATGATCCCTTGTGTCTTGATGGTTGCACGAAACTCGGTGTGAGTATTGGTTCAATTTAACTTTACCATTGTTTTAGGGACAGATACCTACCCTGTCTCCAATATCCTACAAATACACACACTGCTTTGACAACTATCTCTAACAGATTTGCTGGAAAACTTCCCTGAGAGTTGATCTTGCATGGATGTTCAGCACAATGCGGAATTTCTTCATCATAAGACATATTGGTTAGCTGGATTATTTTGTCTTGAGATGGGATCTCGGGGGAGGCTGGCTTGATCTTGCTATGTAGTTGAAAACGACTTTGGACTCATTTTCATGTCTCCACATTTCCTAGTGCTTGAGATTACAGACATGCGCCACCATGCGTGGCTTATAGATTACTGGAGATCTTATCCCAGGGCCTTGTACATGTTAAACAAGCACTCTATCATCAGAGCTACTTCCCCAACACGGGACATTCTAGTTCTCAATTCAACTAAGCTTCATGTCCTACCCATAGTCCATGAAGGTCCTCATATCATCGTAATCCTGCCAATAACTTAGCATTCTCCTTTCCCCTAATCTACTTGGCATTTTATATAGTCTTATCTTAAATTGTGTTCTACAACGATAAACTTTTAATAGCATTCAGAAACTGCTCAGCCATTTAGCTTTCCTTTCTATCTGATTTCTATTCATATCCTCAGTCTAAATTTCCTTTGGTTTCCTTTTTTTTTTTCCCTATATTTGTTCTCGCTTCTTTTTCTTGGGCTCAGAAACTGTAAATACCTGAGCCCATGCCCATTCTACTATGTGCACGCGGCCGAGTTTTGATACTTTTTAAGCTGCTAACTTTGTGTGGATTCTAACAATGCTGATTTGTCGCTGTGTCCCTCCGTGCTGAGCAGGCTTTCCTAAATATATGTTGTTGTTGCTGTTTAAATTGGCCTCTGATTGGAGGTTATTTTCTCTGCGCTCCTTTATTTCTTTCCCTTACATCTCTGCTGGGTCTCCATTTTCACGTGTCTGCGTGTCACCACGTCTTGCTCTGCCTGAAGGATGTGGCTGTGTAACACTAGTGCAAACTCACTAGTGCACACTCACCCCCACTGATCCAATGAGGCTAAGCACACTCACTGCTTTGCAGTGCCCCTGCAGTGAGCAATGTAACTTTAAACCTACTGGTGTCAATGGGAGTCAGTGCGAGCTTTTGGCATTGGGCAAATATATGTCCCCCCTCCCCATTAGAATGATGTGACCGTTTCTTGCCAAACTCTCTTTTGAATCATCCTGTAGTAAAAAGTCAAAACGTGTTCGTTCCCTCTCATTTTTCAGCCTCCCCCGTAAGCTGTGTTTTCCTTATCACATTTTACTTGCAAATCACAATCATGTTCGGGGTTCTGTATGGAAACCTTTATGCTTTCAGGTGTTCCAATGCAGTCTATTTCGTTCTAAAGTGAAAAAGAGAACGTTTTGTGTTTGAGTAAGCAATATAGCGTGTGCTTTTACGTTCTGAGTGACAGGCGTCACTCCTGCTTGCAGGCTATCGTTATGTCCTGTCTGTTTTTCATCTGGGTAGTATCCAGAGGTATAGATCTAAATGAGCATAGCAGTCTACTGTCTTAACCTTTCCTGCTTTAAGGGCTGTTGCATTTGTACACGTCAGTGTGAACGACTCCGTTTCCTCTGATGCTGGGTATAGTCATAAGACCAGAGCAAAGGATTGAGGAAGTCTAGTGCTGAATAGGACAAAGCCACAGGGGTGCTGGGAGTAAGCATTGTCCCTTTAAGATCCCAAGTATCCTTGGACTGCCTAGCAGACTCAAGCAATGCTGGGCATGGTATTTATATAACAATCAATACTCTGATTCGCTGACTTGAAGTCCCTGGGCCACATGATATTTAGACTTTGTCATGACATGTTTTCTGAGAAGAGGAATATGAAATCTTGTCACACTGGATAAGTACACCTAGAAGAACACAGTGATCAGCCCCTCATCCATTTCCATTAGCCAGATAGTATCAGATCAGAAGAGAGGGGTGACTGGCAGGTGTTTACAGACATTTAATTTAGGAGCCAGGCAATGACCCACACTGATGCGTGCCTGCATTTACTCCCCCAATGTAATTTTTTTAACATCTACATTATGTATAAGTACTATGATAGAGCCCATTTCCTTATTTTTTAGAAATCTGTAGGTAAAAAAGATAAAAACTATGACTCCCACAATTAACAACCCCCACCCCCACCCCAAAGCCCATCAAAAGCCCAGTGACTAGAAATGTTTGCTGCTCTGGTAGAAGACCAGAGTTCAGTTCCCAGCACCCACATCAGGTGACTCACAACCATGTGTAACTCCATCCCCAAGAGACCTGATACCACCCCCTTCTGGCCTCTGAGGGCATCTGCATGTCAGTGTGTAATACATGCGTTCATAGACCCACAGACATGTGTGACATTTACAAAAAGAAAAGGTGCTCAAATCTTAGAAACAAGTTAAGGGCAGCAGAAACTCCACCTATATATATGAGGAAAATGAATGTGACCAGGCAAGCCATGGGTGTGTGAGCCATGACAGAGACGGGACAGCCTGTTGACAAGGCAGATGAAATTCAACTTGTTCTCTACGGCAGCAAACAGGAAAATATTGGAAGGAATTGCCGTATCTCTTCTTTAGACCACATTTGCATACACGACGGAGCTAATAACTTAGAGACAGGAGTTAATTGTTCCCGATGCAGGACAAAACCAGCCTTGGGCAGCATACGACTGACTGGGCTGCTTATGTTTAGGACATCCTACTCTTCTGTGTTGAGATTTCTGTCCTGCGTAGGATCATGAAGATGTCCTTGTCCATCATCTGTGCACCGAGTTTAAATGAAACAAAGCGAACCACCAATGGTGAGTTGTGACGTCGCCCTCCACACCTGCTTAGACGTTTAAATTCCACATGCCCAGTGAGAGTTCAGAGAGTGCACGGCAGTGTTTCTGACACGTGGTTAGGAAGACAACCTGAGGCTGTAGGTTCCTAGGCTTTCAAACTTTTGTTTCTTAAGGAAGGTTCTGGTCACATGCATCTCTACAAGATTTTCCGTGATAACAGTCAAGAGATAAAGTTTTTAGAAAAAGGATGGAGATAAGACTTACTTACTTTTTCTTGACAGCATTTGTTTGATCCTTGAGAAGTTTGTTCATGTCAACACTCAAGTTCTTTTCTCCAGTTTTAAGGAATAATTGATTCAAACTATATGCATTATGGAATATTTAAGTGCACCATCTGGTCATTCTGTTTTTGTCTATTTAAAGTTATGTTTTATTTAATATTTTAGAGAGGTATTAATTTTACATCCCACTCAGGTTTTGTATGATACTTCTATACCCATACGGAACATGTTCTTACCAGTACTTTGTTCTCATTCCCTTTCTCCCACTCACCCTGGTTTCTGATCGTCACTAATCTATTCAAGCAGGTGTCATAGCTTTCATATGAGAGAGTGAGTGTGGCCTGTGTGACTCTCTGGGTCTGACATATTTGTCAGCATAATGGTGTCCAGTTCCATTTATTTTGCTATAAACAAGAGGCTTTAATTCTTAAATTAAAAAAGTATTTATGTGTGTGTGTGTGTGTATGTGTGTGTGTGTGTGTGTGTGTGTGTGTGTGTATGCATGCACACATGCACACAAATGCATGCCATGGTGTGCTAGTAAAGCTAGGTCCCCAGACTTGAAGCTATTTACCAGCATGGTAGTGAATGTCTTTACCCACTGAGCCATCTTGCCAGCTCTAAGGCTCTTCTGTGCTATGGGTGAATGCTTGCTTTTGAATGAGATACCTATTCGTCGGCACCTTGGGTGACTCTGTACGTTAGCCATTGTGGGTACACTTCAATGACTGTGGGTGTACAGGTCTCTTTGGTATGCTGACTTCATTTCCCAGGACATATACCTAGAAATGTAAATAGGAAAGGTGAATTATTATATAAATCATACTGGAGCTTTCTCTTGCTTTTTTAGTTTTTTTTGGGGGGGAACGTCCCCGCTCTTTCATATAGATTGTACAAATTATATTCTTACTAGTACTATATGCATTACTATATATGTGCGTGTGCACGTGTGTGCATGTATTTGTGTGTGCATACTACTTTTTTGTATTTTAAAACAGGCTGAGCTTGAACCCGCGTATAGCCTCGTCTTTCAGCATAGTTTCTGAGGTTACAGTTTGCATCACTGTGCCTGTTTTTATTTTTCTCTTTAGTAACAGTCATTCTAACAGGAGTGACATAGTGTAAGAATATTGTTTCGTTTTCATTTACTTGATGGTTAATGATATTAAGTATTTTTATTTTTTCCCTTTAAATTAAATTTCGAGGGGTTGGGGATTTAGCTCAGTGGTAGAGCGCTTGCCTAGCAAGCGCAAGGCCCTGGGTTCGGTCCCCAGCTCCAAAAAAAAAGGAAAGAAAAAAAATTTAAATTTTGAGTTACAACACAGTAAGACTGTTCCTTGTGCGTGCGCGCGCACACACACACACACACACACACACACACACACACACACACACACACACACACACAAAGGCAGAGTACTTTGGTTTCATTTTCCCTTTCTCTCATCTTCTCCCATAACTCATCCTCTTCCTAAATAGTCCCTCTCACTTTCAGGGCACAAACATTTTATTATCCTATCTGGCATTCTGCTTTCTTTAGATCCCTTCCTCCCCATCATAGTCCCTACTGCTACACACACACACACACATAGACACACACACACACATACACACACACATGCTCACACACACATACACACACACACAAACACACTGGCACAGATGCACATACACAAGAACACATACACACACATACATACATGTCATATACACATAGACACACATGCAGGCATGCACATGTGTGCATACATGCACACGCACAAGAACATACACATATGTACAAGCACATACACACACATACACATGTGCACACACAGGCACATGAAGACACACACAAGAACACACACATGCACACACACAGATCTGGGAGTTACAGATAAGAGAAAACAAGTGGTACTTTTCTGAGTCGGGCTTATTTTACCAATGTAACGATTTCCATTCCATCCATTTTCATTCAAATGTCATAATTTCATTCTTGACAGCCGAATAAAATTCTGTTGTGTATATATAGCACGGTTTTCTTTATCATTCATATGCTGATGGTTATCTATCTAGGCTGGCTTCATTTCCTGGCCACTATTAATAGAGCAGTAATAAACACGATTATGTAAGTCTTGCTGGGGTATGTTGATTTAGGATCTTTTCGGTTATGTCTCTAGGAGTGACAGAGCTAGGACATGCAGTCATTTTATTTTAGTTTTTGATGAACTGATTTCCACGGCAGTCACACCAGGCTCCCCGTCTTCCATAGTCTCACTAGTAAATGTCCTTTCCTTGATCAAAGTCATCTTGACCTGGGTGAGGTGTGATCTGAGGTGGTTTTTATTTCTGCTTCAAGGATGTTAAACACGTTCCATAAATTTGTTGGCCATGTTTCTGCCTTTGAGAACTGTCAGTTCGATTCATTGGTTTATTGATTGTGTGTAATTTGCTTTGTTGCTATTTGATTTTTAGAGTTCTTTACAGTTTCTAAATATTAATCCCCTTTCTGACAGCAAAAAATTCTCTATCCTATGGGCTGTGTTTTTACTTTGCTGGAAGTTTCCTTTCGTGGGCAGAGGCCTTTGAATGTCATGGCACTTCCATTTCTTAATTTATTTATTTGTTTGCTTATTTAATTTACTCTCTCTTTCTAAAAACATTAATTGTTTGATTGATTGATTGATTGATTCACTTTATGTCCCTATTGTTGCCTCCCTCCTGGTCTCCCCCTCTCTGCCTGCCCTTCACTGGGAGGGTGGAGGCCCCCTGTATATCCATCCATCCTGGCACAGCAAATCCCTGCAGGGCTGGGCACATCCTCTCTCACTGAAGTCAGATAAGGCAGCCCAGCTAGGGGAGCATATTTCACAGACAGGTAACAGCTTTAGGGATAGCCCTCCCCCAACTCCAATTGTTGGGGGATCCACATGAAGATTGAACTACACATCTGTTACATGTGTGCAGGTGTATGTGGCGGGTTGGGGAGGGGGGGATAGGTCCAGCCTGTGTATGCTCTTTGGTTGGTGGTTCAGACTCTGAGAGCCCTCAAGGGTCCAGGTTGCTTGGTTCTGTTGGTCTTCCTGTGGAGTCCCTGTTGCCTTCAGGGCCCTCAATTCTACCCCTAACTTTTCCAAACAAGTCCTGAGCTCCATCCAGAGGCTGTGGGTCTCTGCATGTGCATCAGCTGCTGGGTGGATGCTCTCAGAGGACAGCCATGCTAGGTTTCTGTCTCAAGCATCACATCATATCATTAATAGGGAGAGGGATTGGTGCTTGTTCATGGGATGGGTCTCAAGTTGGGCCTATCATTGATGGGCTTTGTCTCCCTCAGTCTCTGTTCTGTCTCTCGTTCCTGCATTTCTTGTAGACAGGATAAATATTGGGTCAGAAGTTTTGTGGGTGAGTTGGTGTCCCTTTTGCTCCAGTGGGGTTCCTTCCTAGATACAGGAGGTGGCCTTTTTAGGTTCCATATCTCAACTGCTGTGATTCTCAGCTAAGGTCACCCCATTGATTCCTGGGGAGCTCCTTTCCCACGTCTCTGGCAGGGTTTTGAGATGTCCCCCAACCCCCACCCCTGCCAGTTGCAGATTTCCTTTCATTCTCCTAGCCCTCTGACATTTCTTAAATTTTAAGCTTATTTCCGATGATCATCCAAGTTATTTTCAGAGTGTCCTCGCTTGTGCCTGTACCTTGAAGTGCGTTTCCTGCTCTTCTCTAGTACTTTCAGAGTTTTGTGTTTTACATTAAGGTCTTTGTTCCATTTTGAATAGGTTTTTCTGCAAAATAAGAGATATGGTTGCCTCTCCATTCTTTTATGCATAAACATCTGATTTCCTCAGCACAATTTGTTGAAGAGCCTTTGTTCGGTGAGCGTCTCGACACCTTTGACAAAGATTACATGAGTCGTCAATTGTATGGCTTTGCTCGTGGGTCCTCTGCTGTGCTCCCTTGGAGTCCACACCCTTTCCTATATGTCACTGTTTTTTTCTGTTGCTATGACTCTGCTATGTCACTTCAGGCTTTGTAATGCCTCAAACATTGTGCTTCCTGCTAAAACCGCTTAGGTATTTGGGATCTCTTGCACGTCCATCACCACACGAACATGTTTTCCCTACTGCTGTGAAGAATGTTGTTGGCAGTTTGGAGACATCTCAGTGACTCTCTAGATAATTATTGGTGAAAGAACCAGTTAACGTCATATTAATTCTGCTGATCGATCTGTAAGCATCAAACAATCTTTCTGGTGATGTTTTCTTTACTTTCTTGTTTTACTTTCTTAAAAGTATTCCTTGTGGAGGGTGTCCACTATTTTCTTTAGGTTTACTCATAGAGGTTCTGGTTTTTTTTTGAAGCTATTGTGAATAAGACCTCCTCCACTTCTTTATCAGCAATCCTGTGACTGGTGTGTAGAAAAGCTAATGGTTTTCATATACCTGTGTATTCTGATAATTTGTCAAAAAAGGTTCAGTAGGTTTCAGAAGCTTCTGCTCAAGTCTATGGAGTCTTTAGAGTCAGGAGGGGTTGTGGAACCTTCCTTCTCTGTTAAGGAAAGACACTAATGCCAGGGACTGTGTGGTGGAGCAGTTGCTGCATAGAGGACCCCCCTGAGAATCCAAGAGTCCCTGAGAGGCGTCACGTGATGCTGTGGAAGTGGAGCCTAAGTCCCATCAGAAGTGCTATGATGTCAGAGATGTTAGAGCTGTGGGCATCTACAAAGGAGAGGTGCACACAGGGACTCAAACTAGCCTGAGAGATGCATCTCGCTGGTGGCAAAGATGTGATGGCAGAGACATCTGATCCTTTGACCTCAGACACGAAGTTACAAGATTTGGAGTTTGCCTGCTGGGTTTCAGACTTTGCTCTTAGTATTTCCTCACTGTGCTCAGATTTCCCGCCTTTGGAATGGTACCATGTGTTCTATTATGTCAGTTTATGTTGGAAGTATGCGATTTGTCTGTGATTTTTTTTTTTTACAGGAGGTTTCAGTTAAGTCCAAGGAGAGACTTTAGACATTTAGACAATGTCGTGACTGTGAAAGGCTATGGGAACTTTTGAAGTTGGCCGGAACGCATTTTATATTACAATAAAGGCATGAAAGTTTGTGGTCAAGGAGAGGAATGTGGAGACTTGGGACATTTGATTACTTGGTCCCCAGATGGTTGCTCTTTGGGGAAGGATTGGGTGTGGTCTTACTGAAAGAAGAAAATCACTAGAGGTGGCCTTGGGGTTTCAAAATACTGGCGCCATTTTGAGTTTGGGGATCAAGATGTGAGCTCTGAGTTGCTGCTCCAACTACATGCTTGCCTGTTTCCTGACACACTCTCTGCCATGATGGCGCTGGACCCTTATCCCTCTGGGATCATAAAACCCACCTTCTATACGTAGCCTTACTCATGGTGCTTTGTCACGGCAATAGAAAAGCAAGACATTGTCTGATCCACTTTTTTGGTGTCCTGCTCATGATTTTTGCGTCTCTGAGAAGTGTCTGGCTGGAGTTTCCTTTTCTTTTCTTTTCTTTTTTTTCTTTTTTTCGGAGATGGGGACTGAACCCAGGGCCTTGTGCTTGCTAGGCAAGCGCTCTACCACTGAGCTAAATCCCCAACCCCTTTTCTTTGCTATGTTTTAGAACCAGGCTGTTGCTGTCCTCAGCATCCTTGAAGGATGTCTTGGAGAACGGATAAAATTCTTTCTTAAATGGTGGGTGGAAATTGTCAGGGATTCCACGTGAACTTTCTCTTTCGTGAGAGAATTAATTCAATAACCTCCACCCCAACAACTTCTCTATAGATAGAAGCCTCTTCACGCTGCCCATTTCGTCTTGTGGGGCTGCCCTTCAGAATTTCTCAGTTGCATCCGGCCCCTCAATGTTGATGGACGTGGGCAGTGTTCCTTTACTGTCCCTTTAGTGTCCGTGGACCCATAGTGATGCCTTCTTTCCCACATATGATATTAATGGTTTGTGTCATTGCCCTCTTATTCTTTGCCTAACTAAAGGCTTTATAATTTTATTGATCTTTTCAAAGGGCAGGCTTTTGGTTTTGATGATTTTTTTTCCTCTGTTAATTTTCTGCTTTTTACTTCATTAAGTTTTTTTTTTCTCTCCCTAAATTTTACATTGCCTTCTTTGGATTAAATTTTTTCTTCTTTATTTCCCTACAGCTGAATTGGAAGTGACTGATTTTAGAGCTGTCTTACCCTTTGCTGTCTTCCTTTATCTCCTTCCTTTTTTCTCCTCTCTCCCCTCCCTTCATCCTTTCTTTCCCCTCCCCCTCCTTGAGCTAAAGGCTTTTCACACACTGATCAAATACTCTTCTCAGTGACCCTTTCACATAGGGCACTCATATATAGCTCAGGCTGGCCTTGAACTCATAGTCTTTTAGTCTCCATCTTCCAGGAGGTGACATTACAGGCACATATTTCTTCCTTTTTCAAAAAATATGTATTCAAAATAATTTATTTTTCTTTAAGCACTGTTTTTGCTGTACCTCACACCTTTGACAAGTTGTTTATATTTTATTTTTATAATGCTTTTCATTAATTCATGGAGAATTTTATAAAATCTATTTTGGTCATATTCATTCTACTCTCCTGTCCCCCCCTATCGAATCCTTTCTGTTCTTCTCATACATATCCCTTTACTCCCTTCTCCCCTCTCTCCCTTCTTCCCTCTCCACCTCCCTTCTCGCCTCTCCCCCTCTATCCCCTCTCCCTCCCCTCTCCCTCCCCTCTATCCCCTCTCCACCTCCCTTCTCTCCTCTCCCCCTCTATCCCCTCTCCCTCCCCTCTCCCTCCCCTCTCCCCTCTCCCTCCCCTCTATCCCCTCTCCCTCCCCTCTATCCCCTCTCCCTCCCCTCTATTCCCTCTCCCTCCTTTCTCCCCTCTCCCTCCCCTCTCCCCTCTCCCTCCCCTCTATCCCCTTTCCCTTCTTTCTCCACTCTCCCTCCACTCTCTCCCCTCTCCCTCCCCTCTCCCCTCTCCCTCCCCTCTATCCCCTCTCCCTTCTTTCTCCCCTCTCCCTCCACTCTCTCCCCTCTCCCTCCCCTCTCCCCTCTCCCTCCCCTCTATCCCCTCTCCCTTCTTTCTCCCCTCTCCCTCCCCTCTCCCCTCTCCCTCCCCTCTCCCCTCTCCCTCCCCTCTCCCCTCTCCCTCCCCTCTCCCCTCTCCCTCCCCTCTCCCCTCTCCCTCCCCTCTATCCCCTCTCCCTTCTTTCTCCCCTCTCCCTCCCCTCTCTCCTCTCCCCTCTCCCCTCTCTCTCTCCTTTCTCCCCTCTCTCTCCTCTCTCCCTTCTCCCCTTTCCCTTCTCCCCTCTCTCTGTCTCTCTCTCTCTCTCTCTACCATGAAATCCAGTTTGTGTGTTTCCTGGGTGTGACCTGGCTTATGGAGTTTATACCTGGGACTCCTCTTCAGACTTGTTTGGACTCTATGTGGTTTCAGGTCAATATGGTGAGTGGAGTGGCTGAAAGATTGACAGGTGTGGGAGGGGGATGACCCTGGGGGTCTTTAGTGAGGGTTGCAGGTTAGACTCCATGCAGTCCCTGAGCCCAGTGGAGAGTAAGGAGGCTGATGGCTGGTAGAGAGATTTGCAATGGCTTTTCACTGTCCTGTGAGATTTCTTATCTGGCCAGTGTGTTAACGTAGGCTTGCTTCATCCAATCCCCTACTGTTTGGAGGTTAAAACTAATTTTTTATTATGACTTGCTAATTTGATTTTCATTATGGTCTGAGAATAGATATCGTTGATTGTGAATTATTAAGACTGATTAACATGCATTTCATGGTCCAATCTTTGTACTTTGGTGAGTTTGCTCTGTGTGTCAGAGAAGAACACGCCTGGTTCTGGTGGTGGCTGGAGTGGTCTATATATAGATGTCCATTATGTCCAGATGACTGATGCTTCTCAGCTCGCCTATGTCCCCACTGATCTTCTGCCTGCTGGGGTTTTCCATTTCCGGTAGAGGCATGCTGACCTCTTCAGCTATAATATTGGACTTGCTGTTTCTTCTCACAGCTCTGACTATTTCTGAGCTCTTTTTAGATGCACTCACATTCACACAGGCTTAGCGGTTATTAGGCATATACATATTAAAGGTTCTCCCAGATTACCCCCTGTGCTGCTGGGAATGTCTGGGATGCTGAGAACCTTCTTGGTCTCACATATGTTCTCCCTGAATTAGTATTGTTCCATCATCTTTAGTTTTAGTCTATATCTTTCTCCATAGTTTGTTTTTGGCTTATATATGTCTTTCTGGTTTTTTTTTCCTTCAATAAAACATATGGCTCTTCTTTCTTGATCTATTCTAACAAGCTCCATCTTGTACTTTGCTCATTTAGGCCTCTGCTGTGCAAAGTTACTGATAAATTGACTTGTAGCACATTTGCCTCTTTCCTTTGTGTTCCTGCACTACTTTTGTGTCTCTTGTCTCCTCACCCATTAATGCATTATTAATAAAATAACAAAAATGCTAATAACATCACTTAAAAAACATTGGATTTGGCAATATATTAACAGCTAAGCCAGGTAATGTTCCTGGGTAAATGAATACTTTCTAACACCAACATAATCTTCATGCCTCCCATTTCTCCCGAGCAGATTCTGGTCATATTAATTCTATGATCATGTGTAGTGTTCAGCATACAGTTGCTATTACTAATCTTTATAAGCTGTCAACTGTGGGAATAATTTTAAAAAATGAGGTTTTAAATTTATTTTCAATGTCTTTCTTTTCAGACTTCATATAGAACTGAGACTCTGGTCTTTAATTTTTGTTTCTATTGATTGATGGTTATGTGTGTGGCAGGGGGTATGGATATGTGTGTGTGTGTGTGTGTGTGTGTGTGTGTGTGTGTGTGTGTGCCACAGCACTTCTGTAAACGTCTGAGAAGAGCCTATAGTCTGTCCTCCCCTCTCACCGAGTGGGTTCCAGTCATCAAACACAAGTTGTCAGTCTTTGTAGTAAGAAATCATCTTTATCTTTGGAGTTATATTGCTGCTTCTCCCTAATTTTTTTAAATTTACAAATTTTTGAATAGTTGCTCCCATGTTTGTATTTTGATTTAAAACCATTCATGGATCCCTGAGAGCCCTCAAGAAGCAGCTTCATTGGTGAAATGTGTAAAATTAGCATTAGAAACAGAAATTTTCTTCCTCTCTGTCTCTCTGCTTCCTTCTGTTGGTTTTTCAGTCACTCTGCCTATATGTCTGAGGCTAGAGAGATCAGAAGCATTGCATCCATATTTAAATAGCTCTTAGCATTTAAATGTCTGTCTGTCTATCTATCTTTCAATATCTGTCTGCATGTCTGTCTGCCTATCATTCTGCCTATCTCTTATCTATCTATTTATCCATCTGTCTGTCTGTTTGCCTGTCTCTCTGTCATTTGCCTCTTTTATCATCTATCTATCTCATCCATCTATCAATCTGTCTCTCTATTCCACCTGTCCATCTGTCTGTCTGTTTAGCTGTGAATGAATGACAAGATAACCTTAGGCTGAATGGCAAAGGTGGGATGAGCTGGGAATGTGTTCTATTCCCAGTCCATGGAGAAGGCTGCCCTGAAAATCCTCTGAATGAACAGAAGGAAAGTGGAGAACTCTGGATTAGAGGGTGACTGAGGAAGAGTGGAAAATCTATGCGCTGCTTATTGTGCCTAGAACTTGAACTTTATTTCATTTATGATAACCCCCTGTTGACATGAGTTGAAGCTAGAGAAATGAATACCAAGAGAAAGCTACAGCAGTAGGAAAGGTGGGAGACGTTAATCTTGGCTCTACACAGCTCTGGAAGGGCCAGTAATAATTACCTACTCGACAATGAAGATTTCATCTGTCTGAGCCACCCAGAGTTGGAAGGGCTTGGGACCATCAGAAGTACAGGCTGGGATGACTGAGGCTCTAAAGCCAGTGGATTTATGTAGTATATGGAAAAAGCGACCTCTTCAGGGCAGACTCAGTTTGGTGGGAGAGGTGTTTATTGGTTTCTAAGTGCTTTTCTTGCTTTTTGGCCAGTGTCTTCTTTCATAAGTCTTGCAAGCAGGGCTAGAAGAATAAGATAGCCTGCTTACTGGGTTCTATGCACATTAGCAGCCTGATATTAGGGCTTTGGAGCAGAGCCATGCAGATTGCAAGAATATATCCTCCATGGGGCTTGACAGATCTTTGCCAGGGGAAGGGACATGAACATTAGGAATTTCTTCCTAAGATGTGTCATTAAAGTTGCATATCCAGTCTCTGAGCCTATCTGTACATGTTCCAAGTTCTTGGAAATGCTCACAGACTAAGGAGGCGCATGGGGTTATTGGGGGTGTTTCACTCCCTTTCTTCCTAGGCTGGGCTGTGCCTATGCAAACAGGCTGGATCCTACATCTTGACCAAAGCCTTGGGTCTCTGACTCCTCCCCTCTGTCATCTGCCAGCACCCTTGGCACCCTGACCTGTTTCTTAGCTGCCCTTTTGGGGACTTTGGTCTGGAATCCAGTTCCTTACCTCTGGCTAGGGCTGTGTGTTCTAATGCAGTTTCAGTGTTGCAGAGTGCACGCATGTGGAGACACTGCAGAGGATCAGTCTGGAACTTGTGCAGAGGCTTTTGCTGTGTGGCCTTCTCACCAGCTCTCAGCTGTGACAGCCACTCCATGCAGAGCATGAGCACCAAGATTTATATGCGTCATCTCACCTCACGATTTAAAAAAAACGTTTCTGATGCTGATGGTGGAGCTTAGAGCCTCACCCGTCTGGGCAAGTGTTCTGCAAGTGAGCTGTTCTTTCAGCCATCATCTCCACTTACTCTTTCTTTCTTGCTTGCTTTTCCTTCCTTCCTTCTTTCCTTTCTTCCTCTTCTTCTTCCTCTTCTTCTTCCTCTTCTTCTTCTTCCTCCTCTTCTTCTTCTTCCTCCTCCTCCTCCTCTTGCCTCTCTCTCTCTCTCCCTCTCCCCCTCCCTTCCTTCTTTGCTCCCTTCCTCTCTCTTCTTTCTTTCTCTCTCTCTTTCTTTCTTTCTTTCTTTCTTTCTTTCTTTCTTTCTTCCTTTCTTTCTTCTTTTTGATAACCTTGAAAGCAGGAGACTCTCTGGTTTGCCCCTTTCTTTGAGTAAACTGTGATGCACAGAAGTCACACCACTTGCCAGCTGTCGCACAGGAGCCTGTGTGTCCCAGCAATGCCCTCCCTGGCCCCTTCACTAAGCCTCTTCCTACTCTGTCAGAGGAAGAAGACTAGGTGATGACACAGTTCAGTTCAGTTCAAGGTGCTCCCTTCAACTGGATAGTGTTTTATTATGCTTTTAGAATGGTCTAGCCATTGACCTAAGGTTCAGAAATAACAGAGATGGCTGACTGCTTCCTGGCTCCTCAAGGGCAGGCACTGATGTGTAAATCAATTACTACACAAACCGGACACCCACAGTGCTAGATCAGAGCTGCACTCACTGCCTGGCTGTGGGCTGGCACAAGTACGTGGGGGCAGGGGCAGTAATGAGAGGCAGGGGTGGGGCTGTCCCTGGGAGACTGGAGGTTCTGCAGAGTGAATGGAGTTTCTGCATCTATGGGAAGGCAGTGAGGCTTGTCAGTGATAGCACAGACTGTAATTAGTAGAGCAATTTCACCTGTGCTCAGGGGTGGGGGTGGGGGAGGCAGTTTGGGAACCCAGATAGCTGGACGGCTAACTGCCAGGCTTAGAGCAGGGCTGGGGACTATGTTGAGTGGATCTTTCCCTGAGCATGGCTTAGATACAATACCTGATATTCAATACCTGACCCTGCCCTCCCAAAGGAAAGAGGGAAAGAGCCTTGGCTGGGCTCAGATTGAATGTGATAAAGAAACAGGAGAGAATACTGTGAGGAATGTTGTAAGCTTGCACATCCAGATCCTTTGACCTCACCTGCTTGTGTGGCAAGGTAGGAGGGAAGGAGACGCCTGGCTAATTAGTCCGGTAAAGTAGCACTTAAGTCTGCAATTCTGGAAGTTTTCCTTTCCTCTTTCTTCTTCTTCTTTAAAAAAAACAAAAAACAAAAAACAAAAAACTAAATGCCACCAAGACAGTGATAAAAGGCTGGGTGGAATTCCACAGTCCCGGCGAACACAGTCAGCCGGAGGGATGCTGACTCAAGCATTTGCTAGTTCCCTCCCTCAAGTGTTTTTCTCCTCCTTTGCTAAATAGTACAAAAAAAAAAAGGCGCATCTCGAAATGGCATATCGAAGATCCTTGTTCATTCTTCATCCTGGATTTGAGTAAAGGCTATAGGGACCATTTACCTAGAAGGAGAGTAGTGGGCGTGGGGGAGGGGGTCAGGGTGAGTGGAGGTGGGGAGCACTTGTGTCTTGGTCATCAGTGAGGTCTACTCTCTGTGATTTCTCTAATGAATCCTGGAGCCTGCTGTTTACATGCACGTCACATAGATGCACGCAGTCTGCCTGTGCATGGGCCTTTAGGGCAGTTTAAACACAGCAGAAGCTTCCAGGATTCTTTATAGCCACTGACAGCCCATGATGCTCCACCAAAGTGGGAAAGACAGTCGTGCTGCAACGGCATCACGGTGCGAACTTCTCAGTCCTTCGCATGCCAGCTTCTACTGCAGATGATGGGGATAAAACAAACAAACAAACAAACAAACAAAAAGACCCTGAAAACTTTAATAGTGCCTTCTGGTGTTCAGGTTCCCTTTAGAAGAAGAAGAGACCCTTTGTCCTGTTTGAGCCCTAAAACATTTGGAATAGCGATCGGACTATGAACTCTGGCTTTGGGTGCTCATGCTGTTATTGGTTTTGCAATTTGCGGAACAGCAGGTGTTTATTATAAAGCGTGGGGAGGTTTTATACACCACATGAAGGCAGCGGATTGTGTGAAGTAAATCTGAGGAGGAAGTTCGTATCCCGAGCCTCAGAACTTTAAACCCACGCTGTGTTCTCCTGATGAGTGCATTTTCTCAATTGCTGTATCAGCGTAGACAAAAACCTTTGAAAGGTCCCTCAGTCTAGAGACAACATAGGCTCCAAATCAAATTGCTATAGCTGTAAATTCCAGAGTTAACCATTCCAGCCAAAATTTTTTACTAAAATGCAGTCCCATGGGTTAGTGGCCGTGGTATTTCGTAAGTACAGTTCATAACCTTCAGCTTCTGCCTATTGGGGCTTACAGATATGTATTCTGTAGCTGGCTGGCCGAAAACCTCTTCATAGAAGTGTTTATAGATTTCAAACCACTGTCAAAGACTACTCATGGAGATTGTCCCCTGGTCAACAGGAATGATGGCTATGTGGTTGGTCATCAATGTGGGTCAGGACTTTCAAGGCAAGTGAGAAAAAATGTGATTGGTCAAGGGGCTGGGAAAGTGATCTGTTTCACAGATCATAGAATAAAATTATCACAGTCCCACGGAGACGAGGAGTCCAGGGAGGACTGTTTATTGCTCTGCTTTGAGTCTCTAACAGAGACAGCATTTCTATGCATCTGGTGTCTCTCTGCTAGCCCCTTAGGACATCTGTCTTGCTGCTGCCAGAAGAAGGTGGTGGGTTTCTTTGCTCCTATCTGCCAGTGTCCCCAGACCTTGTTGGTAAGTTCTTGTCCTCATAGCAGCATAGCCTGTCTCAGTGATAACACAAACATCAGGGATGGAAGTGACTTGACTGGTCAGTCAGCCATCTGAGTGCCAGTCATGCCTGCAGGACCCACAGAGGAGAATTCTGAGTTTATGGAGAAAGACGTGCCTGGGTTGGCAACCTCTATGCCCATCAAGGAAGACAGAACCAAAAGGACAAAGGTACTATTGTATATTATACCTGCCCCACCTTGTGATTTCGATTCCAAAAAATACCCTTGATGGGTGGGCTGTGCATTTGTTCTTTGTCTTTCTCCCACCAATGTGTTTGAGCTAACAGTGTAGGAACGTGCGTGATACAAATGTTTGACTATCCAACACCTGGTTGTTGGGACCCGGGATACGTTGACTAGAAAAAGCACTCCATAAACTGAAATATATGGTGTGTGTGTGTTCTCTCTAGACGCATTACCTCCAGTGGAGAAGTGTGCTGTCTAGCGTGTTGCTCTGTAGTGTGTTGAGTAAATGTGTTTCTGAAATATTTTCGGCATGAATTGGGCATATCTTAATTCCCCCGATGCCAGTGGAGCCTCCAGCTGTTTCCATTCACGAGAATGTGGGCTGCGTCCCTGAATGTACCTGGCTTGCAGATCAAACTAGTGAGACTCATTGGCCCACTGCTGAGCCATATTATGTAGTGTATTATGATCCAGCTGTGGTAGATCAATGGATTTTATTAAATGATATTTATATTTGTGACTGAAATTTTCCATTAAGGATCCTTCATTATTTTAAAGCTTTCCGATTCCTGATAAGTCAGCTAGCAGGTAACTAAGTCCAAGGGAATCTCTTCAGTGGAAACAAACATTTTGCTTTAGTGAGTAAGAATGCCAGGCCAGCAGGGGAAGAGAGAAGCAAGCTTTGTTTTTCACGGATGGTCACTTAGAGTTGTCCTTGAGGAATGTATAAATCTAGGGCAGACAACGCAAATATGTGTTTCTACCAAGAAAGCGAAGGAGGAACCAGTTTGTCACACTTCTACAGAAGGTGACAAGAAGCATCTGGGTGGATTGTGATTATTGTAGATGTCACGTCTTGAGAGACCTTGTAGCCTCCAGAAGCCCGAGGGCGAGAAAGATGGCAGAGAAAGCAAATGACTCCCATTCTCACAGTCTGGTGGCTTCAGGGACACTGGAAAACTGGATGTCCCCAGCAGCTTACTTCCTTTGGGAATGTTTAAGAGGGTTGGACTTCTGAGCCTGACTTGGGGAGGAGATGAACTGTTAGCGAAACTTGAAGCATCCCAGAAATTTCAAAGTGCCTGAGAGGGAGAAGCACACTCAAGGAAGGATGTGGAGTCTGTTGTCACTCACGCTGTTAGGAGAGAAAGGCAGCTTTAGGCCATTGGAAAAGTGGGGCAGTGTGTCTGCATCTTTGGTTTCACTGAGGTCCCTCAAAGATGGACAAGCAGACACTGCAGCCTCTCCTGGTGCATAGGCTGGATTCGTATTATTATCTCTTCCGTGTCGGGTTTCTTCTTTCATTTGGCACAGAAGGAGAAGCAAGGCTTCTGTCTGGCCTTCCCATCTTTGAGTGATTGGCCCCTTTTTTCAGAGCATTTTTAGTTTTACAAAATAACTGAATGGGCAGCAGAGTTCCCATGTGCGCCTTCCTTTCATGTCCTACTTTTCTCTCTGGTGTTAGCATCTTGTATGACGGGTGAGGCACATTGGCAGTGATTGGTTCTAGGAGGTTGCCTACATCATTGACACAAGAACTCACTCTGTGTACAGGTATATTCTGTGGGCGTTACAGCATCACGATAAGTAGATTCACTACCCTTATTGCCGTGAAGGGTCCACATACTTGCCTCTCTCTCTGTCTGTCTCTGTCTGTCTCTGTCTGTCTCTGTCTGTCTCTGTCTGTCTCTGTCTGTCTCTGTCTGTCTCTGTCTGTCTCTGTCTGTCTCTGTCTGTCTCTCTGCCTCTCTCTGCCTCTCTCTGTCTCTCTCTGCCTCTCTCTGTCTCTGTCTGTCTCTGTCTGTCTCTGTCTGTCTCTCTCTGCCTCTGTCTGCCTCTGTCTGCCTCTGTCTGCCTCTGTCTGCCTCTGTCTGTCTCTCTCTGTCTCTCTCTGTCTCTCCTCTCTGTCTCTCCCCCTCTCTTACACACACACACACACACACACACACACACACACACACACACACCCCTTAAGCCCTTGCAAACATGCTGGTCATTTTAATAGCTCTGCTGTTTGGTATTTTTTAGAGTGTTACATGGTTGGACTCTTTAAGTTTATGGCTTTGCTTTTTTTAATACTTAGTAACATGTTTATCTCAGTTACTGTTCTCTTGCTGTGGTAAAATACATGGCCAAGGCACCTTATAGGGCAAAGAGTTTATTTGGGCCTTCGGGTTCCAGATGGTTAGAGTCCATGAGGGCAGAGTGGAGGTAGTGGGCTGCACGGGTTAGAGCATCAGCTGGAAGCTCGCATTCTTGAGCACAAAGAGGAAGCAGGGAGATCCAGCTTGAAAGGCTTTGAAACCTCAAAGCCCAACCCCAGTGACAGAGTGAACTGCAGCAAGACCATACCCTCTTAGTCCTCCCAAAACAGACACCCCCTGGAGACCAAGTATTTGAACAGATGAGGATATGAGGGCCGCTCTCACTTAAGCCACACTCTACTACTCGGGTCCCATAGGCTCATTTCGCATTTTACCATAATGCAAAATGCACCCAGTCTGACTTCGAAAGTCCCTACAGTTGTTCAGCCTCAACAATTTACGGAGTCCAAAATCTCTCCTGAGACCCAAGACAATCTCGTAATTGTAAATCCTTGTAAAAAAAAATCAAAAAGCAAATTATAGACTTCAACATACAGTGGCATAGAATATACATTTCCGTTCCAAGAGTGAGTCCAAATTGCTCTCAGCACTGCTGTTAGAGCTCTACACCCCACTAGGATGGCCCATTAAGCTCTGCTTCAGTGTTCAACCTCATTTCTGTCCCAAATCCTATAGTCTTCCACATGCTTCCCCCTCAGAAGGAAGGTTTTGGTTGTTGGGCTGGGGACAGCTAGAGTTGGATTGAGCGGTGAGGAAATACTGGACCAAGGCAGGCCTAAAACCCAGCAGAGCATACTGCAAGGCAAAGGGCTTTGATGGCTCTGCCGATCCAGCTCTGCTGCCTACCAGATCTCTCCTCCTCCCCCACACTCCCTCCCTCTCTCTAGTTCCATTCCCTGTGTACAGCACGTCTTGGCAGGTATCCCATGGCTCTGTCATGCCTGACATTGTTAGCTTTCCACCACAATGAAGACTTGGCTTCCATAGCTTCCCATGGTGTCCTGTCAGGGTCTCTTGAGCTCTCAGAATGCTCATGTAGGGACTGCCATGCTCTGTTTCTGGCCTCAACCCTCCTTAGCCACAGAGGAAGATTTCACAACCCCTGTACTCCTGTGTTCTTGCGAGTTTGACTGCCTGCTATGGCATCCTCTTGAATCACATTGGAGGTAGCTTTAATTTTTTTTTATTGTTGTTTGGGGGTCAGAAGTTCCTTAGGGCCTTTCTTTGTGCAAGTTGGAAGCTTAGCCCTTGTGCTCCCCACCTCAGTTTGCTCCAGTGCAGATCAGGTCTCTTCACAGTCTCCTAATCTCTCTCAGCACAAGCCTCGGCACCAACTAGATTTCCCTGTGCTCTTTTTCTCCTCAAGCTGCACATTTAAAATTTTTTTTTGTGTACCTCCTTCGCTCTTTCCATTGTAGACCCGAGTAAGAGCGATTATTAGAAACTATGCCACAGAGTCAATAGCAAACTGCCTTGAAATCTCTTCCACCAAAGAAATTAGTTCAGTACTTTAATAGTTAGTCTCAGGGAAGTTCGTAAGGTAAGGGTCACTTTTTTCTTTCTCTTCCTTTCAAACTCTTCAAACTTTATTTATTTACTAATTGATCTACTTGCTTATTTATTTAATTATTTACTTGTTCATTATTTTATTTATTTGCTTATTTGTTTATTTGCCAAAAGATAATGGGAACAGCCTGTAGCCCACCCACTTGCTAAAATTGTTTCCTTTGAAACCTTTAAGCTGGGCGTCCACAGACCACTCCTTCCTCAACACTACTGTCCTGTAGGTTTCACCAGAGCCCACTAAGTTCTGCTTATGGTGTTGTTCAACTACTTCTCTGTAAAATCCCAAGGCTTTTCACAGTCCTCCCAAGAACTACCTGGCCATGTCTGTCATAGCAACACCCCAGGGTCCTGGTCCCAACCTCGGTCTTGTTTTTTTGTTTTTTTTTGTTTTTTTTTTTTGTTTTGTTTTTTGTTTTGTTTTGCTTTGATGAAACACTATGGCCAAGGCAGCTTTTAGAAGGAAAGTTTCCAGGTCCTGTTTTTGTTGGTTCAGTGCATGTTTCTAGACGGTTGGCATCTATGATGGCGCTTAGATGCGGAAGGCTAGAGTACTAGTTGAGAGCTCACATCTCGAGCCACACACAGGAAGCAGAGAGCCAATGCATATGGCAGGAATCCTTTCCAGCCTGGGAATCTCTCAAGGTCACATCTAAGCTTTTCCTCAAAGTGCCACCAACTGGGAACTAAACATTCCGATGCTTGAGCCTTATGGGGGAAATTCACCCAAATTTCCACAATGTTTACGGTTTCTTTTATTGTTTTTCACACCTTGGAGGCTCATCTCTATCTTTTTCTGATTAATCCTGTGTATATCCATCCATTGAGGCTGCTCATAGCTCTTTTGTTAAATCTTTAGAATATTTATTTAAATATTTATTGAAATAGAAAAAAGTGGCTGAGTGGTAAATGTTTATGATCTGCTTCCTTAAAATGTATGCATTTCCTTTTTTTGAAATTTATTTTAACATTACAGGTAGGTATTTTTGGAAAATATTTTTTATATGTATTCTGCTCACAGTTTGCTTTCCCTCATCTCCTCCCAGACCATCCCTCTACCCATCTGAAAATGAATATTTCCTTTTCTGATTAGGATAAAGCTGAACCATTAGAAATTGCCAACATCTGCTCACTTTTTGTTTTCAGAATAAGTGTTGTGTATTTTAGCACAACGTACTCTTTCAGCCCGTAGCTAAAGTGTAGAAACATAGAAAGTTGAATGGAAAATACAGGATTTTTATTATTGGTAAATTAACATAGCGTTAATGTGAGATTATTTTATCCCTTAGAAGCTGTCTAGACTTGTTTGTCCTGTACCTATTCCCAGCCTGTTTCTTATCCTCAAAGAGGTGAGGTTACGGTTCACCTTGGTTGTGTTCAGCACTGAAGTGACCTTGACCCCAAGTGTGGCCACTCAGCTATTCAGGGACCTGTGCAAGGAAGCCCCATTAGCAGAACTTTCCAACCTGCAGAGGAGACCTTGATTCAGACAAGAGGCCGTGGGGTGTACCAGACAGAATGATGAAATACGCTGTTGTCAGCCTGGAAGACCAGAATCTCCAGGCATTTGGTCTGGGTCATGGAGGTCAGCAGTGATCAGTCCAGACTATCGTCGGCCTCCAAGTGCTTACTTCAGTAAGGCTTACTTTGTGCCTTTTGGTCTCATGCCTGTCTTCATTTCCTGCTGCCTCAGCCTGGGGAAGACGGCCGATGCTGAGGTTCATGGGCTGTTGTCCTGGGATTTCCTAGAAAGCTTTCCTATTGATTCCCATTCTCTTGTGCCTTTGGACCTTGGTTAAACCTGTGCTTCATTCCAGAAGGTCTGGGTGCCTATCCTTATCCAGCCACCTGTGATGGTTGTCTTTGTATCCTCACAGCAAGAAAGAGGAGCTTGGGGTGTCTTGGAAGGACTGCCCTAGCTACAGTGGACCCATTGGTAAAGCTGTGGCTGTTGGCAGATGGGTGAAGAAAGACACTAGCAAGCCATGAGCTGAAGGAGGAGTAAGGGGCCGCGCTTGTACCTTTACTCTGCCAGGAAGAATTAGATCTTAGTGCTTGGGGTCTTGTTTTTTTAAAAAAGGATTTCCAATACATTGACAGAAGAGTAATCAAGTGCTGGGCTGGGCTGGGCTGGGCTGAGCTTGGATGAGCTGGGCTGAGCTGGGCTGAGCTGGGCGGGGCTGAGCTGGGCGGGGCTGAGCTGGGCGGGGCTGAGCTGGGCGGGGCTGAGCTGGGCGGGGCTGAGCTGGGCGGGGCTGAGCTGGGCGGGGCTGAGCTGGGCTGAGCTGGGCGGGGTTGAGCTGGGCTGGACTGGGCTATGTTGTGCTCTGTGGCCATGCAGGTGCTGTCAACCCTGTGTCTAAACTCCTTCTGTATACCTTATGTGTTTACTATCTGCTCTATGCACTTGCGCTGCACACACCAGTTATAACTAGATGCACACCCGTTATATTACAACTAGAATTGCTTCAATTTTGTCTCTCTCCTCGTTGGCCATCTCTCCCACACCTCCCATTTTTCAAGTATGAATCAATAACCCAGAGTGTATACCACAGTAGTCTTTCAGACTCTCATGCCGCCAGCTCTGTCTAGCTTTCCTAACCTCCGCAGAGTCATGTTCCCGATGGCCTGGGACTGCTCCTGTGCCTTGGGGCTCATTGAAACTATTGCAGCTTGCAAGCACTAACCCTGTTCATCCTGCCTCACCCTTTCTCTTCCTGTGAGAAGTGGAAGACATGTTCTTGCCATGGAACTTCCCTCTCCTGCTGTGTGACGAACCCAGGTCACTCCTTGTGTATGCTGCCTCCCATCCATCATGGTTAGACATGCCTTACTTCTTGGGAGTTGGGAGTAAGAAACCATCTTTTCAGAGGTGGTCATTTCCTGATACCAGATTCCTCCTCCCCTCCCTCCTCCCCTTCCTCCTCCCCTTCCTCCTCCCCTTCTCCCTCCTCTTCTCCCTCCTCCTCTCCCTCCTCCTCCTCTTCCTCCTTCCCTTCCTCCTCCTCCTCCTCCTCCTCCTCCTCCTCCTCCTCCTCCTCCTATTAAATTAAACTGAAAGTTTATCCTTGTTGATCTGACTTTCCAAAGTCTGTTTCCTTTTATTCTAGAAGGGAAGCCACTGTTGTAAATAGACATTTTGAAGCTAGACTCTGTTTAAAGTTGAAACTCTGTGGACTTTACGTTGTTACTACCATATGTTCTTTGTTTTTTTTTTTAATTTATTTTTCTTGGATATTTTATGTATTTACATTTCAAATGTTATCCCCCTTCCTTCCTCTCCAATCCCCATCCCCCATCTCCTCCTTCTGTGAGGATGCTCCCACTCCCACCCACCCACCTCAATGCCCTGGAATCCCCTACACTGGGGAAATGAGGTTTCATAGGACAAAGGGTTTGCCTCCTACTGATGCTGGGCAATCCCATCCTCTGCCCCATCGGACTTCTTATACTGAAACTTTCTGTGACTATACCATGGATCCAGGCCTGCCTGGATGATTCTGATGTATTAAACCCAACAAAACTCCAGAGGGAAAGAGATTTGGTGAGGAAAGTTCATAAAAGTCACTAACGAGGAGCTGAGAAGCTGGGGACATGGCCATTGCGAAAGTAGATTTTGTTGGAAATATTCAGTATTCTACATGTCTCTCATAAGGCGTAATGAGTTGAGATTTGGTTCTTACAGGACCTGTATAGTTTTTGTTTTGTTTTTATGAGAAATTATACATCTCTGGAAAAGTTGTTTCACTCCTTGCCTGAAATGGGAGGCATTTTACTGACAAACAATAACTTAGTTATTTGAAATGTTCACCTCCGCCAACTTTGGTTGTTGGTATCTATGAAACCACAGTCATGGATAAAGAAGTAACAAATCTTACCTGTTCCCTCTGTAGTTTCCTGTCCCTAGCTCTCTCCTCTCTCTACTGCCTGGCCCAAAGGTCACATGCTCTATAAGTAGACATTACATGCTGTTGAGTCTGACTGGGGCATAATCACAAAGTGTGTGGTCTCTTTGTGTCCAGCTGCTTTGACATCAGTCCTACATATCTATGTTGGTCAGATTTCTGTCACTATAATGAAATACCTGAGAAAACCAGCTTATAAAGAAGGGAAGGTTTATTTTGGCTCATGGTTTTGTAGGTTCCATGCCATAACTGAATGGCATCGTTGGCTTTGGGCCTTAAAACGTAGCATGTCACAAGGAGGACATATGGTTAAGCCTCATGGCTAGGATGTAAAAATGAAAGAAGAGGTCGGGGTCTATTATCTTTACAAGGAAATGCATCTAGCAGCCTAAACACTGATCCGTGCTTCACAGTCTTCCATTGACATAAAACTAAACACATTTTCCAATGACACTAACCGAGACGCCATCTTCCAATGACACTAACCTGGACACCATCTTCCAATGACACTAACCTGGACACCATCTTCCAATGACACTAACCTGAACACAGCCTTTCAATGACACTAACCTAGATACCAAGCTTGTAACAATCCTTTGGAAATGTGTTACAGATCCAAAGCATATTAACACTGTTGTGTGTATCCAAGTTTATTCCTTATAAATTCTCCTGCCCTCATGTCAAATTTTCTAGGTTTTATAGTTAGCTCTATGACTGTTTATTTCTGAATTATCTTTGCATTATTATTAAAAAATCAATTGATGATATATGTGTATCCATTTCTGGCCACTGTGTTTCAATGATCTTTTTATGTATTGATATAATTCTTCAGTTTCTTGATTACTATAGCATCATAGAGACTCTTGAAAGGGTAGTATTAGTCCTTTTCTTTACTCTTCTCTGCTTACAGTTGTTTGGGTTTTTAAAAGCACTCTTCATACTTCTATTCATTTTAAAATCAGCTTTTTAACTTTTGTAAATAAGAGATAGATTTTGATCAGAATTGCACTGAATCTATAAGTAATTTATAAGCAAGTAGACATCCAAATATCACTGAGCCTTGTATGGCATACATTTCTAATTACTTGGCTCTTTAATTCCTCCTGCATATATTTTGTCTGCTAACTCCTTCAGTTTTTATACTGTTGACGCTATCACAAGTGACCTCGTTTAAAGTAAATTCCTGATCGTTGCCATACAATTGATTTTGCAACATCATTCTTGCATCCTGCCATACTGCTAACTCACCAAGGTCTAGAAGCTTTTAAAAGTATTCTATGGTAGCTTCTTCTCACATAGCTTGCTTATACATTTTCTTTCTTTTGAATTTATAAGTCCAAAGATTACTAACTAATGATCACATGCAAGACATGTTTATGTGGAGCTTCTACAATGGAAGAATCACCCACCATCATCTACCAAAGGCTGGCGGTGGAGCATGAAGGTTTACAGTGGAAAACAAGAAATTCAGGTGTGCCCAGTCAGGATCCTTGGGTAGCGTCACTGGAAGTGAAGAAATCTTTAATTAGTTTTTTTTTCCCAGCTGATACTCATTTGGAAGTGGAGGTAAACTTAGATAATCTATCAATAATTAATCAAATTTTGGTTTTTTTTTTTTTTTTGAAGCTGATTGATACACATTTTTGGCTTTTTCTACAGACAGTAGTTTGCCTATGGGAATGCAAATTAGTGGGTCATAGGTTAGTTTTCTGGGCCCCTTGCTGCAGGTATGGCTTTCGTTTTCCTGTGTGGGTCAGCCATTGTTCATCCTGTGGTCTTTCCACATCCATTAGCAGTCTGAGCTTGGTCATTTTTCTTGCTCTCCACCACAGTATCACACACAAAGAGTTACTACACCTTGGGAAACCTTTGACCATTAACCCTGAGTATCATAGCAGCCCAAGGCTCTTTGTAGCCCCATTTGCTCTGTTGAGGATGGTTCTAAGTCTTCCACTTCTACTGCTTAGTTTGTTGTGATTTTTTAAAAAATCTATTTGTGTATACATGACGCCCACATGTGTTTCTGAGGAGTTTCCTGTCTATTCATCTTGCTGTGGGAGTTCGGTGGGGGGGGTTTGCAGACACACACTACCGCACAATCTTTAGTGTTTGGGTTCTGAGGACCTGGACTCTGGTCCTCATGCCTTTGTAGCACGTACGTACTCACTGAACCATCCCCCAAGACCCCTATTTCTACTTTGATCAAAATTCTTTCTTTTTTTTCCCCCTCAACTAGGAATTTATGCTGGATTTCCTTTTGAATTCACTGCAATTTTTATGAGGCCTTCCCACCTTTTATGCTCTTGTAGGTATGTGGGATTCTTATGATTGATTTTTTAAATGTTAATCCTACCTTGCGTTTTTGAGATAAATCCCATTTGGCCTGGATACATTATCTTTTTTATACATTGTTAGAGCTGACTTGCTAAAATTGTTAAAATTTTTTCTCAAACCTGCACTCGTGAAGACAGTAAGTTCTTTATTTTCTTTGTTGTGATGCCTGTTTGGCTATCAAAAACATGCTTATATCATAATGAGTTGAAATGTATCCCACTCTCATTTTTTGGAGGATTCGTGGGCAATGGTTCTCTTCCTTTCTAAACATTTTGTGGAATCTTTTGATGACTCTCTACAATGATGGTGTTTCCTTTGAAGAAAAGCTTTTAAGGCATAGATTCAATCTCTTAACACACCGCCCTTTGGCTGTCCTATTATTCTTGAGTGAGCTTTGGAAGTTTGTTTTTAAGCAATCGGTTCATCTTATCCTAAGTCCTATAACTGATTGGCAGGAAGTCTTCCACACCACTTGAGTAAGTGTGCACTCCGAGACAGCATTCTCCACTCACACTGGCGTAGGTGCGAGAGGCTGATATTGACGATGCCTTCCCCCTCTCAGTCTTCTAACCAGAGATGTATCAATTTTGCTGATCTTCTGCTTTCATTGATCATGACTGTTTTTCTCTTTTCTACTGTTTGAGTCATGTCTGATACCCCACCCCACCCCCATGACATGATACTCCCATGTCATCTCTCCTTCCCCTCTTCGATGTGTTTAAGGTAAATTCTGAGATCATTATTTTAAGTCGTTTCTTCTTTTTTTTTCTTTTTTTCCCCCATCTTCTTTAACTTGAGTATTTCTTATTTACATTTCGATTGTTATTCCCTTTCCCAGTTTCCAGGCCAACATCCCCCTAATCCCTCCCCCTCCCCTTCTTTATGGGTGCTCCCCTACCCATCCTCCCCCCATTGCCGCCCTCCCCCCAACAATCCCATTCACTGGGGGTTCAGTCTTGGCAGGACCCAGGGCTTCCCCTTCCACTGGTGCTCTTACTAGGCTATTCATTGCTACCTATAAGGTCAGAGTCCAGGGTCAGTCCATGTATAGTCTTTAGGTAGTGGCTTAGTCCCTGGAAGCTCTGGTTGGTTGGCATTGTTGTTCATATGGGGTCTCGAGCCCCTTCAAGCTCTTTCAGTCCTTTCTCTGATTCCTTCAATGGGGGTCCTGTTCCCAGTTCAGTGATTTGCTGCTGGCATTCGCCTATGTATTTGCTGTATTCTGGCTGTGTCTCTCAGGAGAGATCTACATCCGGTTCCTGTCAGCCTGCACTTCTTTGCTTCATCCATCTTACCTAATTGGGTGGCTGTATATGTATAAGTCCTTTCTTCTATCATCATCTAATACTATAGATTTGAATGCTGTCTTCGTTTCTGTTGTGTTTCTATTGCTGTGAAGACACCCTGATCACGATGACTCTTTTCAAGGAAAACATTGAATTTGGGCTGGCCTCTGGTTCCAGAGGTTTAGTCCATTATTGTCATAGTGGGAAGCACGGTGGCTCCCAAGCAGACGTTGAGCTAAGAGCTCTACATCTTGATCTGCAGGTAGTGGAAGTAAAGACCGAGCGCATACCTTGAGAATGAGAAACTTCAAAACCTGCCCCCACAGTGACACACCTCTTCCAACATGGCCACACCTACTCCAATAAGGCTATACCTCCTAATAGTGCCACTCCCTGTGGGCTAAGCACTCAAATACATGAGTCTATGGGGGCCATTCCTAATAAACCACCACATTTTCAAAATCTCTGTCATGAATGTAGAGTGCTAAATTGATTGAGATTTTTCAAAATCTGGGTATCATGACCAGATGCTAAGACAATTGAGATGTCTGGATGGTTATATTTTACCTTTACAGTTAAGGAATCAAATTAGCATATTGAAATTCATTTATGTGCATTCAGTGATATTTCATTAAAGTTTCCTTGTGAAGTTCGTTTTTGTGATGCTACATATATTTATACATAGAAATAAGCTATCCATTCTGTAAAAGACGTTAGCAAATATTCTATCTGCTTTTACCATTGACTTTAGAATAGCCTTTGATTCAATGCAACTCCAATCTCCTGCTTGGACAGTCTCTTCATGTCGGTCGAAGGTCCAGATTCTTTGAAGGTCAGAATTTAGGCATACTGAAGCTAAAAGAAGCTAAAACTAGTGGCTGTGGGAATTTAGGCCAGGAAGTGGGGTGGGGCACCAGGACTGATTGAGAGGAGTACATAAATGGATGTCTGTGAAAGGGAAAGCTGAGATTTCCCAGGAAATTGACTAGACAAGGTGTGGGGAGCTGCTCCCAGACTCAGTGGGTCAATCTAAATAGTTCATAGTTCAGATGACTTATCCAAGTGTTGTGACTCTACATCTGTGTATAATGTTCATGAATGGTTTGGAGAACAAACTATAGCTGAGGGTTTACTTTTTGTTATGCTTTAATTTAACAAAAATATAAGAATATTAGTAGGTTTCGATAGTCATTAATTTCCCTCCTTCTTGGTGTATAATTTCACCCTTACCTGAGAGGAAAAGCAGTACAAATAGTTAGACCTGGATGAAACATAACTTGGAATCAACATAAGCCCCTTGATGGAGTTCAGAAGAAATGGGTAGATGGAGGACAGATGGTGGTGTTTAAGGAATTAAGTTTTGCTGGGTCCTAAATTCAGCAAAGAAGAAAGGCACTAGTGACAGTGGCCTCCCTTTGCCTCTGTGTTTAGTAAGAAACAACTGCTGTGGGCAGAAGAACTGAAGACAATTAAACCCTCTATCTGCGTTGAAAAGCAAATAGTCCTAGTTTTACACCCTCACCCACAACTCCTCAAAAGTCCAGTCCATTTTTTATGAAAGAGCAAATCAAGAGAAGAAGTGGGCAGCCCTACCAGGCATCTAGTCAAGAGCAGGTATGGTGCCGCAGCATCACATGGTCCCTGGTAGCATTTGGATGACGATGTTATCATTTCCTTGGGGAAAAAAATGTCTACCGTGAATACATGCTTACAATGCTTGAACACCTCTCTGGAGTCTTGGCTCTCTTCATATATGCTCATTTATCTGTGGCTGTCTTTAGGGAAGAACTCTGAATGAAAATCAGATTGTCAAGAATGACGAGGGCAAAGGAGAAATCGTAGAATACAGACCCTGTGCTGGAGGTAGACAGGCAGTCTGTTTGCTTTTGGACTAACATCATTCTGCAGACCGCGGGACTTGTTCATACATCAGCTCAAAGCAAGCAGCCTTTTTGGGTATTCTGCTTTTCAGAACACAGATGATTCATTAGAACACTGTCTTTTGCTAAAGAGGTTGTGGCGTAGGATTCTATGATATAAACTGGGGGAATCATTAAACTATAAAACTATTTGACAAACTAATTTAAGGAAGGTAATAAAAGCAAAGACAGCATGTCCCACGATGTGTTGGAATGGGCCTGACTGTGAGGTGAGCCTTGGGCAGACATAAAAGTTGAGTCTAGCCTCATCCTACTTTGGTTCTTTTGACGTTTTTGATGATGTCCCTGAAGCAAAGGTTTTACAAGATGGGTCAGGCTGTCTATTTTGTCTTGTCATATGTGCTTTTACTGCCAAGACTCAAATGTGATCGTCTAGTCCCAGGTCACAGATATTTACTCCTAATTTCTTTGCAAAGCGTTTCACAGTTTTAGGAGGTGGGAGACTGAGCTTCCACTTGGAGTCAAGTTTTATGTATGACCTGAGGTAAAAAGGGCAGCTTTGTTCTTTATGGGTGGATATTTAGTTATTTCAATACCACTTTTGCTGAATTATCTTGGCACCATCCAGAATCAACCGGCCATAAACAGAAGGGTTTATTTATGGGTTCTCAAGTCTCTTTCCTTGACCCCATAGCTAGTTGTCCTTACCCCATCCAGATGTGGCCACCAGGACTCACCCACTGAACTAGGAAATACTATCAGCTTTCCTCTTTCCAACATGGCGTGGGCTAATCTAAACTCCTATCACTTAAGGACCTGCTTATATTTAAATGTTATTTTTGACACCACTATAAATTAATTCCTTTTCATAATTAACCTTTTGGATTGTTCACCATTAGTATTTAGCAAAGCACTTGGGCTTTAGATATTAATCACGCATCTTGCAACTTGGTCGAATTAGTTCCGAATTATTCATTCTAATACATTTTCCCCAATAGATGTATCAGGGTCCTGTCATCTGCAAACAAATTACAATTCTTAAAAAATTTGATTTTAATTAACTAACAAGGCAGCAGGCTTCCTTATGGGTTTTCTTCATACATATTTAGCATTGGTCGACCCGCTTACTATTTCCTCTCCTCCCCCACCTCCTTGCCTTTCCTCCTTGCTTACCTTTCCACCCTAGTATTCATTCTCTCTTCTGTTTGCATATCATACGTGTGCAGCTTTTTAATTTACCTTTAAGGTTTTATTTGTGTCATATGCACGTGTGGGTACATGTACCCATGTGTGTACACGTGGAGGCCAGAGGTTGGCATTGGATGTTTTCCTTTAACTGGCCAGCAATCCCTGAGGCCCATCTACTTCTGCTTCCCTGGTGCCACCACGCTCAGATTTTACTTGGGTGCTTGCATTAGCAAGGGCTTGACATATACTGAACACCCTCTTCTCGTGGAAGGACCCGTGTTCCACTAAGGTTGCAACGCTGTTTATAAGATTCGTCAAGGACCTGTCATCTGCAAATAGAAATAGTTTCGTTTTTTCTGAGTGATGTTTTTTAAACTTAATTGTGTGGTCTGTACCTCTCATACAAGATGCAGGGGAAATGGCATGGGGACATCCTTGTCTGTCACTTCATCCGTTGACAGTTCTCCTGCCACCAGTGAGGCCTCCAGGAATTTCTATGATGGCCTTTGTGATTTGAACATCTTTATTCTGTTTTCTTTTTGTAATATTTATTATTATTATTATTATTATTATTGTTGTTGTTGTTGTTGTTATTTCACTTTACATCCTGCTCACTGCCCCCCTCCCAGTCACCCCTTCCCATAACCTTTTGCCTATGTCCCTTCTCTTTCTCCCCTGAGCAGGTGGGGTGGAGCCCTCCTCGGTATCCCCCCACCCTGGCACTTCAAGTCTCTATGAGGCTAGGTGCATCCTCTCCTCCTGAGGCCAGGCAAGGCTGCTCAGCTAAAAGAACATATCCCACACTCAGGCAGGCAACAGCTTCTGGGAGAGCCCCAGCTCTAGTTGTTTGAGATCCACATAAACACTGAGCTACACATCTGCTACATATGTGCAGGAAGGGGGCGTAGGTCCAGCCCATGTATGTTTTTTGGTGGGTGGTTCAAGACATTCGTGACACTATTGAGATGGCCATGGGATTTCTGCTTCCTCTTCTGTTGATGCCATGTATGACATTAACAAATGCTCATCTGGAAAAGTAATACAGATTCCTGGCTTGTGAGATGCATGCCTGTTTTTTCTCTGGTTTTTTTTGTTTTTTTGTTTTTTGTTTTTTGTTTTTTATATCAGTTTCGTTTCATATCGGAGCTATCTTCACACCCTTTAAACGTGTTTATCTCCTTAATTCAGACTGTCGCTTCCTCTACTCCATGCCTTAGCTTCACCGTTTTATGCCTGCTGCCTGTATTTAAGTTGGTGTTCTAGATGAAGACAGAAACATTGCAAAGGGGGTAAAATTGGGAGGAGGAGAAGGAGGAGGAGGAGGAGGAGGAGGAGGAGGAGGAGGAGGAGGAGGAGGACAAGGAGGAGGAGGAGGAGGAGGAGGAAGAGGGCATCTCTTCGAAAAGGCTGAGTTAGAGTTTCCTCATATGGTCACTAAGGAAGACTTCTAGGGAGTTGAGGAAGAAGATGATGGGAAACTCAGGAGAGAGGAGTATAAGGAGCACAAACTGACAGTTGGGAAGTTGGAAAGCTGAAAGAAGTTCAGGCGATGCTCCTGGCAGCAGGCTTCTTCCTGGCCCTGGCCAACTCCTCTTAGTGTAGGTCTCTGGAGCCTGACTGGAGCAGGGTTCTTCATGTTGCCTCTCACTGAGGTGCCTGCCATCTGGCTGAGGCTCTCAGGTTGTTTTCTTGCCAGTGTGGGCATGGCACCTGTGAGGGCAAGGGGGACAAACACAAAGGGGGATGAGGGCAGTGGGATGAGGGTAGTGGGGACAAGGGCAAGGGGGACGAGGGCGAGGGGGGCGAAGGCGAGGGAGGTGAGGGGGGCGAGGGGGAGGGAGGTGAGGGTGGCGAGGGGGAGGGGCTCGAGGGGGAGGGGCTCGAGGGCGAGGGGCTCGAGGGCGAGGGGCTCGAGGGCGAGGGGCTTGAGGGCGAGGGGCTCGAGGGCGAGGGGCTCGAGGGCGAGGGGCTTGAGGGCGAGGGGCTCGAGGGCGAGGGGCTCGAGGGCGAGGGGCTCGAGGGCGAGGGGCTCGAGGGCGAGGGGCTCGAGGGCGAGGGGCTCGAGGGCGAGGGGCTCGAGGGCGAGGGGCTCGAGGGCGAGGGGCTCGAGGGGGAGGGGGATGGCATAGCAGAGTCATGCTATGATAAGTCAGGATCCTCATTCCTAGGATCATCCAGAAGCTGGCAGAAACAGAATTCTAAGCCTTCCACTACCATCCTTTTTTGTTCTTTCTTTTTATTGGATTTTTAAAATTTACATTTCAAATGTTATCCCCTTTCCCGGTTTTCCATCCATAACCCGCTATCCCATCCCACCTCCCACTGCTTCCATGAAGGTGTTCTCCCTCCCATCCACCTACCCCTTCCCACCTCCCTACCCTGACATTCCCCTTCACTGCGGGGTTGTCCAGCCTTGGCAGGATCAAGGGCTTCTCTTCCCATTGGTGCCCAACAAGGCCCATCCTCTGCTACATAGGCAACTGGAGCCATGGGTGTTTCCACGTGTACTCTTTGGACGGTGGTTTAGTCCCTGGGAGCTCTGGTTGGTTTGTATTGTTGTTCTTATGGGGTTGCAAACCCCTTCAGCTCCTTCAATCCTTTCCCTAACTCCTCCAATGGGGACCAGGTTCTCAGTTCAATGGTTGGCTGCAAGAGTCCGCCTCTGTATTTTTCATGCTCTGGCAGAGCCTCTCAGGAGGCAGCTATATCAGGCTCCTGTCAACTTGCACTTCTTGGCATCAGCAATAGTGTCTGAGTTTGGTGGTGTATGTATATGGGCTGGATCCCCAGGTGGATGGCCTTTCCTTCAGTCTCTGCTCCAAACTTTGTCTCTGTATTTCC
The DNA here is from genome assembly GCF_021556685.1 of Rattus norvegicus. Classification (NCBI taxonomy): domain Eukaryota; kingdom Metazoa; phylum Chordata; class Mammalia; order Rodentia; family Muridae; genus Rattus; species Rattus norvegicus. Next base: position 76,301,744 of record NC_141549.1, on the reverse strand, counting down.
TCTTATGAATATTGTTGTTCCCTGTTCTAAAAAGGACTGAAGCATCCGCATGTTGGTCTCCTCCTCCTCCTTGAGCTTCATGTGCATCCTTGTCATGATTCAATTCTGAGAGCCTTTTAAAGAGTCGGAGGCAGAAACCGGTGTCCCAGGGACACCATGCCTTAGACAGAGCATGGATAAGAAAGGATGGTTCTGCACTGACTCTGCCTCTCTAAAGGCCGGTGCTGAAGTGGGTCCCAGGAACCAGTGCCCAACTCAGCCCTCAAGAGAATGTGTTAGTTGAGGCACAGAGAGGTTCTAGACACATCTGGGGGAGTTTGGCTTAAGTAAAACAATCATTTACCGAACCGCCTGTCCAGAGAAAAGGAATTATTTCAGAAATTCTCCATTTTTTTTCTTGAATCATGTGATGATTCCAAGCAACCTGCAAACAGACTCAGAGCTGGGACTGGAGTAAGTAAATAGATAATTTTCAAAGCAGGTGGCACATGGGCTGTCAGCTACGGAGTTGCAGCTGGTAGCATATGCAGGTTCTCTCCGAGGGTCTGAAAAGCAGTGCTAACCAAAACAAGTATTTCTGGAAAAAGAAAAGATCCTTCTGAATGCTTAAGTCTGTTTGGGGACTCGGCAGTATTGCGAATCAAAGGGGGTAAAATCCTGTTTCCCTACCATTAAGTTAAACAGTTGTACGAAACCTATGTTTTTTTCTTGGTATCAGAGCCGGGCTCTAGAACTTAGCACTAATGGTGGGCAGGCTCCCAGGCTGGCACACTTTAGAGATGCAGTGTTTTTGTGTGTAAAACTAGCTCAACTCTGTCTGTATGTAGAGGTGATGGTGGGTGCCAGGGGGAAGAGATGGGGTACTACTTTATTTTGTTATTATACACTGATGAATTCTCTTCATAAAAGTTGCCAGCCTCTCTTCGTGGATTATAGATGTTATCTATGTGTATAAGTTGTTCTAATAATAACCCAAATATAATTTTCTCTATTGTTTTAATTTAAAATACAATGACATTCATCCTTCCCTCTCCTTTCCCTTCCTCTGATTCCTCCCATGCTCCCTCTCAAAATCATGGCTTCTTTTCCTCTAGGTATTTTTTTAGTTTATATATTTAATTCCTAAAGATATAAAAACATAAACCTGCTGACTCCATTTAATTTTATTTATATGGATATGGTTTCAGGGATGATCACTTGGCATTAGATAGCCAGTTAGGGTGCTCCTCCCCGGAGAGAGATACTTCTCCTTCTCCCAGTAAGAATTTAAGTGTAGTTACATTTCGAGTGTAGGCAAGTAGTGTGTCTCTTAAAATACAATTTTCTGAAGGATGAATAATTTCCTTGGCAAGGAACTATTGTGTGTTGTCCATACATATATAAAATGTATGGACAACATATAATATATATTGTCATATATAATGTATATCCATATATATATGTGTGTATGTGTGTGTGTGTGTGTGTGTGTGTGTGTGTGTGTGTGTGCGCTGCTGTTTAAAGTGAAGTCTGCTTATGTTTTACCCTGTCATCTGATATACCTGATTACTTAAATGGATAGTGGGCATTTGTAGAAAACTTCTCTGTGAAGAATATTTAAAAGTGCATTATGGACATGGATCAGGACTGCTAAAATAATGAGGAACTAAAGAGTTAGTTGTAAGAACAGAATTCAGTCTGGGAGTAAATGGTACATTGCAGCTTGTAAATAGTAGGGTAAAAGGAGACTTTAATTTGAAAATGTTATATGGAATGAAGAAGCCATCAGACAGGGAAGGGGCCATCAGACTGGGAAGGGGCCGTCTGGGAAGGGGCCGTCAGACTGGGAAGGGGCCATCAGACTGGGAAGGGGCCATCAGACAAAGAGGCCATCAGACAGGGAAGGGGCCATTAGACAGGGAACAGACCATCAGACAGGTTGAGCAGCACATGTGAGTCCACTGATTCTGCAGACCTCTTTTCAGTTATTGGAGTAACTGTTCTAGTGTGTAGCTCATTACTTTTATGGGGGCAAATACTCCTAATTACGGAGTAATTTCCATAGACTGGACTTCACTCAAAGGGGTCTTCTGCCTGTGGCCACAGAAGGGTTTACTTGGGAGGTAGCATTTATATGCATTGTTAAGGTTTCCCTGTAATCCAGCTATGAATGTTCTGGAGGAATTGAGTCCCTGGAAGGTTACTGTGCAGGGCTGGCTGGTGCTTGAGCTTTTCAGATTTCAGAGGATCGGGGGCTTTGTTCCTCCCAATGGCCCTGGCCTCTCTTTCTTTAATCATTGGTCCTCTCAAGCATTAACTGCTCTGTTAGGGGCTTAGTGGAGAATATAATTTTCCTCCCTCCACCCCCAATAGCAAAAGAAAGGCAGCCTAGATGGGCCTGCTCTTCTATGTCTCTTCTTACTGCTCAAAATGCACAGACACCATGGAAACACATTTATCTCCAGACACACAACAGAAAAAAAATCCTTTCTCCATGTCTTGGTGGTGATTTAATTTTTTTAAATTGCAAGACTTTGATTTAAAATTGTAATGTTCCAACGTGGTCGCTTGTGCTTGCAGACAGCAGCTTGGATTCTGTACAAATATGTTTACACAGTTATGGTACAGTACATCACTCCATCCACGGTCTTCTCCAGCCCAAATGCATGTGCCCTAATACGGCCCTAATACACAACTCACTGAGAACAAACATTTCTAACATCAAATAGTTTAGAAGATAATGTTTCATTAAAGAACAAAAACAAAGTAACCCAATTTGGGAATTCTGAGGCCACGTTTTAAAGGATGGATTGATTTCTGAGTATATAAAAGGAGTCTAAGAGAACGCATAGTTTAGATAGATGGCATATGCACCGCTCAGCTGGGCTGAGAGAGCAAGACAAAACAGACTGGAGGACTTGGGAGACACACTGCCTTGCAGCTTGGAAGCCAGAAGTCTGTCATCAAGGTGCCAGTGAGACTGTTTTCCATTCTGCTAAGGGATATGACTAGCCTGTGGACCAGGAGGGGAAGGGAGAAGGGAGAAGGGGCTTCAAGTCTGTTGATCACAGAGACTGAAGTCATAAGTTTCTCTGTCTTATATTGCTGGGGTGTGTTTTCTGTATGGCTCTTTTCCTTCTGTACACATCATGGCAGGACCCATTTTCTTCAGAGCTTAGCCGCTGAGTGCAATCTTCCTGGCACCTCCCCGAGGTTCCTGCCTGCACATGCTGCAAAGGTCCCCGGTGCTCTCTGACTCGAAGCGCCACATTTGGGTTTGGAGACACCAATGGAGGGGCTGGCCTCTCCTAGTTCCATTAAGAGAGATGAGACTCAGGCAAGACTATCCCGGTGCTAAGTCACCACTTTTGCAACGAATTGAGAGAATTGTGGGTTTTCCCTCCTTAACTATGGAATGTTTTTTATTTATTTGTTTGTTTGTTTTTGTCTAAAAAATTTTAGAAAAATCAAGGACTGAAGAAAGTTCAAATCACTTGCAGTTTTCAACCTGTGGGTCATGGCCCCTTTGGGGGTTTCATATCAGATACCCCACATATTGGATATTTATGCAACAATTTATAACAGTATAAAAATACAGCTATGAAGTAGCAATAAGATAATTTTATGGTTGGGGGTCACGTGTATTAAAAGAGATGCATTAAGGAGGCTGAGAACTGCTGAATTAGACAATGTAAATCCCTCCATACATTTTCCCTAGACTTATGTATACCACATATATGAACACGTATGTATACATGTATACTAGTATTTCTGTCTATGAGTGTGATATCCTTCATGTTCTTGCTTTCTAAACCTGCCATTTTCTTATTACTGTGTCTGTATCTTTCCATCTTATTGGCTAGTGTTCTGTCTGCTACTGTGTAGCCATTGGTCACGCTAAGTTCTATTACATTTACCTTTGTTTTAGGGCATTTGACTCATTCCTTGATAAGCACCTTCATAAGTCAGATTCTGTATGTGTCTTTTTTTTTTTTTATTAACTTGAGTATTTCTTTTATACATTTCGAGTGTTATTCCCTTTCCCGGTTTCCGGGCAAACATCCCCCTCCCCCCTCCCCTTCCTTATGGGTGTTCCCCTCCCAACCCTCCCCCCATTGCCGCCCTCCCCCCATAGACTAGTTCACTGGGGGTTCAGTCTTAGCAGGACCCAGGGCTTCCCCTTCCATTGGTGCTCTTACTAGGATATTCATTGCTACCTATGGGGTCAGAGTCCAGGGTCAGTCCATGTATAGTCTTTAGGTAGTGGCTTAGTCCCTGGAAGCTCTGGTTGCTTGGCATTGTTGTACTTTTGGGGTCTCGAGCCCCTTCAAGCTCTTCCAGTTCTTTCTCTGATTCCTTCAACGGGGGACCTATTCTCAGTTCAGTGGTTTGCTGCTGGCATTCGCCTCTGTATTTGCTGTATTCTGGCTGTGTCTCTCAGGAGCGATCTACATCCGGCTCCTGTCTGCCTGCACTTCTTTGCTTCATCCATTTTATCTAATTGGGTGGCTGTATATGTATGGGCCACATGTGGGGCAGGTTCTGAATGGGTGTTCCTTCAGTCTCTGTTTTAATCTTTGCCTCTCCCTTCCCTGCCAAGGGTATTCTTTTTCCTCATTTAAAGAAGGAGTGAAGCATTCACATTTTGATCATCCGTCTTGAGTTTCGTTTGTTCTAGGGATCTAGGGTAATTCAAGCATTTGGGCTAATAGCCACTTATCAATGAGTGCATACCATGTATGTCTTTCTGTGATTGGGTTAGCTCACTCAGGATGATATTTTCCAGTTCCAACCATTTGCCTACGAATTTCATAAACTCGTTGTTTTTGATAGCTGAGTAATATTCCATTGTGTAGATGTACCACATTTTCTGTATCCATTCCTCTGTTGAAGGGCATCTGGGTTCTTTCCATTTTCTGGCTATTATAAATAAGGCTGCGATGAACATAGTGGAGCACGTGTCTCTTTTATATGTTGAGTCATCTTTTGGGTATATGCCCAAGAGAGGTATAGCTGGATCCTCAGGCAGTTCAATGTCCAATTTTCTGAGGAACCTCCAGACTGATTTCCAGAATGGTTTTACCAGTCTGCAATCCCACCAACAATGGAGGAGTGTTCCTCTTTCTCCACATCCTCTCCAGCATCTGCTGTCACCTGAGTTTTTGATCTTAGCCATTCTCACTGGTGTGAGGTGAAATCTCAGGGTTGTTTTGATTTGCATTTCCCTTATGACTAAAGATGTTGAACATTTCTTTAGGTGTTTCTCAGCCATTCGGCATTCCTCAGCTGTGAATTCTTTGTTTAGCTCTGAACCCCATTTTTTAATAGGGTTATTTGTTTCCCTGCGGTCTAACTTCTTGAGTTCTTTGTATATTTTGGATATAAGGCCTCTATCTGTTGTAGGATTGGTAAAGATCTTTTCCCAATCTGTTGGTTGCCGTTTTGTCCTAACCACAGTGTCCTTTGCCTTACAGAAGCTTTGCAGTTTTATGAGATCCCATTTGTCGATTCTTGATCTTAGAGCATAAGCCATTGGTGTTTTGTTCAGGAAATTTTCTCCAGTGCCCATGTGTTCCAGATGCTTCCCTAGTTTTTCTTCTATTAGTTTGAGTGTGTCTGGTTTGATGTGGAGGTCCTTGATCCACTTGGACTTAAGCTTTGTACAGGGTGATAAGCATGGATCGATCTGCATTCTTCTACATGTTGCCCTCCAGTTGAACCAGCACCATTTGCTGAAAATGCTATCTTTTTTCCATTGGACGGTTTTGGCTCCTTTGTCAAAAATCAAGTGACCATAGGTGTGTGGGTTCATTTCTGGGTCTTCAATTCTATTCCATTGGTCTATCTGTCTGTCTCTGTACCAATACCATGCAGTTTTTATCACTATTGCTCTGTAATACTGCTTGAGTTCAGGGATAGTGATTCCCCCTGAAGTCCTTTTATTGTTGAGGATAGCTTTAGCTATCCTGGGTTTTTTGTTATTCCAGATGAATTTGCAAATTGTTCTGTCTAACTCTTTGAAGAAATGGATTGGTATTTTGATGGGGATTGCATTGAATCTGTAGATTGCTTTTGGTAAAATGGCCATTTTTACTATATTAATCCTGCCAATCCATGAGCATGGGAGATCTTTCCATCTTCTGAGGTCTTCTTCAATTTCTTTCCTCAGTGTCTTGAAGTTCTTATTGTACAGATCTTTTACTTGCTTGGTTAAAGTCACACCGACGTACTTTATATTATTTGGGTCTATTATGAAGGGTGTCGTTTCCCTAATTTCTTTCTCGGCTTGTTTCTCTTTTGTATAGAGGAAGGCAACTGATTTATTTGAGTTAATTTTATACCCAGCCACTTTGCTGAAGTTGTTTATCAGCTTTAGTAGTTCTCTGGTGGAACTTTTGGGATCACTTAAATATACTATCATGTCGTCTGCAAATAGTGATATTTTGACCTCTTCTTTTCCGATCTGTATCCCCTTGATCTCCTTTTGTTGTCTGATTGCTCTGGCTAGAACTTCAAGAACTATATTGAATAAGTAGGGAGAGAGTGGGCAGCCTTGTCTAGTCCCTGATTTTAGTGGGATTGCTTCAAGTTTCTCTCCATTTAGTTTAATGTTAGCAACTGGTTTGCTGTATATGGCTTTTACTATGTTTAGGTATGGGCCTTGAATTCCTATTCTTTCCAGGACTTTTATCATGAAGGGGTGTTGAATTTTGTCAAATGCTTTCTCAGCATCTAATGAAATGATCATGTGGTTCTGTTCTTTCAGTTTGTTTATATAATGGATCACGTTGATGGTTTTCCGTATATTAAACCATCCCTGCATGCCTGGGATGAAGCCTACTTGATCATGGTGGATGATTGTTTTGATGTGCTCTTGAATTCGGTTTGCCAGAATTTTATTGAGTATTTTTGCGTCGATATTCATAAGGGAAATTGGTCTGAAGTTCTCTTTCTTTGTTGTGTCTTTGTGTGGTTTAGGTATAAGAGTAATTGTGGCTTCATAGAAGGAATTCGGTAGGGCTCCATCTGTTTCAATTTTGTGGAATAGTTTGGATAATATTGGTATGAGGTCTTCTATGAAGGTTTGATAGAATTCTGCACTAAACCCGTCTGGACCTGGGCTCTTTTTGGTTGGGAGACCTTTAATGACTGCTTCTATTTCCTTAGGAGTTATGGGGTTGTTTAACTGGTTTATCTGTTCCTGATTTAACTTCGATACCTGGTATCTGTCTAGGAAATTGTCCATTTCCTGAAGATTTTCAAATTTTGTTGAATATAGGTTTTTATAGTAAGATCTGATGATTTTTTGAATTTCCTCTGAATCTGTAGTTATGTCTCCCTTTTCATTTCTGATTTTGTTAATTTGGACGCACTCTCTGTGTCCTCTCGTTAGTCTGGCTAAGGGTTTATCTATCTTGTTGATTTTCTCAAAGAACCAACTTTTGGTTCTGTTGATTCTTTCTATGGTCCTTTTTGTTTCTACTTGGTTGATTTCAGCTCTGAGTTTGATTATTTCCTGCCTTCTACTCCTCCTGGGTGTATTTGCTTCTTTTTGTTCTAGAGCTTTTAGGTGTGCTGTCAAGCTGCTGACATATGCTCTTTCCTGTTTCTTTCTGCAGGCACTCAGCGCTATGAGTTTTCCTCTTAGCACAGCTTTCATTGTGTCCCATAAGTTTGAGTATGTTGTATCTTCATTTTCATTAAATTCTAAAAAGTTTATAATTTCTTTCTTTATTTCTTCCTTGACCAGGTTATCATTGAGTAGAGCATTGTTCAATTTCCACGTATATGTGGGCATTCTTCCCTTATTGTTATTGAAGACCAGTTTTAGGCCGTGGTGGTCCGATAGCACGCATGGGATTATTTCTATCTTTCTGTACCTGTTGAGGCCCGTTTTTTGACCAATTATATGGTCAATTTTGGAGAAAGTACCATGAGGAGCTGAGAAGAAGGTATATCCTTTTGCTTTAGGATAGAATGTTCTATAAATATCCGTTAAGTCCATTTGGCTCATGACTTCTCTTAGTCTGTCGACATCACTGTTTAATTTCTGTCTCCATGATCTGTCCATTGATGAGAGTGGGGTGTTGAAATCTCCCACTATTATTGTGTGAGGTGCAATGTGTGTTTTGAGCTTTAGTAAGGTTTCTTTTACGTATGTAGGTGCCCTTGTATTTGGGGCATAGATATTTAGGATTGAGAGTTCATCTTGGTGGATTTTTCCTTTGATGAATATGAAGTGTCCTTCCTTATCTTTTTTGATGACTTTTAGTTGGAAATTGATTTTATTTGATATTAGAATGGCTACTCCAGCTTGCTTCTTCTGACCATTTGCTTGGAAAGTTGTTTTCCAGCCTTTCACTCTGAGGTAGTGTCTGTCTTTGTCTCTGAGGTGTGTTTCCTGTAGGCAGCAGAATGCAGGGTCCTCGTTGCGTATCCAGTTTGTTAATCTATGTCTTTTTATTGGGGAGTTGAGGCCATTGATATTGAGAGATATTAAGGAATAGTGATTATTGTTTCCCTTTATATTCATATTTGGATGTGAGGTTATGTTTGTGTGCTTTCATTCTCTTTGTTTTGTTGCCAAGACGATTAGTTTATTGCTTCTTCTAGGGTATAGCTTGCCTCCTTATGTTGGGCTTTACCATTTATTATCCTTTGTAGTGCTGGATTTGTGGAAAGATATTGTGTAAATTTGGTTTTGTCATGGAATATCTTGGTTTCTCCATCAATGTTAATTGAGAGTTTTGCTGGATACAGTAACCTGGGCTGGCATTTGTGTTCTCTTAGGGTCTGTATGACATCAGTCCAGGATCTTCTGGCCTTCATAGTTTCTGGCGAGAAGTCTGGTGTGATTCTGATAGGTCTCCCTTTATATGTTACTTGACCTTTTTCCCTTACTGCTTTTAATATTCTTTCTTTATTTTGTGCGTTTGGTGTTTTGACAATTATGTAACGGGAGGTGTTTCTTTTCTGGTCCAATCTATTTGGAGTTCTGTAGGCTTCTTGTATGTCTATGGGTATCTCTTTTTTTAGGTTAGGGAAGTTTTCTTCTATGATTTCGTTGAAGATATTTACTGGTCCTTTGAGCTGGGAGTCTTCACTCTCTTCTATACCTATTATCCTTAGGTTTGATTTTCTCATTGAGTCCTGGATTTCCTGTATGTTTTGGACCAGTAGCTTTTTCCGCTTTACATTATCTTTGACAGTTGAGTCAATGATTTCTATGGAATCTTCTGCTCCTGAGATTCTCTCTTCCATCTCTTGTATTCTGTTGGTGAAGCTTGTATCTACAGCTCCTTGTCTCTTCTTTTGGTTTTCTATATCCAGGGTTGTTTCCATATGTTCTTTCTTGATTGCTTCTATTTCCATTTTTAATTCCTTCAACTGTTTGATTGTGTTTTCCTGGAATTCTTTCAGGGATTTTTGTGTCTCCTCTCTATGGGCTTCTACTTGTTTATTTATGTTTTCCTGGAATTCTTTCAGGGATTTTTGTGTCTCCTCTCTATGGGCTTCTACTTGTTTATTTATGTTTTCCTGGAATTCTTTCAGGGATTTTTGCGATTCTTTCAGGCATTTTTGCGATTCCTCTCTGTAGGCTTCTACTTGTTCTCTAAGGGAGTTCTTCATGTCTTTCTTGAAGTCCTCCAGCATCATGATCAAATATGATTTTGAAAATAGATCTTGCTTTTCTGGTGTGTTTGTATATTCCATGTTTGTTTTGATGGGAGAATTGGGCTCCGATGGTGCCATGTAGTCTTGGTTTCTGTTGCTTGGGTTCCTGCGCTTGCCTCTCGCCATCAGATTATCTCTAGTGTTACTTTGTTCTGCTATTTCTGACAGTGGCTAGACTGTCCTATAAGCCTGTGTGTCAGGAGTGCTGTAGACCTGTTTTCCTCTCTTTCAGTCAGTTATGGGGACAGAGTGTTCTGCTTTCGGGCGTGTAGTTTTTCCTCTCTACAGGTCTTCAGCTGTTCCTGTGGGCCTGTGTCTTGAGTTCACCAGGCAGCTTTCTTGCAGCAGAAAATTTGGTCTTACCTGTGGTCCTGAGGCTCAAGTTCGCTCGTGGGGTGCTGCCCAAGGGCTCTCTGCGGCGGCAGCAACCAGGAAGACCTGTGCCGCCCCTTCCGGGAGCTTCAGTGCACCAGGGTTCCAGATGGTCTTTGGCTTTTTCCTCTGGCGTCCGAGATGTGTGTGCAGGGAGCAGTCTCTTCTGGTTTCCCAGGCTTGTCTGCCTCTCTGAAGGTTCAGCTCTCCCTCCCACGGGATTTGGGTGCAGAGAACTGTTTATCTGGTCTGTTTCTTTCAGGTTCCGGCGGTGTCTCCTGTATGTGTCTTTAATTGATTCTTGGAATAAATCATAGAAGTTAAGACAGTTAACTGCATTATGCCTTCCGTTTTTGATACCTATTGTCAAATTTCCCCAGCAAGGCTCTATGGACTTGCCTACCTCTGTGCTGAATATCGAAGTTAGTTTCACTGCCAACACGGATTATGTGTAATTGAGGAACCAGCACCACATTGATGGGAGAAAAAAAAATAACCCCCCCTTTTTTTTTTAATTTAAAAATTGTCAAGTTGCATTTGGATGGATTTCTTAAGCGTCTTTGTTTATTCGTGTTCCTGAAATTTTATTTATACCTTTTGTCTAGTCTAATATTGGCTTTTCTGTATGGATTAGCGATGCAATATATTCCGTCAAAAGGCCTGTTCCAAACACTGCTGTGCACTGGACGGTTTTCTGTCCTCTCACGACAGACAGAAGCTAGACTCATACTGGAAGAGGGAAGTTGAAAATGATGCTCCCCCACCAGATGGGTCTCTGAGAAAGCATGTGGGATGTTTTCTTGGTTGATTGATGTGGGAGGGTCTAGGTCCTTAATAGTGTGCTCCTGGGTGTTATAGGTTAAGCAGGGTGAGAAAGCCATGGATGTCAAGCAAGAAGCTGCCCTCTTTGATGATAGCCTTTGTACCAGCCTCCCAGTTCCTCCCTTGAGTCCCTGCCCTGACTTCCCTGGAGGAGGAACTACAAGCTGAAATAACCCTTTCCTCCCCAGCTTTAGGTCATGGTGTCCACTGAAGCAGTAGAACCCTTGATGAGGCTCCTGCTTTGTGCGGTGTTTCTTGGGGACCATTTTCCTCACTACCTCACTGCGTGTTTATCTCTCTTGCTTCTTTTTGCTTGGCTAAAAATTTCCCGACACAAGATTGGCTAGGTCCAACTAGTTTCCTTACATTTGAGAACCTTTAGTTTTACTTCATTTGCTTATGTCTTGTGTCAATGCAGCCATAATGTGTGAGTTCTGGTCTTGTGAATGTAAGTTCCTGTTTCAACCCCCCCCCCCCAAAACCACTTCTGCTCTTCAGACAGGGTCTTACTTCCTTCCAGCTTGCCTTGTACTGACTGGCTTTTAGTTCTACCTCCGAGTGCTGGAATTATACCTCCGATGTCACACTTAAGTCCCCATTCTCTACTTGATCCTATTTTTTCTTTTTTTTTTTTTCACAATTTTCCATGTTTTTTTTTTTTTTTTTTTTTTTTTTTTTTAATTAACTTGAGTATTTCTTATATACATTTCGAGTGTTATTCCCTTTCCCGGTTTCCGGGCAAACATCCCCCTCCCCCCTCCCCTTCCTTATGGGTGTTCCCCTCCCAACCCTCCCACCATTGCCGCCCTCCCCCATAGACTAGTTCACTGGGGGTTCAGTCTTAGCAGGACCCAGGGCTTCCCCTTCCACTGGTGCTCTTACTAGGATATTCATTGCTACCTATGGGGTCAGAGTCCAGGGTCAGTCCATGTATAGTCTTTAGGTAGTGGCTTAGTCCCTGGAAGCTCTGGTTGCTTGGCATTGTTGTACTTTTGGGGTCTCGAGCCCCTTCAAGCTCTTCCAGTTCTTTCTCTGATTCCTTCAATAGGGGACCTATTCTCAGTTCAGTGGTTTGCTGCTGGCATTCGCCTCTGTATTTGCTGTATTCTGGCTGTGTCTCTCAGGAGCGATCTACATCCGGCTCCTGTCGGTCTGCACTTCTTTGCTTCATCCATCTAGTCCAATTGGGTGGCTGTATATGTATGGGCCAAATGTGGGACAGGCTCTGAATGGGTGTTCCTTCAGTCTCTGTTTTAATCTTTGCCTCTCCCTTCCCTGCCAAGGGTATTCTTTTTCCTCATTTAAAGAAGGAGTGAAGCATTCACATTTTGATCATCCGTCTTGAGTTTCGTTTGTTCTAGGGATCTAGGGTAATTCAAGCATTTGGGCTAATAGCCACTTATCAATGAGTGCATACCATGTATGTCTTTCTGTGATTGGGTTAGTTCACTCAGGATGATATTTTCCAGTTCCAACCATTTGCCTACGATCCTATTTTTTCTTTAACACACATTTTGTTTATCTCAACTTCTGCAAAGATCTGCGGCATGTTCCCACTGTCGAATGCTGTAAAAGTCCTTCAAGTTATGTGATGGCATTTTTTAATTTCCTTCCTTTATTAATTCAGACAGCATCATCTCAATCAGGTGTCTGGTTTCATTTCTCAGGTTATACCCTCGGTTTATGTTTTTTTTTTTTTTTTCTCTCTCATTAACTGACACAGCATGTACACCATTTACGACTTGTTTCTATTTGTCCTTGCACATACTTGGAAAATAATTGTTTGATCTCTCCTTTGATGATCTGCTAAAAGCTGTCCTTGGACTATGAGTGGAGCTCACAATTGACCCGCTTGGCACAGACGATGCCTTGGATTCCATTCCCAACAGCAACAGAATTTCCCTTTACACCACAGGGTAGTTTACTGTGTGCCACTCACCCCTGGCATGCCAGAGGCTAAAAAGGCCTACTGCAGGCTTCTGTGCATGCATCAGCCAGGCTGCTGGGCTTCGTTCAGGATCCTACAGTCCAGTTTCTGTTCTAGGAATGGCTGCAAACCCTTTTTATAGCTCATGGCCCATGAAGAAGGCCTGTAAAAGTGGGTCTGGGCATCACAGGCCTTTTCTGTGACAGGAAAGCCTTCCTTCAGGGTTTCCCCTTCCTGCCTATCTGACCCAACATGCACACTTATTCAGTGTAGGAAGGTTCTGGGCCCAGCTTACTTCTACGGTAAGAACAGAAGATATAGAAGTCTAGAAGGAGACTATTCTCTTAGCAGTGTGTAACTCTTATGGTTTCCCTGCCTTTAACCTTGACTCCTCATGTGGTGGTCTGATAACCATGCTTGTGCTCACACCCAGATCCCAAAAGTCATGGGCCCTGAAATGGGATCTGTAGTGGTTTGAATATGCTTCGGCCAGGAAGTGGCACTATTAGGGGTTGTGGCCTTGTTAGAGGAATTGTGTCCCTGTGGACATAGGCTTTAAGACCTTCCTCCCCCTGGAAGCCAGTCAGAACAAGAGGAGAAACTCTCAGTTCCTCTTGTACCATGCCTGCCTCAATGTTGCCCTGCTCCTGCCTTGAGGATAATGGACTGAACCTCTGACACTGTAAGTCAGCCCCAATTAAATGTTGTCCTTTATAAGAGTTGCTTTGGTCATGGTGTCTGTTCACAGCAGGAAAACCCTAACTAAAACAGGGTTCTACCCGGACGGCTTTCCTTTCATGCTCTGAGAGAGAATTCACTGGACAACAATTCTCTAAACCCTCGTGAGTTAGGCTCTTGATGTTTGTTGTCTTGAAATATCTCAGAGATGGCGGCCTGTGAGAATCGCAGTTCTATAATTATCAGTCTGTGCTAGGCTCTGTCTCCTTGCTGTTCTTGGCTCTCTTCTGCTGGTTTCTGGAGGAGGTTTAGTTAGATGGCTATGATGGTTAACAGAACGGTGAAAGACTTATCTAGGAAATCAAGAATGGATTGTGATGATTATTTAAGATCACACCTCTCCTGCCAGCCTCAAAACTGAGATCTGCGGATGAAATGAGACGATGTGGGAATTTGCTGAAGGCTGCTTGAGGAATTATGCAAATTCAAACCTGCTTTGTGACCACCACGTTTTGTAAGAGGAGAAGCCGGTACCCTCATTCGTAGTGAGCTTGAGTTAGGCTTTTAAAAAAAGGAGTGCGCAATTTTGCAAAATGACGATTTGGGTGAAGCACAAATCAATTCCAGGTCCCACGTTCTCCTTGCTTCTGCTCAGACATCTGAAGTAGGGCTTGGTATTAGTCTTCATTCTCCCAAAGTATTTCTACTTTATATAATTTCTCTGACTGTCAAGAGACTGTTTCAGCTAAAGAAACTAATCTTCAGATGGGTCTGACTCAACACAATGCCCA